>NW_027202493.1:28414369-28879369 GCF_024711535.1 Dipodomys merriami | reverse complement strand
TTCGTTACATTGACATCTTTTAATGAATCCTGAGCAGAAGCTACTGTGAAAGAGGCTTTGGTTAGAATAAAAGCATTACGAAGGGCTGAAATCTTAGATTTAAAAGAAAAGGGTGATCATAATGGCTTCGATAATATCTCGCTGACAGTGCTCTGTCATATCCTGTGTCAGCAGTGTTCATCTAACGATATTACAAACAAGTCAATCAAAATCTCCTTTGTTTAGACTGGACCAAGTTTTTTACCATTGTGCTGCGTTTTGAACCTGCAGCCTTCCTAACCACTCTTAGAGAAAAGAAGGTAAAAGAAAGCTGAGAGGAAGGAAAATCACATATTACAATTCTAATTTCACATTTCACATTATCTTGGGCTCAGCACCCATGTTGCCTGCTTCTATTTATTACAATCATCTGTAGATTTCCATACTTTTTCTTTCCCCTACTTTTATAGCCTGAAAAAAATGTCTATGTGTGTCCGTGTGTGTGCATGTGTGAAAGAGAGACATTATCATCTAGAGAAAATCGTAATATTTAGGTATAAAACAGAGACAGAGAACTGTTTGTAGGAAATGTGGAAAAGAAGAGAGCCTATTGACAAGTATTGGCTGTAACTGAAAAATCTCGGAATTAAAATTTAATTGGATATTTTAATCTGATATCTAAAAATACAATTCATAAACTAAATGCTGATTTTGTATTTATCCAACTATCTTTGTGTCTGTGTATGTGCTGGTTCTGGGGTTTGATCTCAGGGTCTAACCACTGCCCTGAGCTTTTATGCTCAAGGCTAGTGCTCTACCATTTGACACATACCTCCATTTCTGGCTTTGGGGTGGTTATTGAGAGATAAAAGTCTCATGAAATTCCCTGCTTGGGCTCATTTTGAGCCATGATCCTCAGATCTCAACCTCTTGAGGAGCTAGGATTACAGCCAAAAGCTGTAGATTAATAGCCAGAGGCTATTAAGATCTTTAATCATAATAATAATACTAATGGTAAATAGATAATCATTTGATGTTCAATGCTATGTATATATCACAAATTTAATTGAGGTAGTGAACGGAATCTTATTTGGATTGTTCACTGAACAACAGAAATCACAATTATATATTAAAGAACTGAAAAGAAAAAAAAAACCTGGTTGGTTATCATTATGCATTGTTGGACTAAAACCTGGGTATCTACCAGTCCTGCACAGTTTCCATAGAAACACAGCAGGGGCTAATATAAAAGCTAGAGTTAACATTCAGACAAAAGGCTCTCCTGAGCTTTCATTCAGTATACAGAAAATCTGAAGGACAGCCCTGAATCTGAACAATCTGAGGAAAAGATTAAAGAACAACCTCTCCCGTGATAAGAGAAAGGAATGTTTTCAATATGCTGAATGTCAAAACCAAAGTTCTCTACTATTGCACAGTCACCTTCAAAGCAAATTAATTGGAACGGAATAAATAAAATTAACCTCATTATTTCTTTAACTTATATCGAATGGCTAAAACACACTACTATCAGATTCACTGACCACATACATATAGCTTGTAATGTTTTAGTAAACTGAAAACTTGTGATGCTTATTGTCTATTCAGTGCAATCAAGTTAGGTTGCCTACAATTCTGTTAATATAATCACCTTCAATTTGCATATTTATTTGGCAAAAGCAGGCTCACATATTAACACAAGTAAAAGCAACATAAAAGCAACTTCTTTCTTAATTTTTTTAATTGTTTGACTTTGACAGAGAATACAAGAATGAATAACTCCCAGTAACAAATTGAAAACAATCAATCCCTGACATTTTGTTTAAAGAGTTTAAGTCATGAGTAAATCTCCAAAATATTCTACATATTAAAATCCTTGTACCAACTGAACAATAGAGCAATGAATACATGTCAATGCTAACATGGATTATTAAACAAAAATTGACTTAAAAATTCCATCATGACTATCTAGATTATAAAAGGTATTAAAAAGGGAAATATTTGATGAATCATTTAAAAATGCTACATAAGGGGACTGGAAATGTGGCATAGTGGTTCAGAGCTTGCCTAGCATGCATGACGCCCTGGGTTCAATTCCTTAGTACCATATACACCGAAAAAGAAGCTGGAAATGGTGCTGTGGCTTAAGTAGTAGAGTGCTAGCCTTGAGCAGAAGAAGCCTAGAAACAATGTCCAGGCCCTGAGTTTAGGCCTCCCCGGCCCCCCAAAAAATGCTTATTGTGGATCTCTGGATTTGTAAGACCAATACTACACTAAAAAGTATATTCTTCAAACTTTTAATAGAAGGTACGTTTCTGCACATTAGTTTCCATTAAGAATGTCATCTAGAGGTAGAAGAATAGCTCAAAGGTAGGATGCCTACATCACAAACCCAAGGCCCTGAGATCAAAATCCCAATACCACCTCAGTCAAAAGTCTCCTCCCCAAAAGAATATCTGTGAAAGAAAATTTGTTTTTAAATAAACATGATTATTCGCAAATGTTAATCAAAATTGTTTTCAATGTGGATGTAAAATAAAATGTTGAATGTCTCCATGCTGCACTATTCATTTGTAAAAATCTTCCATGCAGAGCGGGCTCACATTTGTATCAAGTTAAATGTTAGGTGAAACCTTTGTTAATATTTTGTAGATGCTCTAAAATTCTGAAAGATCATATCAAAGCTCCTTCTCCAGGACATCTGCCACAGAGGGAACTGTCTCTACTACAAATAAACAATATTAAGGTAAAAAAACAAATTTCAAAAAGTTGAGTCATCTAGTCACAATAATGAGAACACTAGATAATTTTTTATATACTGAAAGACACTCATAAGGCAAATGAAGTGTTTTGCCTGTTGAAAAAGAGTCTGTGTAAAAGATGGATGGGTAGGGAAAGGATGGTGAGAGAGCTGGAAGGTAACATTAGTCAGGTGCATTGTATTCATAAACCTTTTTAAATGGCAAATGGAAAATTCTTTGTACAACTATTTAACAATTTCTTTTCAATCAAGACAAATGATCCATATTTCTATAGAGACATTTCCCTGACCCAGGCTGGGAAAAGGAAAATGAGAAGTTCATTTTGTGCTTAAAATCTGTATTTAAGATTTCACTAAAACCTCCGAATTTTTCTATTAATCCAACTCTTGTTTTGAACTCCTAATTGTTTTTAAACCATTCCTATCTACTGTCAAATATCTTTCATTTTATAATCAAGTAGGGGGAAAATGGCAAATTGGAACAAATGATAGCTCCTCTCTTAAATGCTTTGTTTTCATATTCTTTTTAAAGAAGTAACTATTAAATCTCATAACCTTGAAGAGCAGAGACCAAGGAAATTTCTAGTGATGTGATAAAGAATGCAAATCAGTATAAAAAAATTCTTACATGAAATAGACTCCAAAAAAACTAATCTAACTCATCAGATAAGTCAAGTAAAGTTTCATTATAACAGAGTCATTTAATTTTCTTACCACAACTGATTGGAGAAACCTAAGAAATAAATCTGTAAATCAGTCCTTTGGGGATGGAATTCCTAAAAGAGGAGTTGTATCTTATTTGGTGTAGACATCATTGGGCTAGAATACTAAAGCTGAAACCCTGAGAAAAAGTACATGTGTCAAAAAAATAGTAATCTACTGACACTAAGCTTCACAATATAATTTGTGGTTTGAGAAGTATCATAAAAAATATCACAAGTCAAAAGTAGTGATTTTTCTTTTATTATTATTTAAGCAGGGACAATATAAGCAGTAACAATTTGAGGAGAAAAGACTTTCTTAAGGAAGACTATGGCAAAAGACTTCCTAGAACTTTCTCTAATAAAATTTTCAATTCAATATTATACTGAAAGTCTGACTTATCCCCTGTGCTAATTCAATTTATATGCAAATTCTATGGAAAATTAGGTTAATGTGCCTTTTTCATGTAACTGTCAGTAGAGGCAAATGCATCTTGCCACTTGGCTTCCACACAAAGACTTAGCCAACCTTGCTGTGGGGAAGAGAATCAGGAAGTTGTACCAGAAACCCAGATTCTGAAAGAGCAAACTGTGCTGATTCATGATGTAAAACTTGAACTTCTGCCAAAAAAGTCAGGTGTGCAAGGGACCACTGAGCATCTTTTAATTTGTTCAGTCTATAATTTATTCAAACACTGATCTTGGAAGCATGGAAAAGACTTAGCAGACACTAGGAAACTATCTTGGGAAAGCTATTTCATGAATAGACAAAGAATTTCTACTAAAATAATATTTAGGGCTGTAGTATACTTTATTTCCTAACAAGTTCTAATTTCACTGCTAAGTTTATTGTCCAGTTTCACTTATTCTTCACTCAAGATCTGTTATGTTTTTGAAAATACCCAAATATATTTTAAATCTGGACAAAGTAATAGAGAAATGAAACAAGTGAAGCCACTGGGAGCAAGTGGGAAATAAATGTGGAAGCAAGAAAATGCTGAAACCCACTGTGAGATCAGTCCACAGATGACAGCATCGAGGCCCTCCACATGACCAAATCACACTCCAGTAACAGATGACAGCATCGAGGCCTTCCACACAACCAAATCACACTGCAGTAACAGATGACAGCATCGAGGCCCTCCACATGACCAAATCACACTCTAGTAACAGATGACAGCATCGAGGCCTTCCACACGCCCAAATCAAACTCCAGTAACAGGGCACTACAAAAAGTATGTTTCTTTCTCAAAAATCAAAGAAAATATACATTCCATTTATCAAAGTTCATGAACTCTCCATTTAATTTAGCCTAATATGACAGCTATAGATGTTTTAAGGAGAGAAGATACTGTAGAGACACAAGGTAGTGGTAGTAAATGACAGATAGTAGATAAATTGCCATGGTGACATATTTTCTTTTGGAGGAAGAAAATTTGGGAATTGAAACTCAGTTACTAGACCACTGGATTTAATAGCAAGTCTAGCAAAAAATATTATATTATATAATAAAATAAATATAATAAAATAATATAAACAAATAAAATATAAATAACATAATATAAAAAATAAAATAATATAAATAAACACATAATAATATAAACATAATGTATATATTTATATGTATAAATAAATATGTAAAATAATATAAATATTATATATACATGATATGAATAAAATAATATAATAAAATTATTATATTATATATGTTATATATAAGAATTTTAATTGCCTTCAAGAAAAATGTACCCTAGCCTTTCAGAGAGAGACTTTTCAAATAACTTTATTATATAATATTAAGTAGATAATAAATAAAATTATGTCATTTATTCCTTATTTAATATTAAAAATTCTACAAATAAAAATATTACTTTTCCCTAAACATGCAGTCACTACTCTGATAACATGCAATTATATAGAACATTCTCTGCTTCATAAACCTGGCAAAAATATGATAACCTACGCCTCATGAGTCTACAAGTGATGGCTTTGTCCTTCACATTGTAAAATTAGTAGAAATAAATGTTTGACTAGAAAATATCAAACATTAAAAATACTTCATAATTAGTTTACTAATGGGATTTTAAATTTGCATAAATAAATTTGTTAAACTTCAATATCCAACCTCTTGTTAAATGTATTGGAATTCAATGATGTGCCCAATATATTATAGACAAAGATCAGAGGATTTTACCTAATATTCATAGCAAAATATACACCTCATTTTGATGGTGGAAAAACTGTAAAGATTACTAAATTAAAAAAATGTTTTCCATTCATCAAATCATAACATAGATTTTACCATTGCTTTGTACATTTTAACCATTAAAGAGAAGTAGCTAAAATAGATTGACAAAAGATTATCTTTAATTTATTCTTTATATAATCTTCCTTCTTTAGCATTTGTGTGTTGATCTCTCATTTCTCAACATAATGGGTCCAAGATTTGCATCTAATCTTATTACCTTCCCCCATCTCACAATTCCAACTCTATACAATGCATATTAAACAATGTCAAAGCACAACTCAATGTCTTGTAAAGGAGGCCCATCAGAATTCTGTTTTCTTCTGGGATCATAGCTCCTTGGGAAAGTTACCCTAAAGGAAGAAAACATTTATGGAGAGAATACTAGAGTAATAGACACTACCAACTCTGGACAGGTACAGTGGCTCATTCCTTTAATTCAAAGTCCTCTAATCCAAGCTGCAATTGGGAAGATTGTAGTCTAGAACCAACATGCAGCAAAACTAGAAAATAACCATAGCCAAAAGCGTGCAGAGGTAGCACAAATGACAGAACAACTCTCCATCAAGAACAAGGCCCTGAATTCAACCCCCCATCAGCAAATGCTGAAACATAGTATAGATTGCCTTAAATGTTACACATTGATATATTTGCATAATTTGGGATTGCTATAATGGGCAACTGGTTTTGTCTGGCTGCTAATAAATATATTATAGATACTATATATTATAAAGTATTTAATACTGAAAAAAACATGATAGTACTTGTTACTTGATAACATATTTTATGTTTTGAATCCTCCATAGTTTCCTTATCTCCAAAGTAAATAACAATTTAAGTATCCTCTATTTACCTATCTACCTATCTATCCATCTAGCTAGCTAGCTAGTGATTTAAATTATCCTATCTCAAATACTTCCTAATGAGAGCACTAAACTTAAAACTTCTCAGAATAATCAAATTAAATCATAAAATGCATAAGACATAAGCCTGTTAGAGAATTTAGGAGTAGTTCTATAAACCATTGAAAGGAAAAGATGCTAGAAGAGATAGGTACTAAAACATGGAGTGTATTAATATTAATACCAAATAACTCAGAGATGTAAAAAAGTAGTCTACATTTGAAGCAAAGAGCTTTGAACATAGCAACAAAAATCTAAAACAAAATGAATGACTATCATATTAATTTCCTTATATTTATTTGTTTATTCACTCACTTAAAGAAAGGCTTTCTTTCAATGTAGGATGGACTAAATGCTTTACTGATAATGAATATATTAAGGTAAGGGAGAACTTCACAGTGAAACAACATAACACTGTATTCATGTGACCAAGGTTAATTTCCATAGTCATAAACTGTGTTGCTAATATGAGCTCCCTGAGAAGATGTGATATTAGCCACACCTCTTCTGTAGTATTTACAGTACTGCTAAAATATGATGCAGAAGTAGACTGAAATTAAAGAGCACAAAATTTGAGAGTTCCTTGAGTTTGAGTCATAGCTCTTGCACTGATTGTCTCCCAATATCTTTATACTCACCAATATCTTTATAAATGTATCTCCTTATAAGAGAAATTAACAGTAATTACCTGCAGTGGATAGTAAAGGTCATCTATCAATTATTATGTGTGTCTGTGCACTCTCAATTTGTTTTCTAAATGGGGTCTCATTCCCCTCACCTTGAATTTGCATTTTTGAAACCATAACATTTTCTAATTTTCAAGGCTAGATCAGAAAAAGCTCTCTGACAGTTGCTTGGGCCTCTAAGAATATTTGCCTGGTGATCCCTCTCTCAAGAGTCCAGCTGCCATGTTTTGTATGTCCAAGTCCCACGCAGAGGACTCACATAGGTGTTCTGGCACAAGATCTTAGCTGAGCTCACAGCCATCAGCAAAATCAACTGAGACTTCTTAGACATTCCATCCAATCAGCGCATCCAATCCAATCATCCAAGCCCTCAGATGATTGAAGAATCCCAGAGATTCGCAGTTACCATCACATTGAAAACAATGAATCTGATAGCCCACATAACTTTGAGAAATAAAAAATAGATAATGCAGCCTGGGCATTGGTGGTTCATATGTGTAATCCTTGATACTCAAGAGGCTGAGATCTGAGGATTGAGGTTCAAAACCAACCTGGGAAGGAAAATCTGAGACTTTTATTTCCAATTAACCACCCCCAAAAGTAGAAGGGAAGCTATGGATTAAGCAGGTAGACTGCTAGCCTTGAGTGAAAGAGGTCAGGGTCAGTGCCCAAGCCCTGAGTTGAAGTAAGTAAGTAAATAAATAAACAAATAAAAATAAACAAAGTCTTGATGTGCTCACTTTAGGCATCATGTCCTTTGCATCAGCAAACAGTTGCTGATTAAATAAAATAAGTAACTGCATTATATGAATTTTAAATGTTAATACAATTGCTATTGTCATTTCTACCACAACTCTCCTCAGCAGTTATTTGAACTTACTATTTCTTTAGTTCTCTTTGCCCACCTAGGAAAAATTAAAAGTCATTCTTTTGTAAGCACTTTCATTCTATACTGCCAACTGATCTCATACAAATCATCAGGATGACCCCACTAAAAGAAATATGCCTCAAATTAGAGTGTGCAAAATACAGATAAATCAGCACTGTTTATGAAAATTAACTGGACTAGCACCCTTATAATTTAGCTTAAAACAACAACTAATTATTGAACTCTTGCATGAAGTCAATCACCATGCTGAGCAAAATGGAAAAACAATGAACAAAATGGAAGAGTTCTTCCCAGCCCAACAATAAAGAAAAAATGTTTGCAGGTGATTGTGATAGAAAATAATGTATCTTCCAATTTTTAAAAAAAATTTAGACAGATATGAGAAAGCCTAGCATAAATCCTCCAACCTGTCACAAACAGTATCTGCACAGTGCAGTGACATCTCCCAGATTACTACTGGGTATTTTAAATTTTCAACAGAAAACACAGTGGCATCTGTCAAGACAGAACTGCTAGGTACTTCTGTTGGCTTGGAGTCAGCATGGAAAACATTCCTGGCACATGAACACCATGAATGGAGAATGTTTAAGGTTGTTAAGTGGAGAAAATGAATGTCATGTATTTTCAAAATTAGGCATGTTTTCGTCCTGAAAATGAATAGTAGAGGGAAGTCAGCATCTTTCTAGATTTTGCTCCTCTTCCTTTTCATGACTCTTCCCCTTTTAAAGACTGAGTTGAACCTTTCATCAGAGCTTCAGAGAGAAAAATTTCTGTGTAGGTGCTCTCTAGGTCCTTGAACCTCTCTCCTGATTTCAGTTTCTCATTTCCTCTGACTGTTACCTTCCCTGTGAAGGAGGGCTCCACTTAGAAGAAACATGGAAGACAGAAATACTAACATCTATCTAGGAGGAATGTAAGTGATCCAAGTGCAGGAAAAAGACCAGATGGAAACCGAATACTCAAGTGGTCCCCATTGGAGGAAATTTGAGGTATGGTCCAAAAAAGAGACAGGCAGTTAATAAGGGCCATGAAAAGGAATATAGCCTTTCAAAAACATCCTAATCAAAAGCATAAATCCTACTCACCCTTCACCTGTCTTGCCAGCCTATATTTCTCTGCCTAGCTTCTTGCTGTATGTCTTATACCAGGTTCCTTTGTTTCTTCTAAGCTGCCAAATGTTATTGGTTAATCCTTTCCCCAGTCCCAGGCTCCAAGACAATCACCACCTGGTTTCCTAATTTTACTTCAAACTCAAAATATCTAAAATAAGGTATTTTTCTCTGAAGCCAGCATCTTGTACCATTCCTGCTTCTCTTTATAAAGAACATGTTTTCTTTAAACCTCTTCTTGGGGATTCTTCATGGCTTACAATCATCGTTAGGTTTATTTTCTCAGTATTTATTTTACCCATGATTATGTTCCTGTGAATGTTTTGCAAATGCAGAATTGTGCTCAATATTCAAATCTGAACCCAGATATCCATCTACTTTGATGACATCATGTGGTAGTCAAAGACAATTTATGCAGGACTTAATTTTTCTTGGAAAAGTCTCTTCCTTTTGGGCTCTTCTGAAGTAAGGATATCCATGAATAATGTAAAGAATGATTTTAGAATTATATGTTTACCCATTAGACTCCAGGAAGTCAGAGCCTAGTTTGTTTCCTTGTATTTAACTGCTACGTTTCTAGTAGGGTGATTAAGGGAGGTACAGGCTATGTGCTCACTATATACTTGCCAAGAATCTATCTAATCTAACAAAAGCATGAAAAAATGGTTGAAAGAGTATGCTGGGAAGTTTCAGGTTGTAAAAATAGCATTCTATTGTTTCATCCTTTGCCCTACTTTTTTTTCTTTGCCCACACTCTTTCAATCTTTCATTTCAGCTTTTCCTTTCCTAGCTCATCTCTTATCCTAACCCTCCTCCACCTGCTCTTGTTTTTCTTTTGTAGTTTCATTAACGTGTTAATCTAGTGAAAGCAAATGCTGGAGGAAGAAAGCTGGACAGGGGAAATCAAGACAGTCAGGCCACTAAAACCCCAGAGCAACAGAAAAAAGGATTAAGGATAGAGGTAAAAGGGCCAAAGAAAGGAGGGAAAGAAAGTTAACAGATTTGTCCCAGAAAAAATAAAAAATAAAAAAGGTAAAGTGTCATTCTTCAAAAATTTATTTCTAATGATCGGTAAATATTTACTCTCATGTGTCTTCTTCTATGTCTTGTCAAACCAAATTTTTAAATATAACGAAAATATTAATGTGGCTATTTCAAAATTAAACACAAAAAGGGAATGTATGTAGTAATCAATTAGCCCCAGAGCTCCACTAGGAAAGGAATCATGACCAAAAGAATAATGGCAACATACAACTGATTTTTACTAATAGTTTTTTTTTTATTTATGCTAAATGAACAACTCATTGATTCAGGATTATCCTGTTTTGACTGTACTGGGGAAGGTAGTGGGATTAGAAACCACCTAATCCTGGTGTCACAAAAGATCCTACATTTGCGTGAGGCCCTCAGGGCTTCAGGCCCCATTCTGTCACTAATTAGTTCCTTAATCCTACACAGTAAATTGTCTTTTGTAGAAAGATGAGTTGCAATACTGCTTTCTCTGGAAAGAAAAAAAATAGAAAAATGGAACCTGCTTTTAATTTCAACATTAGATTGTTTAGCATTCACTTACTATACCTATTTAAAGATATTTATTTTGTACTTAAGTGTCAACTGTATTTGAGTTTTAGTACAGCCATACCAAAAAAGAAAAATAAAATTAAATACACTCCTTTCATTTACCTCCCATATTAATTGTCCTGGCTCCTGAATGAACTGCAAAACAATAAATCTCTTATTTCTCATCTTTTCATGATCTTACTAGCCTCATCAATGTAGAAAAGTCATGGCTAGTTACTCAATTTCTTCTCTTCCTACCCTGACTGTTGTCTATCATATTAGAATCATAACAAAAGAATGGTGAAAATATGAATGTGTCACATCATAATAAGAGTTTGCATTGATCTCTTATCTCTGTGTTTTGTCTTATGTATAAACCAAAGGAATAAAATTTAAACAAACATATTAATGAGCCACCCCATTATTTTCTACTCAATTCTCTGTCTTCAATGATTTGTCCTTTAATATCTTTGTAGTCTCTAATTTTGGCTAAGGCGATACTGGCCAGCAAGGGTTATACTTGTGTGCCAATGTACCTCCGTATGCCATCTGCAAAGATCATCTGCTATGTGCTTCACAGAATGGCTTAAAAGAGGAAGGAGCTAAATAAAAATGATCATTTATAGCAATTGTATTTATTCTGAGTCATATTAGCATATATCTAATAGATAACTTAATATTGTAAGGCTATTTCAACCTTTTCAAAATTGGCCAAAGGTACATATTACATTTTTAAATCATCTAAGTGATTGAACTTATTAATGCTATAAAAGTAATTATATAACAGCACATTCAAGGCAATTCTTAAGAATTTCTGTCTAACTGGTCATTATTTTAGACAACTTTATATATATATAGATAGATAGATAGATAGATATACATATATCTATCTATCTATATATAATTTTTTGTAACAGCTTTCTATTCTCCATCTAGTTAACAGCTTCTAAGAAGCCCAGGTTCCCAATTTCAGAGCATGTTTAATTGACCACTATGGTTGTCATGCCAACCAACACAGAGAATTCTGAGCTTACATGGGACATTTCAATAGAGTGACCCAATTACTATCTGTCAACAAATTCAGCAGCAAAATAAAATGACTAACACATTAATGAGATTTCTTGAGACTGAAATATGGAATAGCTTGCACAAGGGTGGCATCAATTTTTGAATAATCAGAATGCTAAACATATTACAACTATGGTGTTCTAAATTATTTCCCTTGGATATTATATTTATGGGCTTATTTTCTATTAAAAATATGGCTTAGTATCTCTTTCAGAATGAAAGTTAATGCCACTAAGGACATAAATAATACATGGAATTATATTTCCCAGTTACGAACTCACAGTGTGTCAATTCCATTTTATAAAATAAAAAATTAAGAAAGTACAAATTAGGTTGTATAATTCTGTCTTCAAAAGTGAGAATGTACATTCTATGAATTGGAAATTTTCACAAGAGAAAAAAATCATATACTCATTGCATGTAAAATATGATCTGTCATTTAGTATGCAAAAGAGAATAGATGTAAGCATAAATACTACGGTTTAGTTAAAAGTATTTCAAATCATCATATATGTATAATGAGTAAAACTTTTCATCGTCACTTGACCATTAATTGTACTTATGATAAAACTGTCCTTGGATAAGGTTGCTTTGTGAATAAGACTTGATTGCAACTATATTTCCTTTCTTTAAAGAAAGGTGACAAATGTTAATAGGAAGGATATTATTGTCTGGTCAGGTAAGAATACAATAATACCATTGTACTATAACCTGAATCATTGAGTTTAGAAGACATGGTCAAAATAACAGAGTCATAGTCATGGAACCTATAAAGTCCGCTTCTGGATTGCAAGCAGACTCCACCCTCCTCGCAGCAAAGTCTCCACTCAGTATGTGCATTACCTAGACCACTGGCATACCTGGAAGAGGTCACATCTGCATCCGCTGAGGTCACATCTGGATTCGATGTGGCCACACCTTTCCTGGCCCCTACCTTAGATAAGGCCTCGCCCAGGGCCAGATGCTCTCTTTCCCAGGTCTTTTCCCAGCCGCGTGGAGGGCCAACATGGCCTGGTGCCAACCAGAACAATGAATAAACCTACCGCTTACCTGAATACCACGGGCGGGGTGTGGTGTGGTTCTTACTGGGCAACCTCTCTTTAAAAACCTAACAGGGGCTGGGAAAGTGACTCAGGGGTAGAGCGCTTGCCTTGCATGCCTGAGACCCTGGGTTCGATTCCTTAGCACCACATAAGCAAAAAGAAAAAAGCCGGAAGTGGCACTGTGGCTCAAGTGGTAGAGCGCTAGCCTTGAGCTGAAGAGCTGAGGGACAGCGCTCAGGCCCAGAGTTCAGACCCCACAACCGGACCCAAAAAATAAAAAATAAAAAATAAAATAAAAACCTAACAGAACCATCATGCATTTTCTTACTATCACAAATGCAAAAATCAAAATTATGGAGGATAAAGGACTTGTCATATGCTACCCAGTGAATAGTGTTGGTTACGGATTCTTTACTTGCTTCATTATTAAACATGAATTTGTATAGGTATTTAGAAATATTATTAAATATACTTATAGAGTAGCAAGGTTATATGCTTAATACTGAACTCAGAAATTGACTGGCATCACCTTCTTAATCTGTGTATCATAAAAATGGAAGACTAATCTAAAGCACATAGTAGCATGAGTATATAGCACAGAATGGGAATAGAGAAGTGATATGCAATTATTCACACATTAGCACCAGTTCAAAAATCCTTTTTGGGATGACAGTATAAATTTTACCATCTTGACTCACAGTTTTCATCCATTTATTGTAATTAAGTCTTTTTTAATAAGTTTTTTTATTGTGAAAATACCGTACAGAGGGGTTACAATTACATGAGCAAGGTAATAAGTACATTTCTTATCAAGCATTCTTGCCTCCTCCTTTGTTTTTCCCCTACCATCCCTGCCCTCCCACAACTACACTAACCCCCACCTCTGTCCCCCTTCTCTCCCCACCTAAATTGTAAAGTTTGTTTTTCAACATAGGGTCATGTACATCTCATTGTTGCAATGGGTCAACCTGTATCCCTATTTAAACATTTTGTTTTTTCCCTTCCTCTCCCCAAGTTACACCAACACCAAATACCGTGGGGTTATACTGTGGGGGAGGAACATACAAAGCAACAAAAACTAACATGGTACCTTATAAATACGTTAGAAACAATAGCAAGAAAGAAAAAAACACTTGTGTCCCTATCTTGGGGTTCATTTCACTTAACTTCATCTTACCTGGTTATGTGTATATAGCTTTTGATCTTTTCTACTTGTTCCAGACATATACTAGTTATTGCAAATAAGGGAAACCATGGGACCTATGTTTCTTTGGGCCCAGCTTACTTCACTTAATATAATTTTTGTCCCCTATTGCATTGGGATCTTTTAAATGTTATTCAACTTATGTTATAGAAATGTACTAGAATCAAAGGAAGTTCATGGATTAGGATGAATGTTAAGGCCTGGGGAAACTTTCTTGATGAAACACTGGTTGGGTTTTGGTTTGAAGGTTTAATGCAACTGGCAGGTACCAAGAAAGTAAAAGAAAGATGATCAGGATAGGCCGCTACACATCAAGCGAGGGTATGCCTGGCTGAAAGCCTGTCTCTGTTCTGTGTGAATTGTAAGATTCATATAAATGAGGATGGAATGTTGTCTTGAGACATATTGTAAAGAGTTGATATGCATAAATAAGATAGTGGATCTAAGCTTTTAATTAGTGTAAAACAATGGAAGCCTTTCTTTCTTTTTGAAGTATAAATCTAGGATATTGTTTGAAACATAGCCATATTTGTGCTACATACAATAAAGAGGTTGCAATGAATTTGAAATAACTCTTAGTCACTGAGAGACACCCCACCTAATGAATAAAGATAATATAATCTAAAAGATTAGTAAAATGTAATTTAATCATAGTCAATATACCTACCAGAGAATCAGATGCTTTACCAATATTACATTATTTGATAAGATGACATTTTTAACATAGATTTTATTTCTTCTTGATGAAGTAAAAGTATTTTTGATAATGAAATGAAATATTTTTATTAAGTTGTCTGCCCACATATATGGTAGAGTTAGGGACTCAAATCTAGGTTATTCTCCTTGTATCTGCTATCTCTTTCTGGAAATTAAAAATTTCCCATTACAAAAGAATAAAATACAAAACATTCACCCCTTCTATTGCACTGTGTTGTTTTTATCATACACAGCACACAATTCTTAACAAATATTTACATCTGAGAATTCTGGAAGAAGTATTGAGGTATGTAATTCCTAGGGGTAGTTTTGAGGGCATGATTCAGTCTCTAAATTCCTTTATTCATACACACTTCTTGCTTGTTTTTTGTAACTAATGAACATATAATAATAACTTCCCATAGGTAATTATCTCCCTAGAGTATACTAAACATACTTTGAAAGTTGTTCAAATCCAAAGTGAAAACTTCAATAATCTCTATAAAATCTGGAATTCGTTTTTATGTGTTTAATTTTTAGTGAGTATTCAGTTTTCTCAAATAACAAAATGTTATCTCTTCTTCTCTTCTATAAATTCAACTAATTTAACATCATATTCCATACCATTATATGAAAATCTGGTTTATGTTATTATTTTTAGATTTTATATATATAAATGTATGTATATATATGAAATGTATATATGTGTGCATATATATGTGTGTATACACACAAACACACGGACATATACACATATTTTGAAAAAAGAAAGCCAGAAGTCAAATATAATATTATACCAAATAATAACTGGGGTCTTAGTTGTTTATTTCACTGGTGAATAATGGGTGGGATGAGATGTTAATCACAATATTGATAAATAATATTTCAAGTATAAATAATATTTAGAGCTAGTCTTCATAGGATGTTTTCTGACATCTAGAATAAAATGTTTTCATTAATTATGTTTGTTAACTACCTGACAGTATTGACAAGGATAGTATATATAAGCAATAATAGTCCATGACATTTACACTCACAGTGTCATGTCAATATTTCTATCCTCCCCTTAATAATTTAGCTCTGATATAGACTGAATGCATGCCAACTCTTTTATGTACCGTGCATTAGAATTTTCAATAACTATTACTTTGTACCTCAGTCAACTCCCCCTCATTATTCCATGTTTTGGATTTTCTTATATGCCTCTTGAGCACACCTCAGTTTGTACATCATTTCAAAACTTCTGGAAATAATAAAGAAATTTTACATGTGACTATGAGTTTCAAAATCTTCTGGATATTTCAAAGCCTTATTTTTAAAGTATTTTTCCAGAACAACCTAGGATTTCTCACATTAAATGATTTTATGTGTTGTCAGATTTTAGCAGTGTAAATCCATAACAACTTTATCTTGATATAAGAGATATAAATAATACTGACCATTAGTCTACTAGACCACTGGTTCTCTAAATATGATCCAAGAATTAGTAGCTACAGCAATTTGTGAGAAATGATAGAAGTGCAGATTTCTTGCACAGATATCTACTAGTTGGGAAACTCAAGGTAGGCCAAGAGTGCCAAGAATCCATATTCTAAAACATGCTAAAATAGATCATTCTAAAGCAGACTAAAGTTACACTATCGTGCTGCTAGACCTGTGGTGTTTATTAGGACATCAAACAACCATTGTAAAGTACAATTGACAATCATTCTTTCTTTTTAAATTACTCATTTCTAAAATTCAAGATAAAATCATCACCTTACATGTCACAAAGGTCGCTGTTATATCCTTTAATAAATCTTATTAAATGGTCCATAACCCAAATGTACAAAGTATTCCGTTCACCCATTTATAGTCAAACATGCCCTTTTTGGCATTTGCATTGTCACTGTGTGAAAGGTGGATAATCAACTTCTTTGCAACATTGGCTTATTTAAATAACAAATTGCATTTTAAATGGTGGCTCATGCCTGTAATCCGAGCTACTCGAGAGGCTAAGATCTGAAGTGGAGGTTCGAAGCCAGCCTGGGCAGGAAATTCTGTGAAACTCTTAGTTCCAATTAACCACCAGGAAACTGGAAGTGGAGTTGTGGCTGAAAGTGACAGAGTGCTAACTTGAGCAGAAAAGCTCAGGGACAGACCTAAGCCCTAAGTTCATGTCCCATGACTGACACAAACTGAAATAAAATAAGTAGCAGGGCAGGAAAGCTATATTATGGAGTAAAGAAAATGAAAGACATAGCTTGGAATTAGTCATGAACAATGTTGTTGTGATTTTTTCATCAACTTTTTAGCATATATACTAATCATTAGCCCACAAAAAAGTATTCAGATAAAAACTTAGAAAAGTTAATTTTTGGAAATTAGTGGGAGACAAATATGCTTGTTGATCATTATAGATAAGTAAGCTTTGAATTTCATATCCCTTCTCTTTAACTTGAGTCAATGATTTTTCAGAACAAATGTAGTACACAGTCGGAATATAAAACCTTTTTATATTTGTGGTCTCCTTAGATTACTGTAAACGTCCTCAGAAAAGCAATTTTGCCAAGGGAAATATAAAATTCATTTTTACATTGAACAAAAAGTATCCAGTCTTTGTCTGGTATGTGCTCAGCTGCACTGCATTTGAAAGCAAATGACAGGGACTGGAAATCCTTGCCACAGGCTAGATAGGAGTGAATTCAAATATTTCATTGGCCTGATACAAACTGATTAAAATATAGGGGACTAGCCTTCTCTTTATTGTTTTCCCTTTCTTGTCTTCCCTTTCTTGTTTCCCTTTATTGTTACACTAGGTAACAACATGATGTTTTTTCTAAAATATACCCTTTAAGTAATTCTACCTGTCTTTCTCCTTGCCCCTGAATCCAGGCACTAAACTCTCCTTTCCCAGTGTCACTAGGGAGATCCAGGCAGCAACCATTACAAAAATTTTAAAGCAGCAACATCTTCTTAAAATGCATACCATTTAAGTTTTGGCCAAAATATACGATGAAAAATAATTTCATCATCTAGGGCAACTGCATTCAATAGCTTCTTACACTGCAACAGACATTCAACCTTGCTAGTTCTTCAAACGTCCCTCTTCATTCTAAGAACCGTTAGAATTTCAAATACATCAGTGTCACTTCAAGAATAGCTTTCGAAATTCAAGTTGTTAGAACAGGAACTGATATTAATGAGAATAAGTAAAGCCCAAAAGGTACACAAATAATACTGGTACTTTTATATAGAAAAGTAAAACTTAACATCCTAGAGCTGAGATGAATGAGATCTGACAGACTCCTTCAAGAGTGCTCTTTGCCACCTAGACATGGGACTGTTTGGATAAGGACATAAATCAAATGATTCTTAATTCATCTCCTTACAGATTTCTGATAGTAAGATTTAAGGAAATTTTTACAATGTTGTTTCAAATAATATGATCTTGACAATAAACATTTTGTTTCCAAACAGTTAATTTCTAAGCAGACAAGATCTAAATAAGCAATTCCAATAATCATGTGATCATGGTAGATTGCTTAATGTTGGCACAGATATTAAAAAGCAATATTATTCAAGTTTTTAAAAGTGAAACAAACATGAATTGCTAAAATAATACAACAAAATTTAAAATATAAGATATATGTCAAAATCTAAATTAATGAAGTAGGTTATTCATGTTAAGAATGTATGCTATGTGTATGTCATTTTAATGACACTAAATGGAAACTGAGTTTAAAAAAAAAAGTTCCCTCAGGCTGGGAAGGTGGCTCAGTGGTAGAGTGCTTGCCTTGCATGCATGAGGCCCTGAGTTTGATTCCTCAGCGCTACATAAACAAAAAGAAAAAATGCCAGAAGTGGCGCTGTGGCTCAAGTGGTAGAGCGCTAGCCTTGAGCTGAAGAACTGAGGGACAGCGCCCAGGCCCAGAGTTCAGGCCCCACGACCGGAACCCCCCCCCAAAGAAAAGCAGTTCCGTCTACAATCTGGACCCCCATTTACTGCCACTTATTCCCACATGCACATTTAAAAGTTAACAGTTGAAGTTATTTATCTATCTTACATAAAGGCCACTCTATTGTGCTCCAATACTTTTCAAAGTCTTATTGCCCTCTTTAAAACTCAAATTGTTGTTTTAGATTTCCAAAACGCAAATCATAAATCTACGTGTAAATGAAGGCCATGGTTTCTTGAATAACAATTCTTTGAAATAACCCGAGCTAATAATGATCGACATCAGAGTTACATGCAATACTTTAATGATGTGTAATTCATTGCCCTTCAAGAGTCATGAATGTCCTTGTAAACTTACAGAGGATCTAAAAAGCCACTCACAACAAAATGGTCTCCTCAGCTCATGGGCGATGAGACCCCACTGAATCATGCTACAGAGATGGTAGAAGGGCTTGTCGAGTGTTATTCTAGCCAAGGAAAAACAACACAGGTTTTGTTTTGTTTTTTCCATTCTAGATTACAAGGACATTCTCTATAGCCTAAGCCAGGAAGAATATTTCATAGAACCTTATTTAATACTAGATTTAATAAGTCTCCAAAAATCCAAACTTAAGTAACTTAGGGGAGAGTTCTTCATTTTTTTTCATGATACATGAATATACCAAATGATAAAAGAATTTATTATGATCATTTTGCCAACAGAGGAAATGAACAAATCAATAACACCCATAAAAACTGGAGAATGTTTTATAAAGTTACTACAAGTTATATAAATAAAATATGAAATTTCAATGGTTTTGTTTCTTATACTATGCTACAAAATCAAAATTTTAAAATCAAAAATTAAAGAACCTTCAACATATTAATGACACTGATAAAATTTTGAGTAGCCATTTTGTATATCAGAATTATGTAATATTCAGAATTTGACATGCTTCACATTAATCCATCTATGATTTGTAGTGAAATAAGTCACAGATCAATCTAAAAACACTAAAAAAATAGATCTGTTGATAGTTAATAGCTGACGCAAAATAACTTTGTCACTAAATAGAAAGGGATATGCACAGAAATTAGTATGTAAGGAATGCTGTAACAACCAGTAGCTATGAATTTTCAATAAAGCATATTAAATGATAAACATACCATATGTTAATACTTTGAAATCACTTTGTTGAAAGACATACATTGATTAAGAATCATTATTTTCCTAAACTGCTTGGTTGAATGGAAACTCCTTTGTACAACTACTTAACGATAATGAATGTAAAAACACTTCAATGCTCAGTGACATATATGAATGGAGAATCAAAATGGCAGAAATTACTTCAACATTAATAGTTTGTACTGACATTGCTTCCACATTAATGTAGAATTTGAAAGACAATAGTGTCCCACGTTCATGATTAAATTTTGCACTGATTCTTGCTATGAGACAAATGTTTACTTCAATTTACCAGGAACAGCTGGTGAAAATATTTAAAATACTCATATAAACAAAAGTCAACTAGGGGCTGGGAAGATGGCTCAGTGGTAAAGCACTTGCCTTGCATGCATGAGGCTCTGAGTTCGATTCCTCAGCACCACATAAGCAGAAAAAAGCTGGAAGTGGCGCTGTGGCTCAAGTGGTAGAGTGCTAGCCTTGAGCTGAAGAGCTGAGTGACAGCACCCAGGCCTAGAGTTCAGGCCCACGACCAGACCCAAAAAGGAAAAAAAATATGGATAAATAAACAAACAAGACAAAAACAAAAGTCAACTATAACATGCAGATATATCACCAAACATTATTTTGAAAGACCTGTGTATGTTTTATGTTATTAGCAGCTCCTATTAACCATGGTGGTATGATGCTCAATATCGGTAATAATTATTTGACAATACTTTTGATGATTATGTTTTAATTGAGTGTTGCAACAAGCCACTCTATGTAAATATGTAATTGTTTTCTGTTTTCGATATTATATTTTTGAACTGACTAAAAACTAGCATCGAAACAAAATAGCATAGATTATGCATGGAGTTCTTTGGATTATTTATGGAAATCTTACTTTCAGTTTCTCTGGATAATGGAGTCACCATTTCCCAAGGTATGAACTAGAGATTAGTGCATCAAAAACTTAGTAAACCAAACCTGAAGAAGGTGAACATTCAAATGTCCTGAGGAAATCCTCCTCACAGGCCATTGATATGAGGTTTAATGCTGTGTGTTAAGAACATACTAGATCACATAAACAACAGCAGGCAATTGTGCAAGACTCTGTACAAACAAAATATAAAATTAAAATTAAATTTAAGAGACAGTGTGTTACTTACTTGTTACGGTTGAACTTCTTGTCTTGAAATTGACTCCCTAAATCTACTTTGTGAAAGGCTTTATCTTATTAATTTCAAACTGCCATCTCATCTGCAATATTGTTTACTTTGATTACCACTTCTAAGTGAACAAAGTAAACCTATATTTATACAATACTATCTTACATTTTCTTTGTCAATGTCTTATGCAATTTTATAAGATAGAACTTTCCAAGTTTTGGTAACCATCTGCTGACTTGACAGTTCAATGTGTTTTACTTAATTGCTAGAATCATAATGCTAAAAATATGAGGGTTCTTTAATAATATAAAAAAGGAGATCTATTCATTCTCATGAAAGCTGCTATCAAACTACTGAATATATTTGAGGTCAGAGAATAAAAGAAAATTTTAATTCAAATGGAATGATATAAAATGGCAGCATTCTTCCAAGTCAGCTTAACTGTTTCAAAAGATCTATCTCTATTTATGAGGATTTTTTTTTCATCTTTCCTTTTGACTAAATGATGGGAAACAATTTTCTTCCTCTTAACCTTTTTTTTTTACTTCCTTCTCATTCATTTCCTTCTCTGATTTTCCTTTGTCATCATTATAATCAACTATGAATGTGATATTTACTTTGTAGGTTGGATTCATATTTCAAAAAATATATAATTGTTCCTTAAGACAATGTTCTTGAAGGGCCAAGTATGTTAGTACACACCTGTAATCCAAGCTATACAGAAGAATGAGATTAGAAAAGCATAGTTCAAGATTAGTCTCAGCAAAATGAAATACAGTGAGACCTTATATTAAATAAACAAGCTAGCCATGGTACTGTAGGTTTGTAATCCCATATATGCTAAAGTAGAGGAAAGAGGAACGTGGTCCATGGCAAAAAGCATTAAAACTTCCATGGAAAATAAACTAAAACAAAAAGGGCTGGGACAATGGCTCAAGTGGCTGAGTACTTGTCTAGCAGCATAAGACCCTATCAAGCTGCAATATTGACAAAATAAACACATAAAAATGATTTGTAGTTTGGGATAAAGTGTGAAGGAACATAACATATGCATTAAAAGGTGAAAATGTGACTATTTAGAAAATAACAGGTCAAATTTTAAAGAGTATAATCTTTTGACATTTTCCATTCAGAGGCTCTGCCTCAAGAAAAACTTCTTTTTAAATGATCACAATGTATAGTGATGAAAAGAAAGGAGACAGAATCTGCAATTACTGAACTCCTTCTATGGTCCAAAATTTAAATAGACACAAGTCACCTATTCATTATTGCATCTAACTCTCACATTACTCCCACCAAAACCCAGAGATATGAAAGTTTGAAAAATCATTCTCAAAAGATGGGTAGTGAGGAAACTAGAATTAAAGACTATCAACTTAATAATGTAAAGAGAATGAAAATGATAAAACGCTACTAATATTGATGAACTCTGTGTCCATGTATAAAGAGGACATAAGGAAACTTAATGAACAAAAACAAGGAAAAGAAGATGGGGAAAGTGAGCAGTAGAGGTGGCTTATCTGACTAAATTATAAGATTTTAATATATGTACATTTCAAATACCATGGTGAAATCCCTTTGTTCAATTAATATATGCTTAAAAACTGGGAATAGGGGCATCACAGAGAAGTAAAACAGGATGTTTGTTGAAGGAGGGATAGTGTGGGGGGAGGGCTGGTGGAAAGGGCGAAGCAAGGGCAATGCAGCCAATGTACATTACACATGTGTATGAAACAGGACAATGAAGCACGTTGAAGTGGTTTTATAAAGGGGAAGGTGGAGAAAATAAAGATGGTAAGTTTGCTTAAGGTACATTGTGTTTATATATATATATATATATATATATACATATGTATATATATATATATAAATGTCATATATATATATATGAATGTCACATTGAAACCTCTGGCATACAACTATTCTAGGCAAATGAAAGAAAAAAGGAAGTGTGCTGCTTTGACTTCTTTAGCAAGTCACATTATTTTGAAAAACTTGTTAATTGTCCATATGTAGCCATAGTCATTGAAAAAATTGTCTTTCCTATGATTTCAAAGTTTATGGACAGATTTTTGAATGAGTGAAAGTTTTTAATTTTTTTAACTTCTACTTGAGAGCCAAGAAATGAATGTATATTTCATACTATGAAGCCACAGGAACAATCAGCCTTTTTCATTGATAGATGTCATCAATTTTCTCTAAATAGTTCATCTTATTGCATATGGCTAAGTTAAAAATCATGAAGCAATTTTGACACAGTGTCACAAAATCTTTTTTCCATTTTTGGGGGGGATGAACCTGTTTATAGCAGTATTTAAAGTTTCAATATATTAATATTTCTCAATGCTTTAGGAGAATATCATTTAAAAGCCAACAGTTATCCTTCTGTTCTCCTCTAATCTCAAATTTCTCATAATTTAATTTCTTAGCTTTATCAACAGACCCAACAAATGACTGATTCTTATTGATCAGTAACATTAAATTTCTTGCTTATGATTTGAGAGAAACAAAACAGTTCATTTTTTTAATTTCAAAGAACAAAGAAGAAAAATATTCTTGCTTTCTGGTAATGCATAGTCAAAACAAGGCTCACAACTTGGACAGAGGCCACATGGGAAAATATGAATTATTTTTGTAGTCAGTAATCTACAGCTGTGCCACCTGTTAGTATGGAAGCTACCCAACATGATTTTTGAAAATAACCCAAGCAGTTTGCCATCTATGGATATAGGAGAAATATAGATATAGAAGATATATAGAAGAAATATTTTAGACAGAAGGAGACTGTTAATATAGAGGTCTACATGTACACTCTACAACTTATTCTCTTTTATCTTATGAATCCTTCCTAAGCTATTGTCTTCAGATTCATCGAAGAAAAATGAAGAATGGTCATTTCAATTACACTATCAATACCTCAGTCTACCTCACCCTGTATTTCTCATTTAATTTTCTTTAACTGTTTAAGATTAAGTTTTGTTTTTGTTTTTGTTTTAATTTAATTTTATTGTCGAGGTGATGTACAGAGAGGTTACAGCTACATAGGTAAGGTAATGAGTACATTTTTTAAATTAAACTTGATATCCTCTCCCTCATTTTTCTCCCCTCTGCCCTCTCCCATCTCCCACCCAAGTTGTACAGTTCCTTTCCAACATATTGTCTTGTGAGAATCGCTGTTGCATTGTCCTTTGTCCTTTGTCTCCTTTTGTTGTTCACCTTCCCTTCCTTAATTCAGATAAATGCATATGCAATACCCAGGGTACCAAAATCAAATACAGTGACAACAGGGGATGGTCCATAGAGAAAAAGGAAACACAAAAGAAAAAAAGATATCACAATAGTACATTAAAAACATAAACAATAAAGAAAAACCCCTTGTTTCCATATCTTTGGTACTAAACAAAATGTACTCCAAGATATTTGAAGAATTAATGAAATAACTAGATCAAGCACTTTGACAATAATAAGTAAAAACACAATCCTTATCATGAAGTGAATGCAATTATTTTTTAAAAATCTACACATATCCTTTTTTTTTTCTTTTTTTTGGTTGCTTATGGGCTTGAACTCTAGTCTTGGGCACTGTCCCTGAGCTCTTCAGCTCAAGGTGAGCGCTCTACCACTTGAACCACAGCACCACTTCTGGTTTTCTAGTGGTTTACTGAAGATAAGAGTCTCATGGACTTTCCTGCCCAGGCTGGCTTTGAACCGCGATCCTCCGATCTCAGCCTTCTGAGTAGCATGGATTATAGGTGTGAGCCACCAGTGCCTGGCTACATAGCCTCCTTTTATCAAAATACTGGGAACACATCCAAGAGCATTTTGTAGTACTAATGTCATTGCTATAAAGATAATCCTGATGGATTGAAAATGTAAAGTAATAACAAGTGATTTGTGTTTAAACTAGAGGAGCATATAACAAGGACAATCTGGTAGAGGGTAAATTAGCACTAAATTAAGAATACTGTATACCTAGTTTTCCCCACTGGTAGATCTGGGAACTGCACAAAACAGCAGGAGGTATGAGTAATTTCTTAGACCAAAAAAGACTGTCCAGCTTAAACTCTTGAAAGACTTGAAAAAATGCAACTGTCAGATTATGGATAGATTGTCTAGTTTTCAGAAAACTTCAACTCCCATGGGTTTCTAGCTCGGTTACCCAAGTACTGAGATAGCAGCTTAAAAGAGAAGTTGGGATAATATTGGCTGGGATGAAGTTTGTCTGCTAGGTGATCACAACCAGTTTTCTTTTCTTTTCTTTTCTTTTCCATTGTGGGGCTTCAACTCTGGGCCTGGACTCTGTCCATGAGCTCTTTTGCTCCAGACTAGAGCACTAACACTTTCAACCACAGAGGCACTTAAGGTTTCCTGGTGGTCAATTGGAGATAAGAATCTCATGGACTTTCCTGTCCAACCTGGTTTTGAACCAAAAGCCTCAGATCTCAGCTTCCTGAGCCACCAGGACCTGGTCCACCAGTTTACTTTTGTAGGCCTCTACGTATCAAGTACCTAAGACCTGAGAAAGGGATAATTAATTCTCACATTTTAATAGTTCTGAAATATTTTGGATATTGTTTTTGGTGCTTTTCCTAGTCTATAGATTTCAATGATGTACGGTTAAAGATTTAATCAATTCCTGGCTCTTGAATTTCTTTACAATAGTTCTCAAAGCATTATAAAAACCAGTAAGACCAAGGAGGTAAATAAAATAATCAGGAATGTGGAAAACAGCATTCAGATGAAATAGTAGATATTCAATTCACAATTAATAGGTATGCATTTATTTGAGTTGCCATTCACCAGCTTACACTCAGAAAATTGCTCAACAGTAATCTTGTTACTAAAGACTCCTAAAAGGACATTTGTTTTATTTAGAGGTCTTCTGATTACAACTGAGTAGGGATTCACTCGGATGTTGTTTTTGTTTTGTTTTTTCGGGGAAGACAGGCAACAGTTATAATGAAACCATGTGGAAAAATAGACATTAAAAAGTATCATTTCCTTGTTCTCAAAGGAGAATTAAATTGACCCAGTGCATCTTTTTTGGAGAAAATTTATGGTTTATTGTCAGTCAATTGCTGGTCTAGCTGGAAATTGGTTGCACTTGGGGAAGTTGTTTACACCTGACCAGAATTCTACAGTTAACAGTAAATAATGTAGCCATAAAATGACAGAGCATGGCTGGTCAGTGGATTTGGAGCTATGAAATGAAGGGAAGTGTGACCAATACCACATGTGAGGCTGTGTGTGTTTGATAGTTCACACTAGATTCAGTCTGCCTCTACTGAACCCAGCTCTACTGTTTATTAGTTTACTTTGTAACTTTGGTCGAGTTAATTAGCCTATTTGATTTTTAGTTTCTTCTATATAAGTACCACTTAATGTTATTGTGAAGAGTCAATGAGTTAATTTATGTTGAGTCCTAAGGCTAGTGTCTGGTACTGAAATCATTGGGCAATTTAGGTCTACCAATATGTCTACTGGTATAATAAAACCAAAGGGCATCCCTTTTCATTATGATGATAGGGTCTCATCATTAGAGATGATGTCAGCTTCAAAAACAGTTGTTTGTCAAGGCAAAATTTAAGTAAAAAATTTTAAAGACTTTTTCATTCAATTTATGCCCATAATATATATGTAGGTAGTAATCCTTTCTGGGGTATCTGTGTATGTATGAGTCATATAAAATACACAATTATACTTGAGCTCACATATCAAGTATGAATATATGATATTCTTAGTTATGAGACAAACATTAACATTAAAAAGTAAACACAAAAGAATAATAAACTTTTATAGTGTTCTTTCTTCTAGAGATTCTTGTTGGTTTTAAGAAATAAAGAATATGCCTATTTTATTCATGTATTGGTAATGTTGGCCTAAGGGTGCAGGATGATTGGACTTGAAAGTTTGATAGTATTCACATTGAGACCAATAATTTCTTTTGCTTGTGACTGGCTTCCTGAAGGTCCCTAAGAAACATTCTTATTGAAGAGAGAGCAGGCCAGGCTTTAGTGTTGGAAAGGAAGTCAAGTTGACTCTGGGTAACCTTGAGAAGTTGACAGCAGAGACTCATATTGCTGTTTTATACACTAAATGAACATGGTGGGTAGTCTTGTAGCTGTTCTCATTATCACTCATCATTTCCTCTACTTCCTGACTTACATGACTTCCTCTGCAAATCCCTGCTAGTTCTGTAATGCTCTTATTGAAATTACCTACAAGGGAATGGTCACACCTTTTGTCTGGTTATCTAAATGTAATTTCAATAATTCACTATGCATCAGAATCATTTCCATCTTTTCCATAGGATTTGGCTAACTATTCCAGGCACAGTGGCATTTCTATAAATCTATATCTATCTATATCTGTACAGAGAGCTATCTATATATAGATACAGATATACAGAGAGAGATCTATATATAGATATACAGAGAAAGATCTATATACAGAGTAAGATCTATATTAGATATTGGATATACTTAGATACGGATATATAGCAGTCCTCCTTATCCACAGGAGATAATAATAACATATAATACATGTGACTTCTTTCCTTGTCATTATCTTTCCTTCTCTCTCAAAATAACCTTACCATGCTGTGTTGTGTTGTAATCAGATGAAACAAGGTGGAAGTGTTATCACGCGACACACCCAGAACATTTCCAGTGTATAGTGTGCAATGGCAAAACTAGTATGAGACAATTTCATATATAGAAGATTCATTCTTACCAACAACCTTCCTAAACTCAACATAACATTTTCTCTTTTCCTGATGCACCACTATTTTGTGCTTTACTAACATAAAATAAAGGCTACTTGAATATAAACACTGTAAGACTGTGACAACAAACAATGCATAGTCAATAGCTGATCAGCTGCTAGGTGTGGTGGCTCAAGTCTGTAATTCTAGCTATGTGGAAAACAAAGATGTAGGCAATTGGATTTCAAGGCTAGCCCACGCAGCAAAAATTCAAAGGACTCCATCTCATGCACTAAGACAAGCGTAGTGCGTGCCTGTCATCCCAGCTACCTGGAAAATCACAGTGACTGGACATGGCTTGAGCATAATGCAAGTCCCTATGTCAAAGATAACCAAGCAGAGTGGCTCAAATATTCAAGTACCTTCTTAACAGGTGTGAAATCATGAGTTCAACTTCACTAATACTCTTCACCCCCACACACACACAAACACATGTTGATCTGCTAATCAAGATGTCTACTAAGTGATTAGTTGGTGGGTAGTATATGCATCATGGATACAGTAGAAAAAGAGAAATTCACATCCCAGTAGGACTAAGAGAGATTGCATGAGATATCAACATTATTCAGAAGAGCATGAAATTTAAAACTTACACATTGTTTAGTTCAAGAATTTTCCATTTAGTATTCTCAGATCAAAGTTGATAATGATGTATCAAGAACTATGGATAGGAGGGGAATCACTGTTCCTTTTAAACTGTCATAGAAGTCTTTCCATGACATTTGCTCAGCCTCCTTACAGTAACTGCAGTCATTGTTGCTATGACGATCATCATACATCTTGACTTTTGATGGCTGTGATGTTTTATTAGGGACATAGTTGAGGGCTTATTTTTCCTTTTTTTCCCTTAGCACTAAAACTCTGTTGCTTTGGTTGAACACAAGCAACTATTGTTTGGTTGAACACATAAAATTATTTTATGTTAAAAATAATTGACTTCCATTTACAAGGATTTTAAAAAACAGCACCCAAATGTTTCTTTAACATTTTCACTCAGTTCCTTCCGTGCAGTGACATACCTACTGTTGATGAGGGCTGCGGAAATGGAAGGAAACACAGATCAACAACCTCCATTTCAGTTTCACATGAAAGCCTGGGCTCACTGAAGAAAATAGCTGGTAAAATCACCCATACTTTTAAATTAACCTATGTGCTGGGCTGAATGCATACAGTTAAACTAGGGTAAAATTTAGGATTGCTCTAAATTACCTTTTATAGATTAAGTAAGAAAGAAGAAGTCTCACTATAAAGAAATGGACTATCTTGCTAACTGCGTAGCATCTATTTACCTGTTTTTAATACATTAAACAAAATCACTGCGTTTCATTTTGCATCCTAATAGAACTGGAGGATTACATGGGTAAACAATAACATAAATTTTCATCTGGCTACTTCACAGAAAGGGAAAAAATCAGATATTGCCACACTTTCATGACAGTATGATCTTCAGTGTTAGTTCAGAGGGAAAAAAAAACCAGACATGCACAACTAATTACATCACTTTTCATGGCTCCTGCATTTTTGAATGCTTCCTCAGATGCATGCAACCTGTGATCATGAACCACCACTTAACTCCAGATTTTATTTTGTGTTATTAATTATCATTTATCCATTTAAAACAATCAATTTATATTTGCTCTAAACAAGTGTCTCTTGATGTAATTTTTAAAATAGTATTAAGTATTATAAAAAAAGAAATTTACTATAAAAGATTAGAAAGCATCTGTTAAGGGAAGAGATCTCAATGGGATTTCAAGTATTAGTGAAACAAATCTCAAGAAAAATACGATAAGAATTTATACAAAGTCCTTTTCTTTCTCATATATGGGTTTATCATCTGATTACCTAGACTCTTGGAAATTTTCAGATTATTGATCTGCTCATCAAATAGCTCCTCTAATTTAGATCAAACCAGATTTCACCTTGTTCCCTTAACCCAGCACTTATAATGATATAATTTTTATTGCAAAAATACTGTACAGAGTGGTTTCAGTTACATGAACAAGGTAATGAGTACATTTCCTATCAAGCATTGTTGCCTCCTCTTTGTTTTTCCCCTAATTTATATTAAAATATAGTTAAAAGAAACATACTGCACAGGTGTCATAAATATAGTTGAGGGGAAAAAATCAGTTGAAAATAAAGTAAATTAAATCTTCCTCAAGCAAAGGAAAACTGGATTGTAGATATGTTGCCTATAAACCTTTAAATACTTATACAGCAGTGTACTTTTTTCTGATTTAAAATTGTTTTCCATCAGTATGTGTTCTTTACCTATATACATTTTAATGATGAGAAACCCATTGTGACAGCATCTTCTCCCTCAGACCACCATTACCCCAGAAAGAATTTTCAGTGCTTCCTGAGGAAAAAACATTGTAAATAATTACATCACTTTTTCTGTGTACCAATACTTTGTAGACACATCAACCTGTTAGCAAAGATCCCTGATTGAGCTCAAGCTTTTATTTAGCACAATGAACATCATTTCTTTATCTTAAAAATCAGCTTGTTTCTCTTCCTTGATAAAACAAGGAAGTATTACATTGTGAACTTTAAAAGAATATCAAAATAAGGTATTATACTCATAAAACAAAATAGTCTATCCAGAGGTTTTGTAGGGGCAGAAATTACCAACCAAATTTGCCATTTAGTATCACTAGTAAACCCTTAAGTTGTCTGTGCATGTAATAAGGTAGTTAAGGATTTTTTAAATTTAAAAATTGATGACATCATAGATATACATATTTTTATTATAGAATATCATTAACAAGGGCAATAATGATTAAATTTATATCTTAATATCTTATGTGAAATATTTATATATTTAAGATCAATTGTCTCTGATTATACATTATGAATATATATGTATATTCCTCAAAGTGTATATATGTATTTAAGATTCAGCTTAGCTGAATATTTTAAAATTGAGAAACTATACTGTACTGATAAGCTACCTATTTTGTAATATAAAAAACAATTATTCTTCAAGAAGAGCATTTATGTATATTTAGAAATCAACTTTAATGCCTAAACCTCTTTAGATATTGCATTTATGTAGCTCTACTTGTATTACTTTTCAAACACTGAAAAACAAGATCGTAGTCTGCATCATTACATAAGCGTGTGATCAGAGATGAGAAGGAAAAGAAAAAAAAAAATCACTCCCTAGGCTGGGGTGAGGGGTGAAATCCAATTTTTTCCAAAGCTACCACTTGACACATTAAAAAAAAATATTCTACAGGTCTACAGGTATTTGAGTCATTTGCAATTGGCAACATTTGAATTTTTTTAACCTATGAAAATGGTGATTTCACTTCAATTCATGCAGCCAGATGCATCTACGTAATCTTTAAAACCGCATTAGATAATTTCCCTTACATTTATTAGCCAGAGAAGATTATGAGCAGTCATAGAGAAAGGAAAAACCTAATGCCACTGTAGATCCTGAAAAATAAAATCCAACAACTTTTGCTCCGTCTATATTAAAATCAGATTGTACCCATCCAAAGGGGGAAAATCAGATGTTTCTAATATGCACATCAACCAAAATATAATCAAAGGGTCTTGGTCTTTGTTCTAGCCGATGGCCGTGCAAAGCTATTGATAATGGTTACATCATCCCATTTTTAGCTGCATTTGCTCCCAATATTGTGCTTGTGGCTCAACCTAAAATTCTTTAGACTGAGCTCGAAAACCATGAAAACACAAAATAAATGAACGTTCATAAACAATGGTCTAAGGAATCATTCCTCACAATACCGCAATGCTCTTAACACTAACACTACGGCTCTGCATTTGGATACTTATATCTGAAAGATTTGCAAATAAAGACCAACATTCATGCCAGACATTACTTCAAGTAAAACACAGACTAAAGGAAAGGAGAGGAAAGCAGCCTTTCAAGAGAGAAAACATTCATTAGCCTCACTGGCAAGTGTCTAAAGCAAACAAGGAAACTCGAAATAATGGCTCAGTTACAAATAAACCCTTTTTAGCACAGTACCTTTTTGTGTCTGTCCCTCTTCCATATTCTCTTCCATGGCTACCTTTCTTCAGTAGAAGCTGGTACACGGAATTAATCAAAAGCTCAATTAGATGTTGAAAAAACGTGTGTGTGTGTGTTTTTTCGTTCCTGGGACGCTCCCACAGCAGTAGCTTGGGCAAGTCCTTAGAGCTTAGCTAAGGCTCCCTTGCGCCTCTTGTTTGCTTGGAGACTGGCTGTCAAGTGTAATTTCATTCAAATTACTCTTCCGTGAAGATGATCAATTTTTCCTCTCAAAGCTGCCCATTGTGTGCTACCCTAGGCAGGTATTCAAACAAACAGCCTGAGAATTTTGGGGGGAAAATGTGGTCTCAATTCCAGGGAGCAAAGACAACTAGGATTCATAAGCGTTGTTTTGCATTTTAAAATGGGGGAAAGAAACTGGAGGTTTGTATTGAAATCTAGGCTTTAAATTGGAACCAGGCTGAGCTGAGAACAGATGGAGGGGTGTCCTAACTTGAAACAGACCACCAACCCATAATTCCCCCCTTTGCTACCAGAGTGGGAAAGCCCAGATTCCCGTCGGTTCTTTATGCTGCTGCAGTTCCTTCTCACCCAGTCAGATTCACTGCAAAACTGCGTTTTCCTTTTCTCTCCTTACTAGGTATCTAGTTAATTTGATTTAAAGGTGCCAAGATGGGATGCAATTATACCATCTCAAGGTTTCTCTGTAAAAGGTTATTATCACGAGAGGACCTGTAAGATCCCATCTTTCAGATTTTTAAAGCAGAAATCCAAGCTTGCTTTACAAAAGAATATATATAATAAGCCTTTAAGCCTGCAAGATAGATGGAAATATTTTACTTAGAAAACATTGAAGGAAAACACTGGAGGAAAAAATAATTAGAGAGTATATTGATGTCTTTGTAATTTACTGCTATGATTTTTACCCACAGAAGCTGCTGTTCTCAAATGGAAATCTTCAGAAAGGGAATTTTTAAGGGGGTCATTTCTGAGGAATGAGTAGGGTGATAAAAGGAATTCTAGATAAGGAACAACAGGCTAGCAATTTTTTAATGAGAATCTGAAGTCTAATTTGGAATGCAAATCACAAAGCTGCCGTCTGGCAATAAACTAGCATTCATACTTCTAGCAAGTGAGTGGCAGGACACAATCAGAGTCTCAATTCTTCACAAAAGGCATACGCAAGAAAATAAACAGTATCTCGCAAAGCTGCATAAACCCCTATAGAAGGTAAATGAAGCAAGAATCTCCCTGCTTCCATCTCCAAAAAAGCAATCCCATGGAAACACACTCACAGACAACTGTGGCTCCCTTTCTTTAATGAAAAATAATCCATATTTTCCATAGCATAAGTGTCTTGCATTATATCAAAGATTTGACATACAATCTGAGAGCACATCAATAGCATGTTGAGCCACATTCTCTAAACCATTACAAAAGCAATGAGTTAGAGGAAAGATAATTGAACAACATTTGATTCTATAACTCATGCAGGAATGGCTTTCAGCCTTCTTACTTCTGCAATCATTTTTTCCTTTCCTTTTTACTCAGATAACCCAAAGATAAGTGAGATTCAAATGATTCAACACTTAGCTCTATTGAGTCTGTATCAATCTGTGGTCAAGGGTTTTTGAGTGTTTCTTTCTCAGGGAATATCTTGTGAGAATGCATAAAGGAAATGAAATCATAACAACCTCTGTACTTCAGCTCATCCCTGGGCTAACATTGTGTGGCATCTAAACAAACAGGGTAGAATATCACTACTCATTACCAGTCTTAATTTATGGCAGTCAAACATATTATTAATAGTGGTATCAACAGAAATAACAGCACCACTTTAAAAATTTATAGCACTTCCTAATAATTTTCATATACATTAGCCCATGCAAGGCAAGTGGATAAAGAATAAATTTCCCCAATATTCTTGGGAAAAACAAATTAACTAATACTAAAGACTCCCAGAAATGGACCAAATATATAACCAAGTAAGTCTAAGAAACAATGCAAGCTGACTCCTTGTCTGGATATTGAAACTTAATTTTTTAAATCTACTCCATTTCATTATGAATACTGTCAGGGTTCTTCGAAAGTCAGCCTCCAGCTGGGTGCCAGAGACTCATGCCTGTAATCCTAGCTACCCAGGAGGCTGAGATCTGAGGATAGTGGTTCAAAGTCAGCCTGGGCAGAATAAGTCCCCATGAGATGCACTGCCAATTAGCTGCTTGAAAAGCAGGAGTGGAGCTGTGGCTTAAAGTGGTAGAGCACTAGCCTTGAGCAAAAGAGCTCAAGGACAGAGAACTCAGGCCCCGAGTTCAAGCTCCATGCCCAACAAAATCAATATATAAATAAATATATAAACAAAAAAATAAATGTATGTTAGCCACATTCAGATTTTTTAGTCATATATATACAACAAAGGAGAAAGCAATTAAAGAGAAAAAAATTGAGAATGTTAAATTAAAGTCACTTATTGCTCTTGCCAGACCCAATGAAACATAAGTCCCATGGTTTCCCTTATTTGCAGTAATTAGTATATGTCTAGGATAATCTTAGCAGATGGGCAGAATAGCTCAATAGCTATGTACATATGACCATATAAGAAGATGCTAAGTGAAATGAACTCCAAGACATGGACACAAGAGGTTTTCCTTTGTTGTTGTTGTTGCTGTTGTTTTTAATGTACTATGTGATTTCTGTTTTCTTTGGTGTCTTCTTCCCCCTATGGTTTATCCCCTGTTGTCACTGTATTTAATTTTGGTAGTCTGGGTATTGTATATACTTTTATCTCAATTAGGGAAGGGAGGGAAAGGCGAACAAGAAAATGGTGAGACAAAGGACAAGGAGGGAAACAAGGCAACAGTGATACTCACAAGACAATATGTTGGAAATGATCTGTACAACTTGGAGAGGTTGGAGAGGGAAAGGGAGAAAAATAAGGGAGGGGAAACAAATTTGACAAGAAATGTACTTATTACCTGACTTATGTAACTGTAACCACTTTGTACATCATCTTGACAATAAGAAATAAATAAAATAATTTTAAAAATAAATTCACTACACAAAAATGGAAAGATGACTGATTTCTTTTTCTTCTGGCAAAGATTGCATGACTATAAATTTACCTTATCAATTTTTTGCCTAAAAGAGGCCTTTTCACGTGACTGTTATTAAGATGAGAAGACAAGCATACCAATTTATTTATTCGTTTATTCATTTATTTATTTTCATTGGTTGTGGAGCTTGAACTCTGGGCTTGGGCACTGTCCCTGCGCTCTTCAGCTCAAGGCAAGCACTCTACTGCTTGAGCCACAGCGCCACTTCTGGTTTTCTGAGTGGTTTATTGGAGATAAGAGTCCCATGGATTTTCCTGCCCAGGATGGCTTTGTACCTCGATCCTCAGATCTCAGCCTCCTGAGTAGCTAGGATTACTGGTGAGCCACCAGCGCCCGGCTTAAGCATACCAATTTAAATATGCATACATATGTCTATATACTAAGATATATATGCATATATATATATATATTAAAATCACCTCCAGTACAGGTTAATGGAGTCCTGCCTAATGGAAGAGGAGAAACACATTGTACACATAGCTTCCTTTCAACCATCACTTGGCAGTAAGCCAATGTTTACTTTTTTCCTTACTATGGTAAAATACATATTTTTGCCATTTAAAATGATACGACTATCATTTTACAGTCTACAGTTTTGCGGAGTTAAGTACATTCATGTTCTGTGATCATTTTCACCACTCATCTCCAAAATATTTCATCTTCATACTGAAATTCTATACCCATTAAGCACAGGCTCCGTAATTCCCTTCCCTTTGTTTGATGGCCATGGGGCAAGTATTGCTACTTGGTACCTTTAAGAATATTTCTTAAGCTATGATTTCATTTATAGTAAAGTATTTTCCATATTCAAGAAAGTAAAACCTAATTAGAAAAGAAACTTAGCTGAACTTACTGTAAAGTCACTTTATGAATTCTAAACATATGAATCTCAACATTTGGCATTAATGGTTCTTTTATTTCTGCATTGAGACCTACAAGTTGAGATGCATGTGGTATCTTATCTAGTATTCTCTTTTATTCTGCATGTCTCCTTTGAACCCTCTGCTCTTGGTCATTTATTTAAAATAAATATATGAATATGAGTTCCTAGTTAAAAACTGTGATCATAAATCCCTTTCAGATATTACCTAAAAGATAGTTATAATATATGCATATACATATATATGTAACTTTTATGCTGTGTAAGTTCAAAGTCACATTACTCAATCTCAACTCATTATGAATATCTTTGACTTTTCTCAAATCACCTTAATTTGGAGTCAGCTCTTCACCACTTACATCCTAACTTGATGGTCATTGTATACATTGAGGGAAATGTCTACATATTCTACAATGTAGTCATCTTAACTATGCAATATTTAAAGGAGAAACAATAAACACAGTTAAAGATTAAACAATAAACTCTTTCAATGTCTCATCAACTGTAAAGTTAAAAGAAGTAGAAAATAAATGTTCACAGACCATCAGTGAGATTAGAGAGAACATGTGGAAAACAAATGTGAATACATAAACCAAGAGAAGTAAACACTATTTGGAAACTGCTTCTTGTCCTCAAAGGTTTCAAACAAATATAGCATCATCTTATAAATTAATTGTCTTGAATGTGTTTGTTTATTCGTGTGTTTGGCTGGCTGGCTGGTTGAATGGATTTTTCTCAATATTACATTCAAAGATAAAGACTGAAAAGATTGAAAACTAGGTTCTATAAAATTTTCTTAGTGAATCTAATGTTATTTACCACAAGCAGTAAATGTTTAAAATACATTATAGAATTACCATGGCATTCCAGAGAATTTAACAATCCTTCAAAGCACTCGATTCAGTGATTGTTCATGGGATTTACAAGTCTTATACTTCATACCCTTCTTCCTCCCATTCTTCACTGTAGCAATGTTTATTAAATATTCTTGCATACACATGACCTTAATGTAGGTAGAATGAATAAGATAAACAAACCTATGACTACTTTCACATAGTCTAGTATTACCAGATGTGTCCAAGTTGTAAGCCTATTTGACAAATGCTACCTAGTCAATATAAAACAAGTATAGATACTACCTGAGTTCATATGAGGAATATTTAACCTAGTATGCAGTTTTCATAGTTGGAAATTGTTTCAGGTTTCCTAGAAGGTACAATTTGAATTGATTTGCCCCAAGTTTATAACCCTTTGTTGGCAGCAGGTCAAAATTAACCAGAAAATGGACTTTTGGTCTTCAGGGAAGAAAGAAAAGTTTCTCTAGGATGTAGAAACTGAATACACAAGGCCCATAGGGACAGATACTCTTCTGAACAAGTGTAATGGATGAGCATCTGGCAACTGAGGAAACCCTTTACTTTATTAGGCCTTATATCCCAAAGTTACTCAATAGTCTTGTCTTGGAAAATCCAATTCTGAGTCAAGCATAGCTTTTATTTGCTACTGATTTTTTAAAGGATATTCTTACTAATTAGACTGTCGTCTAGAATGCTGGAGTCTAAAATGGAGACCATGGGATCTCATTAATATTTTTTCTGAAGAAATTACCTCGGTCTCATTTCGTATTTATTGTATCTTTAATTCCCAGGTACTTTCAAGCCACATCATTTTCCCTCAAATTCATTAATACCATGTGTTCACAGAGTTAACCAGTCCTCTTGTCATGATAGTGTCCCAGCCTGCTTTCCAATGGTCACTTGTCTCACACTATTCTTAGAATAAAGTTCATCTGACTCAGGTTGGCTGGGATTATGAGCTAGGCTCTTGCAAAAACCCACATCTCTATCCACTTGCTATTTTTTCCCGACGTTTCTCAAACTTTTCAATTTGTAAATGCTGTTACTTCTGCCCAAATACTTTCTCTTCTATAACCAGATCATAAGAGTTACTTGATTACCAGACCTCAGCTGGAATGTTATTTTCATATAAAGCTTCCCAGACACAGAAGGAGCTTCTTTTGTACCCACTGCAGCCTGCAATCACATTGTCATTTTTCATGGTTTCATGTTATACATGTCTCCTACACTGGACTCTAACCTGTATGCCCCAGGAAGCATACATAGGACAAGATACAGTAAGCATTCAAGGATATTTAAGTATGATTTGAATTCCCTCATGAATAGATTAAAATCATAAATGGCAAAGAAATCAGCTCAGTAGCCTAAACTCTACTTTCTCCTCCATTTAGTATTGTCCACAGTATTTTGGAGTCTATGAACATAACTTACAGAAAGAAAATCCAGGAGAGCTGGGTTATGTTTGAGTGTAACATGCGTTAATAATGGTAAGAAAGGAGTTGATGACTATAATAAAGATGTGTTTCAAAGATCAAAGTGTAAAATAAAAGGACACAGCAAAACACATTTGCCATGGTTTCTATATTATGGGAAGACTATATTGTTATAAGCAATATTAGGTTCTGGGGTTTGAACTCAAGGCCTTTCTTATGTTCAATCAACTTTCTTGTGTAGTTGGCACTCTACTACCTGAGCTTCAGTTCTGCTTTTGGCTGATTATTTTGGAGATAGAGTCTGGTGGACTTGTCTAGTCAAGGCTCACTTTGAAGCTCAGTACCCAGAGTAAGAATAATACCCTTTAAAGCAAATTTACCCCTTAAACTAGCAAAAATAATTAGGAGTTTGTACATCAATACCATTTGATATGAACTTGAAAAGCTCTTGGTAGTCTTTAATGTTTCTTCAAAATACCAGAAAATAGAAAAATCCATATATGATCATTATATCTTTCATAAAATATAGAAAACCATACGAAATAAAAATGTACTCTCCTTGCAGCAAGGTAGATGAAAAAATAACTTAGATGCATATAAAATAACACATTTTTCTCTCATATATTAAATATAGATATTTTTTAAAAGACATGATTTTAGAATTGGATTTCTTAGGAAAGAATAAGAAAAGAGTGGAAGGAAAGACAGAAAAGAGGAATAGCAGGTAAATATGCTCAAAGCATATTGCATACATATAAGAAAATGTCATAATAAAACCTACTACTTTGTTTAATTAATCTACTCTAATTTAAAATGTTCCAAGACCCCTTGGATAACCAGTAATAGCTTGTGCTCAGCTCAAAATTCAAGTGTTACTAATTTAGGAAGATAAAAGAGTAGTCCAAACTGATTCCTTATGGTCTCAAAATGTTAAACTGAGCTCACCAAAGAATTAGCTGGCTCTTTCACCCAACTCACTCAATGAGTCATGCAGTGACTAGTAGGGTATCCGAAGCTGAGCTCAGCAGACAGAACAGATGTGGTTTTCTGCTCTACAGAGCTAAGAGCATACACAGCTGGAAGAGACAGACAGAAACAATTGGAAAGAAAAAAGTATAATTGGTCCTCCTATCTTCGTCTCCCAAGTAGCCATGACTACAAATGTCCACCTCTGTGTCCCGCTGTTTATTAAATTTACATGAAGCACTTCTTCATTTTAGAGTAATGCCTTTGTATTAAATTTGTGACAATGGATCTAGGGTATAACTTATCTGAAGAAGGGATGATCTTTGGTCTTGTTTCATTCAGCAAAACATCAACGTTTAACAATGAAGAAATTTCAGATAAGCCTAATTTTACATACCAAAGGATATTGAAAATAACAAGATTTTATAAGTAATCTAGTGAGAGAAAGAGAATAAGAAAAGGCAGGAGGCAAGCATGATATTCTGCAAAACTTGTCCTATGTCCTAAGCTTTCAAGTAGCTATTTTAAATCTCTGCTTCAAGTTACTTCTGAAATTCTGATTACACTCTGTGGCACAAGATTAACGAGGAAGAGAAATGAGATTCAAGCCTCTCAGCTTTACCACAAGATTTTTGGTGTTTTTGCTCATACATGATATTGCAAGTCTATTTGTAGATGAAGAAAAAAGTTGGTTAAAATATACTCTCACATTTCCAGAGACAACCTTGTAGGTAACCTAAAAGTTCTTATCTAAAGAAAAGAAACTCCCAGATTGGCAATTTGGTTCATCCTTCAAATTGCCCCCTACCAACACATCTGAACTAATAAAATAATAGTGGAGTTTTCCCAATGGATAAGCAAGATGAATGGCCATTCCTTTCTTTCTTCTGAGAGAAATGGGTGACACACACACACACACACACACACACACACACACACACGTCTCTTTTGCATTGTTGAGACTGATCATTGTTTTAGAGGCAGTTAAGTCCAATCTCGGAAGACAACTTCCAATGAGAAACATACTGTCTCCTAATGGAGAAGATGGAATTACAGATCAGAGCCAGGATAAGAGCTGAAAGCATCTGTGCTAGGTAGATAGACATGGGGTAGACTCACATTTCAATACTGACATGTGTTGATCTTGTTGAGCCACAGATCCACTATGAGCCCTAACCCACCCCTGGGAGACCTTACGCACTCCCACAGCACATTATCCCTTCTGAAGGTGGTGTCAGTGACCAAATTACTTCCCATCGGTTCCCATCTTGTAAACGTCCCACTGCCTCTTAATATCACTGGGAAACTTTTTGGAGACAAGTAACTATCTTCTGATATTGATTCTGTTTTGAACCAGTAGCTTTCCATCGTGTCTGCTTTCCACAACAAGTAGAGAACAAGTGTACCCAAGTTCTGAAGGTGCCAGAAACAGCTAGAAAACATGGCCTATGTTTTCCCAAGAAAGTTTTATTGGCAAACAGAGATGGTCTGTATGGATCGACTTGATCATAGCTCAAGAAGACCACAATGCTCAAAAGTTCAAACAGCACAAATCACATGTGAAGAGTTTCTTGGCTCCAGGTACACTGTTAGATAGAGTGAACCCTGCAGAACAGCACCTGGCCCCACTCTGTGCAGCAGCCGCGCCTGTCTCAGATGTCAACAGCTCTCTGTGGCTTTCAGCATTATGCTCTAGTCACCAGTAACTGTCCCACTGCAGTTGTCCCAGATAAAATGCAAAGCTGTTCTTAGCACTTAATATTGCAAATATTAAGCTAGCATATGATTTATTCCTCCCTCTATCCTACAGCCTGAATTTCAATCTCATTTGTTTACAGTTCATATGTGCCAGGAATCAGACATTTTTTCATATATATATCTAATATTCATTTCCCTTGCCTGTCACTAAAGCAGAAATTGTGATTTATATTTGTTTTTTTCCCTGAGAGTTCATGGAGTGAGACTAACTGGGAAATGCTCGGTTTTCTAGGTTTAGCTGTTTATATTCAATAATGACTTTAATAAACATTTGTATGGTACTTTTGTTTGCAAGGAAAGCACATATTTTACCTTATTGTTTTTATTTTCAAACCTGAAAGTCAGTGATACTTCTCCTTTACAGGGATTAGACTGAGCATCAGTAAAACAAATAATTTTCCAAGGCCATTCTCTCAAAAAAGTCAAAATTAAAATACACTGGTCTTTCAAAATGTCTTTTATTCCAATACATTAAAATACCGGTAATTTTACCAATATAGATTTTTATGTGCTCTACCACACTGTATCCCAAGAATGTCCTCATGAGAGATTTAGCATTACTGTGATGCAAATGCATCCAAAAAGTGAATTTTCAGATGACATAAGATGAAACAATTCTTTGAAATAAGTGCTACACAAAAATGATATAATTATGACCACCGCTAAATGGGAAGAGATAAGATAGGTGTACAATAAATATTAATGACAGTATTATGGGAAATGTTCCTTGAGCTTTTGTGCTTAAGACTGGTGCTCTATCAGTTTGAGCCACAGACCCACTTTTGGGGTTTTTTTTGCTTTTTTGTTTTTGTTTTGTTGGAGGTTTTTTTGTTTTGTTTGTTTGTTTTTTAGAAATTAATTGAAGATAAGAGTCTCATGGAGTTCCCCTCCTTGGTTGGCTTTGAATAGGATCCTTAGATTTCAGCCTTCCAAGTAGCTAGGATTATAGCTGAGAGCCACCACTACCCAGTACAGAATTTATTTTCTACCAGCCTCTGTTCTTAGCAATTTTACCCATATTTTCTCCTCATTGATATATTTATTGAGATGTCTTTAATGAGAAAAAGTAAACTCTCTCATTAGTCTATGAAGCAGTTCAAATTACTCACTGCCTCATAAACTATGAAGGAAAAGGTAAGTCACGGGCAAATCAGGCCATGAAATGTTAGATTTTAAAATCAACTATATATTTTCCTGACTCATAAAGCAATCTGCTTCTGTGAAAGTATTGTAATCCAGAGTATCTATGATTTTTTTTCTCTATAAACCTGTGTATATTGATTCTTTCAAGGGGCAGTATATTTAACTCAATAGACCAGTTAAGTAGCCTGGTTTAACCATTGCTGAGTCAATTCTATACTTTCTTATGTCATAGTCTCCCTAAACAAATAGGGAACCAGAACAGAATTGTCTTGTAGTATTATTATATTTTGTGGAGTGCAAAATATAATATTTATAGACTGCTAATAAGTCACATGAAAATATCAGAGAATGTGATCTTTTCAGATTGTACAGTGTGTTTCAGCCTTCATAGAGGGCATATTTGAATATGTCATGCATTTGAACTTTTATAGCACTCATTACCTCATTTTAAAACTTCATTTTCATTGTTTCTGAAGTGGAAAAACATTAGGCAGCTAACAATCACACTATGTTATTTCAAGACAACTGCCTTTCTTTGCAGAGGAGTCCTGCTTTTTATGCATAAGATAACATATCTGTTTGCAAAGGGGATTTTCCTATTACAAAAAGCCTCTTTAAACTTACATGTGAAGAGGTTTTTTTTTTTTTAATTATAATTAACAAAATGCTTCATTGCTACCAAAATATGTCCATTTGGGCCCTATTAAGTTTCTAAATCCCAAATCTTTGGATCTTTGAAATCACTAAGCTAACCAGGCACAACAAATACTGTAATTATTAATAAGAACAGAAATCATAGTGTTTATGAATTGCTAGTATTAATTAGGAATTTTTTAAAGTAATTTGAATTATTCATGTATAATCAACATTTTAAAGGTAAATTTCAATTACAAACACCCTTAAACTTCTAATGGAGTAATGTCCTAGAAAAGCTTTTTTGTTAGGTTGAAAATGTAGTAATTTATGGATATTTCTAGAACATGAGAACTACTGAGCATAACAGGCCAGCAAGATGCTCCAAGGTAACTGACTTTCCAATCACATGGCTACTTGGGAGAAGCTGGGAGTGTCCTTGCCCACTATCACAGAGAGAACATCTTACCACACATCAGTAAAAGATCAAAATTTTAAATTCAAAGAACAGTTTCCATCGGATGCTTATCACGTGTGTAACACCCTAAAGTCGAAAATCATAAATGGAGCCATCCTACATGGAAGACCATCTGTACATCCAACTTTTTGATGATGTACTGCATGGTTTACATATTTCTAGTTTAGTATCAGCATGTAAAGGCATTATTTATTTTATTTATTTATTTATTTTGTCCGTCGTGGGGCTTGAACTCTGGGCTTGGGCATTGTCCCTTCACTCTTCAGCTCAAGGCGAGCTCTGTACCACTTGAGCCATAGCACCACTTCTGGTTTTCTAGTGGTTTATTGGAGATAAGAGTCTCACAGACTTTCCTGCCCCGGGTTGGCTTTGAACCATGATCCTCAGATCTCAGCCTCCTGAATAGCTAGGATTACAGGCATGAGCCACCTGACACCTGGCTCTATTTAATATTTTTTTAAGAAGTAACATGTTGGAACTTTTTAGACACATAAAATAACTAGGCTGGCTGTTACTGATGAACAATTGTCACCCTAGTAATTTATAATGAAAATATAGGGATTGAAATGGATGTGAGTTTTAAGGCCAGCCTATGCTACATGAAAAGACATCTCAAAAATCCAAATAAAAGAAATATAAAATATATATGACACATTTTGATAATAAAGCATAGTCCATATTTCAAGATTACTTAATAAAACCCTTTTAGTTCAAAATAGTGAAAATATAATCCTGCGCAAAAGAACAACAATTTGTTTAAAAGACTACCTGAGGAAATTGTGGTGTATAATCAGATCAAATATTAAAGTGAATGAAATAGTAAAGGCACTTGTATAGTTGGATTTTAAGTGAAAGATATTTTAAATTGCTATTTGTTCTTTTAAATTTTTTTTTGAGACAAGGTCTCACTATATAACTCAGGCTGTCCTTGAACAAATCATCTTCTCTCTGTTTTTAAAGTGCTGAAATTGCAGGCATGTGACATCACAATCAGCCTATTTTACCTGAAGACCTACAACTCAAGAAGTTTTAGCAATTTTCAAGAATTTTTTGTTTGTTTCTTTGGTTTTTGTTTTCTTCTTGGGAATCAACTCTGGGTCTGGGCAATGTCCTCTGTTTACTCAAGGCTAGCACACTATTACTTGATTCTCAGATCTCAGCCTCCTGAATAGCTAGCATTACATGTGTGAGCCACCAGTGCCTGGCCAGTTTTCAGTTTTTACATGTAAATATTTAAATAACTTTGTTACAGGCCAAGGACTGGGGAGTTATTTTATATGTTAAATGTAAGAAAAAAAGGCAGCCATTCATTCCTAGAGAAGATGAGATGCTAATATAAGATTAAATCTAAAGTAACATCCAACTAAAATGCAGATCTACTAGGTAGATTTAGATTGAACTGGAATGAGCCCTTAATTCATTATACCTAAAAACATAATCTAAATATTAAATCATAAGTAGTCAACTTCTTATCATTACTGTGATATGGAAAAACAAGGTCATATAGAGCCAGTATCTAGGGCTGACTCTTTTCTCTACATGAAGTACATGTTCATTTTCTAGAGGCTCATTGGCTTGAGGAAGGGAGCAGAGGGCTAGGACAGAAAGAGTACATGCATATGGATACAGATGGGGGAACGGTGGGTCAAGAAAGGTTTATAATTGGGCTGTAACAGCTGAGCTGGCTGTGTCAATCTAGGACCCATGAATATTCAGCTACAATGAAAAGTCATTTATTTTTATGGAATATTAAACATTAGTTAGGTTGTGTTAAATATCACAGTCTGATCCTTGCTGAACTTTAGAACATTAAATGTAGGCATGTTTATGACATCACATTTGTTTCACACATAAATATACAACACTATTAGAAAACTTCTAGGACTATGTAGCCTGCAAGGTATGTAAAGCAAATGATGATAGTAATAGACAATGCTTATTTTAGCCCACCATAATTGTTCTAAAAACATGACTTATTTTATTATATTTAATTTCATAATAACTTTAGTAGATAGGTACTATTCTTATCCCATTTTTAGTAAGTCAAAAGTGAAGTATAAAAGATTTTAGTAATCATCTTACTAAGATCAAAGAGCTAATATGTGACAGAACTGAGAGGAAAAACAGGCAGCCTGTTCCCAGAGTTCATGTTTTATTCATTTAAAATAAATAGTGCATACTTAAAATATGTATATTTCTGGCAGGCCACCAGTTGTACTTACTTACTGTTCTTGTATGTATTCAACTTTATTAACAGAGCCCTCATTGCTTCTAATTCATTATTTCTAAGCTGATTCATCAGCTTGCATTTTCTGACTTATTTTTGTCTATAACTTCTTCTGTGTCTCACAAATATGTTAAGAAAATAATTGAACAACCTTACTTATACAAACGAATTGATCTCATCCTCTAAACTGAAAAGAATCCGCATTTCTGATCCCATTTCCATCATTTGCTTGCCTATTTTTCAGTATATACAATTCCTTTTGGTTAAAAAATAATATGGCATCTATTTTATTTCCTTTTTATTATCACATAGTAATTAAACCTGGAGTTTTATCAAAACACAGAGTGTAGTTGAAAGAAATGCCATGTGTTTAATTACTGTGAATCCCTGAAGAACTACACTTGGATAATTAAACTCATTGGATAGAAAACAAAGTATATTTGAATCCAATAGCTTACATATTTAAGCTTGAAGATACCAGGAAAGAACAAGATAATATCATTAATCAAATCTTGAAGTTCTATTTCCTTTGACACAAAAAATGAAGACTGAAAACACCAGGCTAGGACTCTTAAGAATCTAACTATTAAGTCAGGGGTTGATAATCACACCTGTAATCCTAGCTACTCAGTAGGCTGAGATCTGAGGATGACAGTTCAAAGCAAGCCTGGGCAGAAAAGTCCATGAGACTCTTATATCCAATTAATCACAGAAAAACTCAGAAGTGGTACTGTGATTCAAGTGGTAGCCTTTGCTAGCCTTGAGCAAAAAGAGCTTACAGATCCTGCTCATGCTCAGAATTCAAGGCCCAGGACTGGCAATAAATAAGTAAGGAAAGAAAGAAAGAAAGAGAAAGAAAGAGAAAGAAAGAAAGAAAGAAAGAAAGAAAGAAAGAAAGAAAGAAAGAAAGAAAGAAAGAAAGAAAGAAAGAAAGAAGAAAAGGAAAGAAAGAAAGGAAAGAAAGAAAGAAAGGAAAGAAAGAAAGAAAGGAAAGAAAGAAAGAAAGAAAAGGAAGAAAGAAAGAAAGAAAGGAATCTAACTACGTTATCTGACCATAAAGGAATCTAACTCCGTTATCTGACCATATAATAATTTATGTTGAACAGACTGATTCTTAAAGAATCAAATATAAATTCCTCAAAATAACATTGAAGGTGCTCAGCTGAATGGCCAGGTTTCAGAAAATATATTGCCATTTTGTAAAACAAGTCCACCTCTTAATGAGATTGGCAAGTTTCTTCTATCCATCTTCACTTCCTAGGTAGTTCCTTGAAATGTGATTTCTATTTGCTCTATCCCTCTGATAATGGCTTAGTCAAAACTCCTGAATGACTACGGAGCATTGCAGGAACAAATTGATAATCTTAATTTTTCTCAACAGTGATTTACCCTCACTGAGACCCCTTGGTCTTGATTAGAGGCCCCATTAAAATTGGGTTTCTTAATCTCTTCCTCAATAAATTTAGAAGCTTATTTAAATAACAATTGAACACATTTGTTAGAAATATTCATAGGGCAACGGACACAAATTTATTTTTTAAAATACTAGAAATCTTAATCTTCCACAAGTATTCCCACAAGTACTTAAGATTTCAACCTCAACTCTGACTAAATAAGAAAGTAGTACATTTTTCCTTTCAGACACTCCATCACTGAATAAAGCAATTCTACCTTGCAACCTAAAGTTCGCTTAGGTTCCAGTAAAAGAAGCAATAATAACTAGAACAATATGAAAAGAAACATTAACTTGGGTAATATTTTATTTTCTTATAAAATTTTAATATAACTGGGAGAATTTAGATTGTTTTATGTCTTGATCTCTGTTTTTCAGTTTCCCAAAATGTAGATCCTTTCAGTGGGGCATGTTGCTCACAGCTCCTTTTGTGCAAAAAAAAAAAAAAAAAAAAATCTAGCTAAGTTGAAGCAAATGGGCAGTACACACCCACAAAATGGACAAATGGACAGGTCAGGTCAGAAGACTGCCTGTATCACAAGAACATTTGTCTCTACAAATTAGAAGGCTGAGATTCCAACCTTTACTACTTCATTGTCACTGAACCACAGCCTATATTGCAAAAGGAGGAATGTGACCGCCCGCAGATATTAGCTTCAACATTTATACCTAAAAATATGACAAAAAGAATAATTTCTATAGATTATTGGTGAAAACTTGAAGAATGAAGCATTTCCACCCCAAAGGTTAGAAGGAAAGCTACTATTCCTCAAATATAGGAGAAGTTGGTTATATAATGATAAATGTCTTTACTGAATAAGCATTTAATTAAGAAAAAAGGACAAGAATAATGACTATAAGATAGTCTGGTTAAGAATGGGTAAAGATTCTTGTGGGAGTTAAATAAAGTCCCTCTCCCCAGCCTGAACTTCTAATGTCTGTAGAGTTTTGTATATATATATGGAAAGACCCAATATACTGTTAGCCTAAATTTTTGTGTTTTCATTTCTAAATCACTTATATGATACATATGATATATAATATATATGCTATATGATATGTATATGATATACATATATATATAGGATTTGAACTGAGGGTCTCATATTCTCTGGCTTGTTTACTCAGCCAGTGCTCTACCACTTGAACCCTGACTCCAGTCTAGGTTTTGGCTGGATATATTGGAGATGGAAGGTACTAGACTTTTCTGCCTGGGTTGTCTTCAAATTGTCAAGCTTGGGTCTCAGCCTTCTGAGATGACAGGCATAAAGTAGTGATGCCGAGCTCCTTTGTGCTTTTATGTCTGGCCAACAAGTATCTTTTATGAAATAAGATAAGGTATTAATATGTAAACAGATAAATAGTTTTCATCAAGCCTAGATCAGCCTCTTATTGTACCAAATGGGAAATAAACATACACTGTTCTTCCCATTAAACAAATGCAGAAATTAAGAAACAGAATTAAGCAGCAGTAAAAATTGTAGCTTGTGATGGTCAGAACTCTTTTTCTCCCTAACCAGCAGTTACATACTAGTTTTGGCCCCTAATGGACACGTTAGATTCATTACACCAATGAGTACATTTCTTGTCAATCATTGCTATCCCCTCCTTTGTTGTTCGATCACTATCCCTTCCCTCCCCCACCTCTCTCAGTCTGCCCTCCCTGCCCCACAAGATGTAAAGTTCATTTCCAACATCGTCTCTTGTGAGTATCACTGTTGCATGGGTCACCCTGTGTCATTGTTTCAGCATTTTGTTATTCCCCTTCCCTTCCCCAAATTAGATAAATGTATATACAAGATGCAGGGTACCAAAATCAAGTACAGTGACAACAGGGGATATACCATGGGGGAAGAACATACAAAGAAAACAAAAACAAATATCACATAGTACATTAAAAACAGCAACAAAGAAAGACCTCTCATGTCCATATCTTGGGGTTCATTTCCTTTAGCCTTATCTTATATGGTCATATGTACATAGCTTTTGAGCTTTTCTGCTCATCTGATAAAATTATCCTAGATGTGTACTAATTATTGCAAATGAGGGAAACCATGAGACCTATGTTTCTTTGGATCTGGCTTACTTCACTTAATATACTTTTTCCCAAGTCTTTCCATTTCCTAACAAATGGGGCAATGTCATTCTTTCTGATGGGAGCATTGAATTCTGATATATATATATATATATATATATATATATATATATATATATATATATATATATCATATTTTCTTGCTCCATTCATCTACTGAGGGGCATCTTGGTTGGTTCCATATCTTAGCTATGGTGAATAATGCTATGATAAACATAATTGTGCTGGTAGCTTTAGTATGGCCTTGTTTGTGATCATTTGGGTAAATGCCCAGAAGTGGGATTGCTGGGTCATAGGGGAGCTCTATGTGGAGTCTTTTGAGGAGTCTCCATACTGCTTTCCAAAGTGGTGGAACGCAGTAGGGTTCCCTTCTGGCCATATCCCTTCCAGCATCTGTTGTTAATAGATTTCTTGATTATAGCCATTCTCACTAGGGTGAGGTGGAATCTCAATGCTGTTTTGATTTTCATTTCTTTTATGGTCAGAGAAGTTGAGCATTTCTTCAGAAATTTAGTTTTCATAATCTTTTTTGTGTCCAGAAAGAGTTGAACTACTCTATCTTTATTTTTTATTTGATCCTGGGGCTTGAACTCTGGGCCTGGGCTCTCTCCCTGAGCAATTCAGCTCAAGGCTACTTGGTGCTCTACCATTTGCACCACAGCACCACTTCCAGTTTTCTGGTAGTTAATTGAATATAATAGTCTCACAGACTTTCCTGCCTGGGCTGGCTTTGAACTGTGATCTTCAGATCTCAGCCTCCTGAGTAGCTAGGGTTACAGGCATGAGCCACTGGTGCTCAGATTATCTCGAATTTTAAGTGGAGAAACTACACTGGAAACCTGCAAGTTCCTTTTAGAAGAATGATATAATACCAAGTTCCATGACATAAAACCTTGTCCTACTGGCCTTTTGTACTAGGTACATATGAAACACGTTGAGGAACTAAAGGAGACACCTAATGCTCTATAGACTTTCGACAACTCTACCAAAAGAGATGTGATCAATTTACACAGCTATTTATTTGTGAAGGCTTTAATCTGAAAATGATGGCCTGGCATTCATAAAGCAAAGCAAAAAAAAATCTGTTGTAGAATGTCCCCAAGACTCAATTCTGGCCTTGTGCCTAACATGGGGAGGGCGGGTGGGGAGCTGCTTTAAGCTTTTCAAAAGGACAAAAGACAAATCTACCACCTTAGGATCATTCACTTGCTTTTTTTGGTTGGTTTTATTTTTGGCTTGTTTGTTTGCTTGGGCGGTTACAAAATCTTTTTTTAAGAAGTGAGAAAGGGTTCAGAATTCTCAGCACTCCTACTCAAGGATGCTAACGAATTTACAACTGGTTTGTAGCTCTGACCTTCTCAGCCTGTTTTTTTCTCTACTCTTTGTACTGAAAGTGTACTGTAAACTCACATGGCTTGAGTAAGCACACAATGTCTCCATTATATCTCTAATCCAGAATGGATTAAACTATCAACATGCTCTCACCTGTGCACTTTTCCCTCAATAAGGAAAAAGAAAAACAAACCTATGTATGCAGTTACACTCACACTGATGAGGCTGGACCCATAAAAATAATTATTTTATTTTATTAGAATTATGACCATTGCTACTATTTCTACTACTATTAGGGGAGAAATTGCATTTCTTCTTTATTTTATTTAAGCTTTCATGGGTCTTTTACAGTACATGGCTCTCCCAGACACACAAAAGTAGGTTGCTACTAAGTGGATTTTGTTTCAGCTCAGTGTTTTCCAGACTTGCTAAGGTCCAGCAAAGCAAACTTCCTCTCCATCTCTAGCACTCAACTCATCACCTAAAAGGTTCCTTCCTTATCTGTTTATGGAGTCTTCTGTTGAATCACTATGGAATGCTGCCTTTAGCAGCATTGGCCATGCTTTGGTATTATGAAGATGGTAACACAGAACTGAACTCGTTCTTAGGTGTTTATAAATTTCTCAACTCTGCCTATCCTGAAGGGTCATAGCTATAGTGTTTCTCCTTGAGAACCGAATGACATATAAAGAGCATGTGAAACTATGCTAGGTCTCATTTCCCTGATTAAGGAGCACAAATTGTGTCAAGTAATAAAAATGTACTTGGTTATTATTGTTTGCTTTAGTACACCAACTTCTCAAATGCTACCATTTGAGAAATTCAAAGAATTCAAAAGTTTTAGATCATTACCTAAACCTGCATTTACATCAGAATCATTAAAGCCTTTAAAAAAATAATAATCACAAGCCTAGAGTAGGGTCAGTGATTTATACCAGTAATCCCAACCATTTAGCAGGCTGAGAGCTAAAGATCACAGTTCCAAAGGAGCCCAAGCAGGAAAGTCTGTGAGACTCCCAGTTCCAATTAACTAACCAAAAGTCAGAAACAGAGCTGTAGCTCCAAGTGATAGAGCTCTAGGCTTCAGCACAAAAATCCAGCAATAGTGCTAGACCTGAGTTTCAGACCTAAGATTCACATATGCACAAACACACACACACACACACACACACACACACACACACACACAAACAAACCACAGAAACTATTTATACCTAGTGAGTCAAATAATCAAGGGATATAATACAAAAATAGATTTAAAATTATTAATCTTCTGATTCTCAGGATTCCTCATCCCTATGTATACTGCTAAGGCCAGGGTTAACTCTTGGTACAGCTTCTTTTAGTATGCTCACTTAATCACACACAAATCTGTGTGTGTGATACTTGTGTGTGTTTAAAAGCTGAGCTACAGGTTTACCAAGTAGCAAAAGGTATACATACATACATACATACATACATACATACATACATACATACATACATACATACAAGGGACAAGTACTATTAATCCTATGCTGATACCAGGAGATGGATAGATACACACACATATTAATAGTAGTAATAGAAGTTAAATGTATAGGAGTTTATGATTATGAATTTATCCTCCTCCTGACTAAGTCTGCTTTCTAGTTTTCTGGAGTTAGTGCCTTTGTGCTTGTTCTGTTTTGTGGTGCTGGGGATCAAATCGAGGAGCATACGCATGCCAGATGAGGAAAGGTATATTTTGGCTCACAGAGTCAGGGATTTCACTACACAGTCAACTCGACCCAGCTTCCTTTGGACAAGTGAGAACAAGATGCTCACCTCATAGCAGTCACGAAGCTGAATGAGGAAGCGAATGTGCTTCCATAATTACTTTTTTTTTCTTGGCCAGTCCTTGGGCTTGAACTCAGGGCCTAGGCACTGTCACTGAGCTTCTTTTGCTCAAGGCTAGCACTCTACCACTTGAGCCATAGCACCACTTCCAGCTTTTTCTGTTTATGTGGTGCTAAGGAATCGAACTCAGGGTTTCATGTTTGCTAAGCAAGCACACTATCACCAAGTCACCTTCCCAGCCCCCATAATTACTCTTGAGGGTACAGCCTCTCCCATGCGACCTTAGACCTCTCCCTAGGCACACCATTAAAAGGTACTAGCCCTAATCTGAGAAGCAAACCATTAATACATGGGCCTTTGGAGGATATTGCAGATGTAAACTGTATAGCAATGTTTATCTCCATAATGCATAGTTAATGAGTGAAGAAGTGGGAAAATATGTACACCAGTGTAATAAATTTTCTCCATTATTCATTGTTTCAACACATAGATATTAAATTTCCTTAGATATGAAAGAATAGAGGATGAACCATCAATAAATGAATATTGTCACATTTTATTAGTGACAAGGAAGTGAGAAATTGTATGATAGAAAACAAGGTGTCAGGGGCTGGGAAGGTGGTAAGGGCTTGCCTTGCATGCATGAGGCCCTGGGTTCGATTCCTCAGCACCACATAAGCAAAAAGAAAAAGAACTGGAAGTGGCGCTGTGGCTCAAGTGGTAGAGCGCTAGCCTTGAGCTGAAGAGCTGAGGGACAGCACCCAGGCCCAGAGCTCAGGCCCCACGACCGGAACCAAAAAGAAAAAAGAAAAAAAGAAAAAAAAAGAAAACGGGCTGGGATGTAGCTCAGTGGCAAAGCACTTGCCTAGCAAGTGCAACGTCCTGGGTTCGATCCCCAGTACCAAAAAAAAAAAAAAAAAGAAAAAGAAAAAGAAAAGAAAAAAAAGAAAACAAGGTGTCATTGATAATTCATTGATACATACTAAATTTGTTTGAATAATAAGATGGTAGGAGAGATATATGATAGATAATCATAGAAAATCACATGGGTGCATGAGAATGGGTGGAAAAACATGGGAGACAGTAAGGGAAAGGGTGACTTATATAACTGTAACCCAAATGTACATCACCTTTATTATAATAAAAATTAAAAAGAAACATTAATTAGGCAACTATGTGACTCAAATTACTCTTCTAAGTGTTTACATGTAGTAGTACATTTAACTATGATAAGTCTATTATTTTCATATTACAGATAAATAAAAACACATAATTTACCAAAGTTATGCAATAGTAAGGGAACATAATTCAACTGGTAGAAATGGACTCTAGAGGTAAAGAGTTGCTGATTCACAAAGGAATATACAGGAAGAATTTAAGAATGTGAATAAGCAACAAGAGTAGCTATCTGATTCTGTTCATGTTTCAAAATGTTTTCTTGTACACATTTTTATATCTCCAATAATAAATGAAGATATAAATATATACATATATGCATATATATCTTAAAAACTTGAAATTGGAATCAGATCCATTTTTACTATAATTACTTTAAAAAATATTTGCATTGGGAGCCAAGAGCAAAGCTTTCACATACAATGCACACTACTTGAAATTCTAACAACACAACCACCATGCTCATAGGAAGTCCTCGTGGGCAAAAAAAAAAAAAAAAACTGAAGAAGATGGTAAAGATTCTTATTTTTTTTAAAGATAAGGATGTTTGTCCAAAACTAACTTGAAAGGATTCTATAAAAAGCAAAGCACAGCAGACAAACCTACTTGAAAATCTTATTTCCATGACAACAGAAACAGAGCATTAAAGGACCAGCACACCTCTGCAATGCGTTGTTGTGGAAACAGACAATCATCCAAAACATCTAAAAGATTAAACCTTCATTGGGGTGCTTAATTTTAATGATATAGGAACACATGAAAACGTGTTATCTCTTTAAAAAACAGGTGGATTAAAAAGTTGGCATATTAAATAATTGTAAGCAGATTTAACAGTTTTTATTGATTCTGGAAAATGTAAACCTGAAGTGTATAGGATATGAACTGATAGAGCATGCAAACACAGTCTTAGTTTGACAGATATTGAGTCTGTATTTTATATACTGTTTAAAAAAAAACCACAGTTGATCATATTGTTTCAAGATAATGAAGAGTCCTTGTTATAAAGATATAGATACCCCAAATCAGCATTGTTTTAGGATATGAGATAGATTTTCATTCACACCCAGTTCTGAGAATTAAAATATAATTCTTTCATTGTTTTATCATAAATCATTTAACAATATTCTAGAAAAAAATTGGATTTCTTATGGTAACAGCAATATTCTCTATAGAATTCCATTTCCATTTTTACAATTATGCTTCTAAGACTTATGTTTTTTTTTTTTTTGGTCCGGTCATGGGACCTGAACTCTGGGCCTGGGCGCTGTCCCTCAGCTCTTCAGCTCAAGGCTAGCGCTCTATCACTTGAGCCACAGCGCCACTTCCGGCTTTTTTCTTTTTTCTTATGTGGTGCTGAGGAATCGAACCCAGGGCCTCAGGCATGCAAAGCAAGTGCTCTACCACTGAGCCACCTTCCAAGCCTTAAGACTTCTTAAATGTAAAATATTCCTCAAAAACAAATTTAATATTAAACCAATGTAAGATAATTTTAAATATGTATTTAAAGTGAGAGATATATAAAATGCCATTAAAGTTATATATATACATATATACATATATATGTATCATTACAAATTTTAAAAGTGTTATATAATTGAGTTTGGTCTTTCCAGAATCTCTGAATAATGTAGAAAGAGCAGAGACTGTTATCAACTTCTCTTTTTCACAGGTGAGGTATATGAGGTTTACAAATATAACATGCTAAGTAGTCATAAGAATACTCAAGAAGGGGGCCTGGGAAGGTGGCTCAGTGGTAGAGCGCTTGCCTTGCATGCCTGAAGCCCTGGGTTCGATTCCTCAGCACCACATAAGCAAAAAGAAAAAAGCCAGAAGTGGTGCTGTGGCTCAAGTGGTAGAGCGCTAGCCTTGAGCTGAAGAGCTGAGGGACAGCACCCAGACCCAGAGTTCAGGCCCCACGACCGGACCCAAAAAAAAAAAAAAAAAAAAAAAAAGAATACTCAAGAAGGGGTGGGAAGGTTGCTCAGTGGTAGAGTGCTTGCCTTGTATGCATAAGGCCCTGGGTTTGATTCCTCAGCACCACATAAGCAGAAAAAGCCAAAAGTGGCACTTTGGCTCAAGTGGTAGAGCACTAGCCTTGAGCTGAAGAGCTGAGGAACAGCACCTAGGCCCAGAGTTCAGGGCCATGACTGACAAAAAAAATAAAAATAAAAATAAAGAAAGAAAGAATATTAAAGAGAATTTTTGTTTCTATACTTAGCCCTTTTTTACTCTCAGATGCCAAATACCTCTCCTAATTTGAAAGATGAAGAACTGACATCATATTTCAATTTTGCTGTATCTTAATAAAATTGTGAATTAATGGGACAGAGAACCTGGCTTTAACTTTTCTGTCCAGTGGACATAGTATGCTATCCTTTCTAATACTTACAAGTAGGAACAAGTAAAAACTTCACTGTTTCCCAAATACATACTAGATGTGTTCAAGTTCTTCTACTAGCAATCTATTTTCTACCAATTTCATTATTCTAAATACTAGTCAACCTCAAGTTCATAACAGTGTCTTAGATGAAACAGTTTTTCAAGGACTTTCTTCAAATCATAATGAATCATAGCCTGATGTCTCTTGTGTTTGTACTTTTAATTTCAAGTGATTTATTCCAATTTACCTTATAGTTAGCCACAAATCAAATAAATGATTATTCTAATGAGTCACAGATTTTGTGGTTATGGCTCTTATAAGAGTCTTACACAAACTTTGGCCTTTTGATCTCCTTCTCTTACAAACTCATATTTGAAACATTTCTAAATCTTGTGTTTATTTTTGTTGATTCACAGAGCTGTGTGTGAAAGGTCTTAAAAACTGAAATCTAAGATATCCCTGGAATGTTGGACAGAAAATCAAATCCTTGACTCTTTCCTCAAGATGTTTGTATAGCATAGTTACTCAGAGCAATTATAAGTGATTTATCACTGTACTTCCTAGCCAATCTCACCCTTTGCACAACTTGTAAAGCTTTTGGGGAGTATTATGGCCTAGATACCAAGTAAGTCATTGTTACCTCTCTTTGAAAACAACTGTAAAGCATAGCAGAAGTTTGATTAATATATCTGCAACTTTTAATATTTAAAAATATAGTGCTTCCTTAATGATTAAAAAAGTCTGTTTGAAGCATGCCACTCTGACCAAAATATGTCATAGTTACGTTTTGCTCAAAGAGTCAAGAAACTGGAGCACAGAATATTTAATTCTAATCATCTTGGTCAAACAGTTATTTCAATACAAGTATGAAAAAGGTCTTTGTATGTAATCAAAAATCTTTCAACTATGAGATATGTGTGTATGTGATTCAGTATAGAAATAATAAAGGTAAGTAGATTGAAACATTTGTAGAATGTGTCCTTAAAAACCAGACACATTTTTGGAATATTTTATGTAATATGCACCTTTTAAAAGCCAGAAATGTTTTAAGTGTATAGAACATAGAGAAAGAGGTAGTATAAAGACTTACAAAACTAAAAGGAGTAAAAGTAAAAGGTGTTCGTTAAAATAAAAAAAGAGAAATAATACACTACTGAACACTAAATAAGCTCAGGTATTACTGAAATACAGAATTTTTCATTTGAACCCATCTATTATATGGTCCTCCATTTTTTGATCAACAAACAAATTTTTTGCCTGTATATACCCATTAAAACAATTACCCTTTCTTCTGAAATTCACAGTAGAGTTCTGACAATATCTGCAAATATAATATAAATTCTTTAATTTTCTCTCTATCTCACATTTTCAATTCTTTTCTACCCATCCTCTATTCCTAGCTTTTTTGCTTTTTTCCCCTGTTGTTAGTTATTAAAAAGCTCATAGCTCTCTTTCTTGAATAGTTGTCAAAACACCAAGGCTATAATCAAGCAAGACTAAGAAGCCTAATGCCGAAATAGTGTTTTCTTGAACATTTACAGTAGTGTATAATTTTTAGTGACAAGTTGTTTCATAGCTGTCTGGTCTTCACATTTTCAAAGATAGGGACCCCAAATAAAAACTCTTTCCTCATAAGAATAGGGGAGGGTAAGTTATGGAGTTGGGAGGGAAGGGATGATAGAGGGAAAGCAAAGGAGGAGGCAACAATGTTCAGTAGGAAATGTACTCATTACCTTGTTCATGTAACTGTAACCCCTCTGTACAGCTTCTGAAAGTGAATGAATTTTTTTTATTTCTTTTGTGACTCATTAGATGAGTAGACTCATAAACTGAAGGCTTTAGATCTTATTTGTTAATTAATACCTAAGTCCTAAAACTATCTGTGTTCCGGTATTACACAAAATGTTGGAGGTTAAAAAACCAAGCTAAGTTCTTATGAGTGTTTTACTTGAAAACTCAGTTTGAAATAGAAAGTAGAGTCACAAACAATGAGGATCAAATTGCAGTGTGCTCTCAAACAAGCATGTTGAATTGAAACCCCTTTGTACAGCTACATAAAGATAATATTTTTATTTTAAAAAAATTACAAATTTAGGCGGGAGGTAAAGTTCAGTGAGTACACCCCTACCATGAGTAGGGCTCTAGATTCAATACCCCACCTCACCCCCAAAATTCTAGCTTTACTTTGTGTTAATTGGTAATTTTAGAATATTATCAGTCATCATTCCTTTACAAACATAGTATTAATAATTTATCTACCACAGAACAATGTTTGAAAAGTTTTTAAAATAACTAGTACAATGTGCTTGACATACACTTCTAAATTCAATAATATTATTTATTAGCTAATAAACACTAATATGCTACAGTTACAAATATCACTATTATGGTAGGTGTGTGTGTGTGTGTGTGTGTGTGTGTGTGTGTGTGTGTGTGTGTGTGTGTGTGTGTGTGTGTGTGTGTGTGTGCGCACCAGTCCTGGGGCTTGAACTCCTGGCCTAAGCGTTGATCCTGCGCTTTTTTGCTCCAAGCTAACACTCTACCACTGGAGCTACAGCTCCACTTCCAATTTTTTGGGTAGCTAATTAGAGCTAAGAGTCTCACAGACTTTCCTGCCCAGCTGGTTTTGAATTGCCACTCTCAGATTTCATTCTACTGAATAGCTAGGATTGCAGGAAATATTGCAGAGTTGTGTCTACTTTTGTGTATAACTTGAAGTAAGTATAATTTAAAAATTAAGTGCATAAATAAAAATGTAAGCAAACAATGAGAAAATAAGCATATACAACTCAAATTCATAGGAGGAAACAAAGCATTCAACTTTAGTTTTAGCAATTGTGTTGTTCCTCTGATCTATTAACAAAATGTTTGAAATATTACATAATTCTTTCTATGTAAAAATAATTCAAAATCTACAATTGGTTTTGTTAATATTTATAGGTTAAATTTCCCATATTCAAGTATAAGGCATATTGTTTATTCAAAAGTAGATAAAAATGAATCTGGTAGGAAAATGTGAACAACACATTGTGCCCAATGTTGGATTATATCCCAATTTTCCTAGCCCCTGCTTAGTTAAAGGGAAGTTGTGACTAATGGAATAGCCATTTATGACTAATGATGGCAGAATATATGTGTTACCTCTAGAGACAAGCCTGAATAACAGGAATGAGACTGTAGCAGGTTTCCTACATTTTCAGTTGATGTATTATAGACAAGAAGTTTCTACTAAGCAGTGCCCTAAATAGCAAAGTGGGACAGTATTCTCTTGATGTTCTATATTAGATATGTGGTATTACCAAAGATGAATCCATTTACACTCTAAGATTTCGTAGTTAATTGCTACTGTGTCATAGTCTAGACTACTCCAGTGGATACACAAGTGATTTCATTGACAGAGATGAAAATAGTTGTGTTGCATAACAAATTTCCCCTCGATAATTGCCTTTATCTTCCTTTTTGTTTCTTTGCTTTGTAACAGTAGAATTGAGAGCCTCCTTTATGCTTGTGAGGCAAGTGCTCTACTACTTGAGCCATGTTCCCTGTCCTTTTTTTTTAATAGCACTTAACATTTTATTGACTACTTTCCAGGTGTCAGATGCTTTTATACATCGTCTTCTTTTAAAATTTATTAACTTACTTGAGAGGTGGAGGAGAAAGGCCAAAGTACAAGGCTGACTCAGGTCAAAAATAAACTAAAATCAAAAGGATTGGTAATTGTAATCCCCTGTACATCTCCAGTCCTTTTGATTTTAGTTTTTTAGATAGAGTCTTCCTTTGACTTGAATCAGCCTTATACTATGATCTTCCCCCTTGACCTCTCAAGAAGCTGAAACTTAGGTATGTGCCCATATTCCCAGCCACCTTTAGCACTGATATTTGGCAATTTCGCACCTTTCCTTCCATCCAAAATATGTGTTTTAGGGATTGTATGCAAATATTTTATGTTCAAAATCATTAGCTGGTAAGAAAGACAAGGTGAATGTTTGTGGATGCTCATACTTATGTTTTTAATGTATTATAAGAAATAATTTTATAAAAGAGCAATGCATATTCTTGCAAGTATATATAACACAGGCAAAAGGCATCTTCATGATAGGAGTATTTGATACATATCAGGTCATAAGGTCACACAAGCACCCTTCCTCTCTGTGCTCTGCTTTTATCAGTTTTTCTAAGTGGAATAATTTCTGCTCATTCTTTCCTGGGCCCTACCTTCTCTGTTTTCTGGAGTCTGTAATCTCCAAATGAGTGTCCAACCTCTCTTGACATACAATGTGAAGAAACACTATTTGGGTTACTTTGAAGAGGGAAGGGAAGGAACCTAGTTCTCTAATTGTTTTCTCTCAGGAATCATATGTATACAGATAGCTTTGGAGAACAGAGGGGAAAATAATTTAAGATTTAGTTTTCAATTTAATAATGAATTTGAAATAATCTCCCATTTTGTGTGATCTTCCTTCTTCATTAATTTTCCAGCTATCAATTATTAAAAAATAAAAACAATTCTGTTCTATGCATCTGACATGTCACCTCTATTACAAATAGATAAGTGAGTGGCCGCACAGGGCAATATGGAAGGAAGACTTTAGTGGGTCCCAGAAACTGACTGGATATTAGATCATCAATCAGAAAATAAACTCAAGTCAGAGACAATGCAAGTAAACAATTTTCTAGGACAAGGGGCCAAATACCTGAACTCTTTGGAAGGAGTGTTAGATACATGTTAAATAAAAGAGTGATAGTAGAAAATAATCTGTATTTCTAGTTTTTGCCATTTTTTCTAAAATAATCAATCTGTTTAGGATAAATACATGAATAGGTAGAAATGGGTGAGAACTTTAAGTGGAAAATATTCACAGAAAAAAGAATAGATGATATTGGTACTGGGGGGGGGGGAATCTACATTTTGAAAAGTTACTAGTAAGAAAGAAACTGATAAGAAACAAGTGGTAGGCATGGATGGCAATGAATCACCAGGACAGTACTATGACATAACACAAGTTCAGTAAAAACTGTTTTGTAAAGAGCTAAGTTTTCTTTTAGGACAGACCCATATTTATTCTTGCTTTAATTTTCACAGAATTAGAAACGACAAAGGAAAAATGCAACAGCCATTTGTGTCTTGATGTTTTACTTTCACCTTCATTCCTTTCATGTCTGAAAGATTAGAATTTAATACTGATCTTAAGTGTCTTCACACTCAAATTTGGGAAATTTATTTAGGCTTCTTTTTAAAAAATTGAACCAACCAAAACCGAGTATGCAAAATAATTTCAGAGCATCAATTAAATAGTATTTAAGATTCTTTCCTATTTATTAAACATGCTGTCTTTAAAAACTATTTTGTTCTTGGAAAAGAATCTGGAGCTTTAATGAAAATATGGAAATACTATTCAAATAAAACTTCATATTCCTATAGCAAGATGGAAAAAAACAGATATTACTGTGTTAAATGAAATTGATAGTCAAATGTTTATAACAATATTCAACAAGGATTTTTATTCCTTGGGTTAATATTTTGGGTTAATAACAGTATTAACATCCTATTTCTTCTTTGATCTGACATTCTCTTCTTTAGTATGCAAAAAAATCTTGCCAAGTCCTGGCTATGAAACACTTCAGAGGATAATTAAGTGCCAGTTCTCTTATCCTATTTTTTCTATGTATAATTTGAAGAAAACTTCAAAACGTTGCTTCAAAACCACTAAAATACTTGGTACTTAGTATATTTTACCATTTCTATTCCTAATAAGTAATACATATTTAGAGTGATTATTTAATTCAACTCACAAATACTAAAATAAGGCTTTGGGGCATGATGTTAAAAAAAAGTATTCTGAAAAAAAAAATCCTAAAGCTAAGAGTACAAGAAAAAACTAACAGAAGTTTTCCTTTCTTCTTTTTTTCTTTTACCAGAGCTTCAATAATAACTTGAGTTGAAGCTTACTAAGGAAGCATTAAGTAGTCATGTAGGACAAACCAGACAATTGTTGGAAATTCAACAAGTTCTTTTACCAAGCTTTGCAAAGCCACAGAAACAATGAGATCAAGTACAAAATTCAGGAAATCTACACTTCTTTTTACAAGGATTAATAAGATTAACAGCGGAGACATTCTATGCTTTTATGTAAGGGTTTGTGTTCTAAGGAATCCAAAGCCAAAAATAAATAAATAAATAAATAAAAGGAAAAGAAAATACTCCACAAATACAAGAGGTGGTAACTTGAGAACTCACATGACCTTCTCAGATTTTATTTCCAAGCAAGACTTTTGTGTGAAGTTATTATGATATTAATGTCACCCGGTTACCAAAAATAAAAACTTTAAGCTCGTTTTTGCTCATTCAAAGAGTTGTTGTAAGCCTAAAAATTCTTATCTATTTCATTCTCAAAGAGTACTTGTACAGGTGCTTTATAACTAACTAGTAAAGGCTATTTGAACTATACAGGTTCACTTCTTCTTGAAATTAAAAGCAAGTTGCCAATTGACTTAAACAGCTCAGAAGAAGTTAGAAAACAAAAGGACCCCATTCAAGAAAAGTGCCAAAGGTCAGGAAGAAACCAGCTAAAAGGATTAGTAGGAGATGTACTCCTTTCTCACACCAGGCTAGAAAAACTCTGGTTCCCACCACTTAGAGCAGATTATCTCATAGTTCTCAGAACATGGGGAGTAGACAGACTTATGGGGAAAACCCCACCATAGCAGTTAAAGTCATTTAACAAACATGGCTCAACTAAAATGTTTTACAAGGATGACCTGAAATTAATAAATGGCATTCTAGTAAGTAACTCAATTCTGGAACATAGTTCAAAATTATTTTTGAAAAAAGAAAAGAAACAAAGAATCAGGAAGGGAGAAGAGAAGAAAAAAAAAGAGGAGGGAAGGGAACAAGAGGAGAGAGGCGAGAAATTAACTTGAACAGAGCTACTACATCTGAGCTGAATATTATAATCAGCAGACAGGGATATTAAAACAGTTGTAACTGTATTTAAAAATTGAAGTATTAATTTGCATTTATAAAACCAATATAATCTTAAAAGATATGTACACAAATTTAAAAAATCATTTGTTAGGCAGAGGATCACTGGAAAAATGGTCCTGTAGATTGTTTTAAGATAATCTATACTAAATATATGAGATAAATACATTTAAGTGGTAGGGAATAAGGTGTTGAACAAATGACTGAAAATGAATGGAACTTGTGAGACAAGGTTAAAAGGAACTGAATATTTTTCCATACTCTAGTCTTTAAATCTGGCTAGTTGTTTTCCATTCAGGCTCAGTAAGAAGTCTGACACTACTATGTCAATATTGTGTAACAGATATACTTACAATATAACAAATGATATAAAATACTTTTTCTTACACTGAAATTTTAGAGGTTAACAAGAGAAGGAAGCTAGAATGATTTATATGACAATGGGATAAAATTAAACATATCAGTAAAATCTCATTTTAGCATATATATCTATATATAGGCATATATAGGCATATATAGATTTATATGACAATCTATATATAAGCATATATAGATATATACGACAAAACTCCAGATGTAGTACTTTAGGATTTTCTTGATTACTCTAGATTATGAAATGTTAAATAGTCAAAGCTTAATGCCTAGAAGCAAAATCAGCTATTTTGTGTTTCCATGAATTTAAAATAACTAGGTGATTGAAATACAGTATAAATATGTATGGAGATATAACAATGAAATCTATCCCCTCTATAAAACTGATATACACTAATAAATAAAAGTAATAAGAAAACTATGAGTAATGTGCTGACTCTAAGATAAACAGAAGGAAATATAGAGATTCCTGGAATAGAACAGGTGTTTGGGGAATGGAAAAGCCAGACATCCTGAGTAATATGTAAGTAACAGATGACATCTTAGCTGGATACCAGTGGCTCATGAATTTAATCTTAGGTACTCAGGAGACTGAGACCTTAGGATCACAATTTGAAGCCAGTCCAGGCAGGAAAGTTTGAGATTCTTCTCTCTTAATTAAGCATCCAAAGATTGGAACTGGAGCTGTGGCTTCAGTGGTAGTACATGAGCCTTGTACCAAAAAAAAAAAAAAAAAAAATCAAAGTTCTCAGGCCAGAAGTTCAAGCCCCAGAACTGTCATTTAAAAAAATGAAATTTTTTTAAAAGCTATTTTGACATGAATGAAAATGAAAATACCAATCGTTCAAATATGGGGGATAAGGAGAAAGCAATACTAGAAGGGAAATTTATAAACTCAAATTTGTTCATTGAACAAAAGAAAGATCTAAAATAAATAACCTAAAGTTTTTTTTTAAGACAAGAACGAGAAATTTAGCGTAAAGCATGCTGCAAACAAGTAAAAAAATTAATGAAACTGAAGTGAGGAAATCAATAAAATTAGTGAAACCAAAAGTTGGTTCTTTGAAATAAAGGCATAAAATCAGAGAAACTTTATCCACTCCCATCAAGAATTATAACGAGTTTTCATTTCTTTATTGGCAATTTGTAATAACCAACTTATTTATGAACATTAAAATCATAACAAAGGGACTCTCTAATTACCTACACAGCTTTTATAAGCAAAATGAAATGGACCAATTTCAAGAAGGAGAAAAATTACCAAAATTACCAAAATTACCAAAATTACTAAAAATTACCAAAATTACCAAGGATACAAGGCAATCTGAACATCACTAGGTTTATGACAGAAATTAGATCCATAATTTAGAAACTTCTGAAAGCAAAAGAAAAAAATGGAAGTATAATACAAAATTATAATACTATCTAGAAAGCATATTTGCAAACAGAACTCATGTACTTTTGTTAATTAGCAGTGTACACATTAATGATTTCAGCAAAGTTAGGAGTAAGAGGATGACTAATTTTAACTGGGTGCCAGTGGCACACACCTATAGTTCTAGCTACTCAAGAGGCTGGGATCTGAGGACCTGAGGATCAAGGTTTAAAGCTAGCCAAGAAAAGAAAGTCTGGAGACTCTTATCCCCAATTAACTAGCAAAAAGCCAGAAGTAAACCTGTGCCTCAAATGCTTGAGCATAAATCTTGAGCAAAAAGTTCAGGTTTAGTGCCCAAGCCCTGTGTTCAGCTTCAGGACCAGGAAAGAATAACAAAACAAAATAAACCAACCACTACCACCACCACCACCACCACCACCACAACCACAACAACAAAACGAGATTTAGTTGGAAGACATTTACAACTTTGTTCTTGATATAATGGATCATAGCTCTTACATTCTTCCCAATGTCTTTGTAGAGTTATTATTCCCAAGCAATCAACCCATGAAAAATATGTGTAATGATTGTGATTCCTTAGAAATATTTTTTTATTTTAAAATTCTAAAGTCTGTACTTTGAAAATGGCATGGTCATAGTAGCCAAAGACATCAAATTACACTGCAAGTCCCCATGAGTCTCCCAAATGAGCCACAGGATTAACTCAAAATCAGTGTCCTAGGGTACTGTTTAACTTTATAAAGCTTCATATACATATCTTTTTTATTACTTTATTGTTACTATACAGGTGATATACGGAGGCGTTAACATTTACATATGTCACATAATGAGTACATTTCCTTTAGTACAGTGTCATCTGTTTACTCATTCTCTCCCCTTCCCTCCCTCTCATCTCCACTCACTATGTAGTTCACTTTCATCATGTCCAGTAAGCTCTACTGCTGCACTATTCCACCCTGTTTCCTTGAACTCTGTGCCCCCTCCCACCCTCCTACAGATATGTATGTGAATATACTGGATATAAGATAAAGAATACAGAATCATAAGCATTAGAAAAAAAACAAATTGAGAGTCCTATGTTTCTATATCTTTGGAGATCATTTCAGTATGTTTATTATTTTAAGTATATATGAAGAGGCCTTGGGTATTGCACCTTTGTGATTCTCTCAAGACTACTCTCTTTTGGTCTCACTGAATGTGAGTATCTAGAATTCTATGTGATTTGTCATATCCCATACTCATAGCTTATTCATAAATGAAACATACATTTTGCATTTTTTGGAAAAAAATCCTTTTGATGTCATGGTTTCTTGGATAATAGATATCTGTCATAGATTGCATTTAAAGCAAAATAGGAAACACAAATTCTCTTTTTAGAATTTGAAAAACACAAATTAGTTTATTTATATACAAACACACATATAGCAGAAAACACTCTAGTGCTGACTTAACGTTGCATAAATATTTAAAGAATATAAACTCTATACACCATGATAAATTATTTATGAAACAGGATTAAAAACATGAAAATTAAGAACATGAAAATTTGGACCATATCTCTGAAATCCCTTTGATTAGGCTGTGAACTATCTAAGTAGGACATTGCACTCTCATGGGTCTCTTATGGCTTAATCCTACAGAGATTGCTATTACCATAGCTTTAGGTGCACCCAGCAAGATTTGACATGTTTTGCTTTTGTATTCAATAGCAAATATTTTCTAAGTTTTGGGGTTTTGTTTCCCTTTTAACTTCTTTGTTAGTCAGACATGTGTTGACTAGCTTCCAAACATTTGAGGAGTTTTCATTTCGCTTTCTATTATCACTTTTTAATTTATTTTTGGTAAAGAAATGCGATCTATGACTGCAGACATTTGAAACTTTGAAACTTACACGTGGCCCAGAATATGGCCTACTTTGTACACTTCATTATATTCAGAGATCATCTTTGAAAATGTCCTTATTGGATGGGTAAATGAATGTCTTACTTCTTAGGAAGTCATTCTTTAATTTCCATTACTGTTATTATTTTTTGTAGGTAGTTGTATGAAGTTGTCATCATCTAACAAAGCACTTCATGAATATAAGCTCTCTTAATCCATGTGACCCTTTTCAACATTCTCACCCATCCCTCTGTTCCTACCCCTTCCCTCACTCTTCTTAATTTTGTAGGATATGCACTGGATTCTTATGTGGATTTTCCCCTTCTTTTAACTTGTCTAATTCTTTCAACTTGGTCCCACCTCATCCCTTTCCAGTACCCACTTTGTATCATTTGTAAAAAAAAAAAAATAGAAAGACTTGGGAAAAAAACTAATGTTAAGTAAGTCAAGCCCAGAGAGACAAGTTTTCCCTTATGTATGAAAGCTAGCTTACAAACTCATAAGTAAATACATTGGGTGGTATGTAAGTGTATACAAATGTATTAATTGAAATACAGTAGATTCAAGGGAGATCTCAAATAGTGTAATTCCTTAGAAAGCCAAAGTCAAAGTTCAGTAAAGTAAAACTTAGGAAATCATTTTTCCATACTCTGTCTTCATTACTCATATAATTTCAGAGAAACGTCTACTTCATTCAATTTTCCCTTTATCTGTAGTATTGGTAATGTTTGGTTAGTGTACATTTTCTTATATCCTATAAATTTTACATGTTACAATGATATTTTAATAAGCTCGTAACATGACAGATACTTAGTTCATGAATCTGGAATTTGTAACTAATGATTTATTTAAAAACACAATCATGACTAACAGACAAATATCCAGTGCCACGCTGAATTTGTAAAAATCTTAAAACTAAAGTCCATAAATACCAATTTATTGTACCTTTATCTTTTCTTATGTTTTTATAATAGTAATTATAGTTCATTCAAATTAGATGAAATAGAGCAGAAATGACATTTTCCAATAATAATAACAATAATAATAATAATGGCCTATTTGCTAATGATGTCAAAGTCAGTTGTTCATAAAATATATTATTTTGTGTATCTAACATGAAGAAGAAAATTTATCATTTTCTGACATTGATTCCTTTAACTAACATCTATTATTATTATTATTATTTATTCAAAATATTACCATAGCACTTACTAAATGTGGCAAATAATTTTGCAAATATTTCACAAAGTAGAATTTTCTAATAAACAATGTAAAGACATTTGAAAGTTTACATAAGGTCACACAGATAGCAATTTATAGCAGTGGTATTTGAATCCATACTCTCTGAATCTAGACTCTGTACTCAGTTACTGACCTGATGATAAACATGTCATTATTTCTTTTACTCATTAATAGAATAAAATCTAAATTATAATATTACTAATGACAGTGTGATGAGTACTTCTATTCCAAAAGTTATACAACATTTTTGTATGTTTTATCTTTTTTCTTAAATATGTATTAGTATTCTTTATTTTGGGCTAGAACATAGTATATAAATTTTCCATTAAGGTATAAAATCTAGACAGACTCACACATATAATTTTAGGCACTGAGGTTGAGATCTGAGGATTGCGATTTGAAGTAGGCCTAGGAAAGAAAATTTGTGAGATTCTTACCTCCAATTATCCACCAAAAAATCAGAAATTGAGGTGTGGCTCAAGTTGTAGAGCTCCAACCATGAACAAAAAGCTCAAGGAAAGTGCTCAGGCCTTGTGTTTAAGCCCCAGGATTATTACAAAAGATTAAACTTTTAAAAATTATGCATGTATGTGTATGAGATCTCAAAATTTTCTCAAAATTTTCAGTGAACTAATTTGCCTCTACAAATATTAATCATGAATGCCTTATAAAAGACTCTCTGTAAAAATTAGCTCTCCAATTCTTTTAATTCAGGGTCATAGGTTACCTTTTGCATTTTGAACATTCAATTTCCAAGTTTTCTATAGTGTCTTATTCAGTCATGCAAGAAAATTTTATCAGGTACCTATTATGCAGATTCTCAGGTCCTATACTAAATACAGGCTAAACATAAAAAATAATATCCCTTATTTTTTGGTTTCTGCAGTTGCAAACGCTTAGCTTTCACTTTACATTTTTATACCTCACAATCCTCCCATGAAAGACTATCTAGATCTCTAAAAAGTTCCTTTTCTACATACATTCCAATATTATTCCTAATATATGACTTCTCTTCTCCTCTACCTTCTCCTACTTCTCATAGCTCCAGCTTGCAGATAATCTCCTTTCATCTATGGTGAGTAGGAGTTCTGTCTGCTAGGATTTTCCTATCATAGACATATGACACTATGTCTGCTAGGATTTTCCTATCATAGACATATGACACTATGAGTTATCTTGTATACAATTGCCTTAGATTTCAAAGCCTCAGATTTCTCTCAATTAAATGAAGACTTAAAAGATGATATTGTAAGAATAACAAATATACTCAAGACACAAAACATTTGTGGCAAACAATTAACAAGTGTTCAATACGTGTGTGTTTCTATTATTACCTTCATTGTGTTAATATATTCTTGGGACTTCTTTGAAACCATCATCTTCCTTCCACACTACCTGCTTGATTTATCCATGCCCGAAAGCCTTCTTTCCCTAGTCTCTCTTTGTTTATCTTGTTTTACCCTCACCTTGAGTGAAAAGTTTATGAAATTTTGACCTTTGAAAGAAGTCAATCTTACTAAAGTAGCTCCTTTTCCTACACATCCTACCCTAATTTCAGAACATTCCTTCCCCTCCTCCTTCATTATGGTCTCCTACTTACCTCTGTTATTAAGTGAAGGACATCTTCCCCTCTACTCATCACAAAGCCGTTGTTTCTTTATTTATTCTGACCTCTTTCAACACACACTTTGCTGTCCTGGTATTTGTCTTCATGTGTTCATCTCATTTGTGAAAAATTATGACATTTGATTTTATTAACTTTATACTAACACAATCATTTTTGTATGAGAATACTTGTATCAGCTTCTAATTTTTCCTGCAGAAGCAGATCAAGCTTTGATTCCTTTCCCCCCCTCCCACAATTCCCAATGAGACATCAGCTCTTCCCATAAGGACAGCTCAACTAGCACATTTGTTGTTGTTCCTGACATATGCATTCCAAAGACAATGTTTGACTTATTCTGCTGGGAATTTACAGTTATAGTTGATGAAATTTACCCGTCGTATGGGTTTATTTCCTGTTCTCTTGTTTCAGAAATTTCACAGATTCCTTTGTTCACCTTTACTGGCCTTTCTTTTTTTTCTCCTGGTTAATTAGCAAGTTAAATACTAAAAGACAGCAATTTTTATTAAATCTTTTTTTTGCAGTTTATAAATACACATCCCACACATGTATCAGTAGCTCATACCTCTAACCCAAGCTACTCTGGAAGCTAAAATCTGATGATCCCAGTTCAAAGCCAGCCCTGGCAGAAAAGTCTGTAAGACACTCATCTCCAAAAAACTACTCAGAAAAAGCCAGAAGTGGTACTGTGGCTCAAGTGGTGGAGTGCTAGCCTTGAGCACAAAGAAGCTCAGGAACAGCACCTAAGCCCTAAGTTCAAGCCTTAGTATACATGTACACATATATATGTATGTAGGTATATATACATATATATACATATATATGTATATGTATTCACCAGGACTATAACTCCTAGACTTCAGTTCTACAAGTGCGCTAAGTCTCTGCCCCTTGTTGCCCCATTGTCCATTCTAGTCTTGACTTGCCGACTTCCTACTCTACTTCAGAATCAGAAACTTCCAGAAACTGTTCCATAATTTCTGTTATTTGTTATTTCTTTATGAGGCACCAACCATCTTGATTATCTAGGGAAGCTTTACTATTTTCCCATAGTTATATAAATTGGCCTTCAAATTCAAGTATGTAAAACTGAGGCAAAAGATGGATCTAATAGTTCTAAAGGTCATAAAATAGAACTGTCCCTTCTTGGTTTTCTTTCATAATTGAAATCAGCATTGTAAATCTCTATCATATGAACATAATATCCACTAATTATGTCTTTAAACTGGTAGCATTATTTGGAATACTCAATGGTGTTTTAGAAAGAGAAGGGTTAATGTGTAAACAATGCCAAAACTTATGTGATAAATAAGAGGTGTAAATAAAGTTAATTCAATTGAAGCAATAAATTAACATGTAGACAGATGGTACAATCTTCCTGTGAAAATAAGATTCTAAAATTTACACTTCTGTGAGACCAAAATGTGATTATCGGAGTTCTCTCTCTCTAACAAGCCTTGATAAGATTGAATAAATTATATTCCCTTGAGTCCAGAAAGAATGCTAATTAATTGTCATAGAGTGCTAAAAAGAAATTAAATTATTTACTGGAGAACTAGATGTCTACTCATTTTACTTAGGGCATTTGAGAAATGAAGGATAAAATATTAAAACATTTAAAGTATTTATCGATTTTAGCCTGAGAATTTTGCAGCAATGTTCAATTAAATAGACATTTTAATTTTCAAACAAACAATAAGACAATTATGTGTTTTATACATAATGAGTTAATATCAGCAAATCTGTAAAAATAAGCATTCATTTCTCTAGTAGTCATAGTTAAATATTACATGAAGGTATCCTATCACTAAAGTAAATACTCTGTCATTTCCCTTTTTTGGCTTCTAGTGAGTATCAGCAATTCTGAAAGACTACTGCCTGGTGAAGAAAAGTAGAAATATCACTGAAGACATAGGATATTTTCTTTAAATTATAAATACAGAACATAGTCACACTTTCTGCTATAGTAGGTGGATGCTCTCATCCTAAAATATATTTAATTGCTTTCTGCTTATTTAGTTATGCTATTATATTTTTCTACAAACTCAGTAAGTACAATATTTGATAAAACATGTCCAAAGTTTGAATTAATCATAGTAATTGATTAAAAATTATCAATGTAGTAAATATAAAATTAAAATTGATTAAAAATTATCAATGTAGCAAAAATAAAATCTAAGAATTTGTAATTGTAGAAACAAAAAATAAGGGATTTATTTTTTATGTTTAGCCCAGTATTTAGCATAGTACCTGTGAATCTGCATAATAGATACCTGATCAAATTTCCTTATTTTTACTGCAAAAGATATTCCAATCTGATAAGGACATTCTTCCATTATACACAGAATATTTATTTATTTACTTACTTACTTAGCTGCTCATCAGGCTTGAAATCTGGGACTGGGAGCTGTCCCTGAACTTCTTTTTGCTCAAGGCAAGTGCTCTACCACTTGAGCCACTATGCCACTTCTAGCTTTGATTAGTTTATTACAGGTAATCATCTCACCGAGTTTCCTGACTGAGCTGGCTTTGAGCTGTGATCCTGGGATCTCGGCCTCCTGAGTAGCTAGGATCATAGGTGTGAGCCACTGGTACATGGCTCAATATATTTTTTAAATGAATGCCCACACAGGTGCTGGTGGCTCACACACATAATCTTAGATACTCAGGACATTGAGATCTGAGGAGGGAAGAAGGAACATCCATGAAGTTCTTATCTCCAAGTGTCCACCAAGTATTCACTAAAAAGCTGAAAGTGGAGTTGTAGGTTTAAGTGGTAGAAAAAGTTAAGGGACAATACCCAGGCCCTGAGTTCAAGCCCCAGAGCTGGCACAAAAAAAAACAACACATACAAAAAAGAATGCTCGATATGTTAAAGGTATAATTAATTACTGATTTCTTCCCTAAGATAGACTGTCAATATGGTAAAGATCCAAATATGTATAGCTTAAGCAGCTCAATAAACAGTTATGTTCATATTTATAATCCTCAATTTCTCCTAAGTTATGAACTTAACATTTGTTTGTACTGCTCTTCATCTTCCTACAGACTTTATTAGGAGGTCTGTTTTCCAGAGAATTAAATTATTTCATTAATCTACCAGTTACTAATGGAGCACCTACTTTACTAACGGAGCACCTACTTTATACTAAATAAGAAAGGAAGCCAGAAAAATATCATCTATAAAAAACAAAAACAAAATATTCATGAACAAAAACAAAAAAGTAAAGGTGTTACAATTTTTCATAGAAATAGTATACTGATGTACAGACTTAATATGAAAATATTGAACAATTGCTACTAACTTAATGGAAAAGATGAATCATAGTTTTATGAGAAAATGTCATTATTTCCTGGAGATTTATATTGAAGTGTGAGGAGTAAAATAATATTAAAAATTCGTTAGATAGAAATGATGATGCATAGCTGAACAAATGAAGGCTAAACTGCATACAAGTGGCTCACACTTGTGTTCAAGAAGCCGGAATCTGAAGGTCACAGTTGAAAGGCAGCTGAAGTTGGAATGTCTGTGAGACTGTGTGTTTGTGTGTGTGTGTGTGTGTGTGTGTGTGTGTGTGTGTGTGTTGTGAGTTTTGAACTCAGGGTCTAGGCACTTTCCCTAAACTTTTGTGCTCAAGGCTAGTGCTTTACCACTTTGAGCCACAGGCCACCTCTAGCTTTCTGATAGTTAATTGGAGATAAGAGCCTCACAGACTTTCCTGCCCTAGCTAGCTTTGAACCGCAATCCTCATATCTCAGCCTCCAGAATAGCTAGGATTATAGGCATGAACCACCCCTGTCAGACTTTTATTTCCAATTAACCACCAAAAGGCTGGAACTGGAGCTGTGGCTCCAGTGGTAGAGCAAAAATGCTCAGGGACAGAACCCTGGCCTTAAATTCAGGTCCCAAGGCTGGCACACACTCACAAAACAAATCAAGTTTTCTTCCCTAACATTCCTTAATACTCCTTATTTCAGGAGGATCTGGGTATTGCACCTCCATGTTGCCACAGGTCAGTAAAGATACTATAATAAACAATTAGAAGTGATGATCAATGTAATGTAGATGAACACCCACATATAATTTGTTAAAGAAACAAAATGTTCCAGGGGAAAGACAAAAAACAAGAGGGCCAGAGACATTTAAAAAATGGCCTGTAATACTGTTAAACCAAAGAAATTGTTTTTTTTTTTTTGTTTTTATTCTTCAAAAAAAGGCATAGGGCATTGAGACTATTTTCTGGTTATTTGAAAAAAAATTCCTAGCTGTATCTGGAAGAGAAAGGAAGAAGTGGATAGTAAAATAACAAAGCTAGTTAGGTGTAAGCTGCACATAGAGTGAGAATGGGAGTGAGAATGGCTGATAATGAGGCTGTTAGAGGCTTAGTATCCATGTAGTCCAGGATTTAACCCCCAGCCCTATGGACTGCGCTTGAATAATTCACATAAGTTAAAAAAAACAATGAATGATAGGAAGATAAAGTAAGCCTTGTCCAAGGTCTGGATACTAGTGGGCATGGTGAGTGTACATGGAGAGGTGGCCAAAATAGTTTACATATATATTTGTGAAAATAGAATAACAAAGTTTGTTGAGATGGTTTTGGAAAGGTTGGAGGTGAGAGGAAGGAGTTTGATGGTGAGGATGAGTCTAACCAAGTTATGCTACAAATCATGCATGAGCTTGTCAAAATAGAACTCTCTGGTACAAGTAAATGATATTAAAAAACTGTAATGAGATCAGGAGCAGGTGACCAGTGTCTGTAATGCTAGTTACTCAGGAGGTTGAGATGTGAGGATTGAGGTTCAAAGCCAGCATGACAGGAAAATCCATGAGATTCTTATCTCTAATAAACCAACAACAACAACAAAAACAAGCAAACTGAAAGTGGAGCTGTGGCTTAAGTGGTAGAGTGCTGTTCTTGAGCATAAAAAGCTCAGGGACAGCACCTAAGACCTGAGAACAAGCCCCATCCCCAAGTTAACTTTGTCTTTAGAGGGGACGAAGAATATCCAGTAATAAATGCTGTGAACTGAGATTAAATAACACAAATGTATAGATTTATAAAATAGCTCAGGGTAATGAAATGTAAGACTTTACATTATATATAACATTATACATTATATATATATATATAAGATATTTGATATTCAAAGTTCAGCTTATTAATAAAGACCCTGTGCAATGTTGCTGAAATACCATTGCATACATATAAAAAAAGATGTAGAGATATCTACATAGAAAAATATATTTTCCAGACTCAGACACCTTAGGAAAACAATTATTCAAGATTATAAAGATTCATTTGAAATCAGACTTTAAAGCACAAAAACAATTACATTGGTTTCCAAATGCTTATGTGTAGAGAATCATCTATCTTTAACATTGATTGATGACTCCACTGGTACTATAGTCCTTAATGAAAATCTTGTCTTAGCAATGATTATGTCAGCAATAAGGAATCTAGAAACAACTGAAAAGAGAGTAGTTAGAGAACTAAATGCAAATACTGATCTTTATTTTTAATCAGCTATTTGACTGGAAAACTCAGATAACCTTTTTTGTCTTTTTTCTTTCTTCATCAGTTAATTGAGATTAGACAAACTTTCACCCAACTAAAACCCTCTAGAATCTACGGTGTGATTCCTCTATGTATTTTGATTCCCATATGGTGCTTATATCTAAAAATAGTGTGAATGTGGGAAGAAAGCTAGGGGGAGTGTGTTGACGGTCCCCTGAGTTTCAGATGAGCAGTTTCAGGAAGAAGCTTATATTTGAATTCAAGAATATTGCCTTCCCTACCAGAACTATAGGAATAATCATAGAATTAGTCAAAGTCAGAATTAAAATCTGCTAAATAGATTAGTTTTAAAGTAACATGGACATTGGAAAAAATAAAATTAGATTTTGCATTTAATGAATGTACACTGTACATTTTGTCCTCAGCTTTTTGAAGAAAAAAAATTATTCCACCCTGTCTATTTTCAGTTGTTACTTCTGTTTGTGGAGGAAATACATCTCTTATTGGAGACTGTCTTGTCAGTACTATGGCAACAGCATCCTTTCAGTCAAGTCTATCCTGTGGGATGCACAACTGAAGACATTTGAAAATGCCATCTAAGAAGATAACACTACACAGACCTGAAAGGGTAGGCTCTAACATGTAGGTGAAAAATATCTGAGTGTTAGCGAAAATGAAATGCCAAGAATGAAGAAAAAGAACAGGGCTCAACCAATCCACAAACTTTTGTCACTGGATGGAAGAGTCCAATGGTTCTTTTCAGTTCCTCTGCTTATTCTCACACTATCTCATAATTTGGCATTTGCTTACTACTTAGTACTCTATTCGGGTAGAAACTTATGGTTGAAAAAATACAAGGCCCTGAAGTGGTAAGATTCTAGCTAACGGGTAAGGAAGGTAACAGAGTAGGCAACCCTCTGCGCAAAGTTCTGCAGAAGCAGTTGTGCCTCAAGATTCACGTGGGCCTGTCTTTTTCCTCTGACCGAAATCGGACTTTCCTTTGGGAGATATTAGACGTATTTTCAGAAGGAATATGGTTTCATTTCCTGACACTAGGGAAATTTAAGTCACTGTTTGTCCAAGAGAAGGCTCAGAAGGATATGACATTTCCCTTGAGGTAAAGGCAGTCCACGAACTTATTTTTTGGCACAAGGAGGCAGAAACTATAGCACAAACCTCGATGAATGAAGTTTTCCTTCAGCTTCATTGTCAGTGAGAAAGGAGAAGCCATAAATCAAAGTCTTTTTCATATTCTTATCAAAACTGGAAAGGATTGAAAGAACGTACAAGGTAGAAACCTAGATAGAGTGTAGCAAAGGACATACTCAATAGCAAATTGACATAATACTACAGCAACATCAAAGTGCGGATGGCTGCCTTGATTCTCTCCTTGTGTGTTTGATTCTCTCATTGTGTGTCATACATGCATTTTTAAAAGCTAGATAAATATTTTAATTTTATTTCATTAAAAAAAGAATGCTATTTCTCTGCACAGTGGCTCAAGCTTATAATCCTGGTTAGTGAGAACACAGAGACTAAGGGAAAACAGTTTAGGAATCAACTTGGACAAAAAGATATTGACACGCCATTTCAGCCTTGGTGTTTGCCTGTTATCCATTGTGCTACTCAGCACAGTGGTGTGAACCTGCCATAGAGTAAAAAAGTTGGAGTTGGACGAGGCCAGTTCAGGCAATAAGGGTGACCCTACTTCAGAAAAACAAACAAACAACAACAACAACAAAAACAATATAAAGGGCCAGAGGTGTAGCTCAAGTGGTAGAATGTCTGCTGCCTAGCAAGCCAGAATATTAAAATTAGATATTCTCTGTTTCATCAGTTTCTATTAATACAAAACCAGAGAGACTTACATATTTCCCACTGTGGCTTTCTTGATTCGCCTATAATTGCATTGATCAACTAGACCTAACAGACATCTAAAGAAGATTTCACCTAGCAGCATTAGCATATATATTCTTCTCAGCAGCACATAGAACATTTTCTAAAATAGACCATATATTAAGCCACAAAGCAAATCTGTGCAAATTCAGAAATATTGAAATTATTTTCTGCATCCTGTCAGACTACAATAGAATAAAATTAGAGCTCAATACCAAAAACTATCATAGAGAATTCTCTAACTCATGGAGACTTGAGTAGCACATTGTTGAATGACCAGCAGGTCATTGAAAAGATCAGAATGGAAATTTAAATGTTTATGGAATTTATCAAAATCAACACACAAAATATTAGCTCCTCTTGATACAGTGAAGGCAGTATTCAGAGGAAAACTTACAGCTCTCAGTGTCTACATAAACAAATTGGAGAAATCTCAAATCAACAGTTTAATGATGCACCTTGAGCCCCTTAAGTAAGAGGAATAAGCCAACCCCAGTAGATGGAAACAAATAATCAAAAGTAAACTAAAAATAAATGAATTAAAGACCAGATTTTCTTTATTATTTTTTGTGAGTTCTCCTTTGTCCTTACCAAAGCAGAAATGAGCAAGGTATTTATTTTATAGCATTACTTTAAAAAAAGGTAAGAAGTCGGGTGTCAGTGGCTCATGCCTGTAATCCTAGCAACTCAGGAGGCTGAGATCTGAGGATCATGATTCAAAGCCAGCCCCACCAGGAAAGTCCGTGAGACTCTTATCTCCAATTAACCACCAGAAAACATGAAGTGGCACTCTATTTCATGTGGTAGACTGCTAGCCTGGAGCTAAAGAGCTGAGGGACAGTGCCCAGCACAGAGTTCAAGCCCCATGACTGACAAAAAAAAAACAAGAATTCAATAATATCTTGAATTATAACATTATTTTATAGTAAATAAAAAGATAAAAATATTATTCATAGTATTGATGTCAAGTGTTTAATAAACACTTAAAGTTTTTCTTTGTCCAATGCAAGGAAAAACAAATAGCTGGGGTACCTTTTTCTGGTGGTTTATTGGCGATAAAAGTCTCATGGACTTTCCTGCGTGGACTGGCTTTGAATCGCAATCCTCATATCTCAGCCTCCTGAGTAGCAAGGATGAGTGAGTCACTGGTGCTTGGCTGGGCTACCATTTTTAGAAACAATTTTTTTTCTTTTAGTCCCTTTTTTTCTCTCTTTAAAATCAGACACTTTACCATAGTTTAAATTTTCCTTTCTTGTACATTTGAAAGATATGTATCCATACTTGATGAGTCGGGTGCTAGGTACTGCAAGGAAATGTGAAGGACATAGCCAGAAGGAATTCCAGACTGGTAAGAAAATAAAGCAGTAAAACAGAAGCATTATGATGAATGATATTAAGGCATCTGGAACGTATTTTTACAGTTTAGATGAGATGTCTAATCTACTTGGAAAAGTGAAGGAGTTCACTTAATGAGAGAAAATAGGACTGGGTCTTAGAAACATGACAGGATAAAGGCATATATAGCAGTAGAAACAATTCTTGAATTTTTTTTTAAACTTGTGAAATTGTGTAGCATGGTAAAAGATATTTTAAAAACTTTTCTTTATGGACACTGAAGTGCAAAGGGAGAAAAACAGGTCAGATGTCTAAGTGGAATCACTATAATCTTAGCATATTTGTATTACGCCTACATGCTAGTGGAAAACCATCCATTCAAACAGATAACTCAACCCATTTTCTTTGTAATGTATTGATGGGATTTCTTGTTTTAAAATATTCAAACTAAGCTATTTTGTATATTGTTACTCTACAATACAAAATCATGTAAGTCATATGTAGAATTTTAAATTTTGATGTAGTAATATTAAAAAATTAAAAATACCAGAAGGAATTAATTCAATAATTTTTATTTTATTTGAACAAATATCCAAACCAAATACATTTGAACTTCCCAACATCTTTTCAATATTTTTAAAATATTCTAAAGATATTTCACTTTGCTAAACCTGCAGCTTACAGCTCACATCTTTAATCCTAGCTTCTCAGTAGACTGAGATGTGAGGATCACAGTTTGAAGCCGGACCAGGCAGAAAAGTCTACAAGTGTCTTACCTCCAACTAACCATCAAAAAACTGTAAGTAGAACTGTGTCTCAAGAGGTAGAACCAACAGCCTAGAGACAGCACCAAGGTGCTAATTTAAGCCCCGGTACTGACATCCACACAAAAAAGATATTTCACATTACTTTATTTACTGTCTTCAAAATCAGTGTACATTTGATATCCACGAGGCAACTCAGTTGGGATGCTAAATTTTTACCAGAAACACAAGACCTGTATTTACATATCACATAGTTTGTAGTAAGAAAGGCAGATTTTGGTCCCATATTTATTACAAATAGGCTTTAAAATATAACTGAAAGTTGGGCACCAGTAGCTCATGCCTATAATCCTAGCTGCTCAGGAGGCTAAGATCTGAGGATCGAGGTTCAAAGCCAGCCCGGGCAGGAAAGGCCATGAAACTCTTATCTCCAATAAACCGCTCAGATAGCCGGAAGTGGCACTGTGGCCCAAGTGGTAGAGCTCTAGACTTGAGCTGGGGCGGCACCCAGGCCCAGAGTTCAAGCCCCACGATTGACCAAAAAATAAATAAAATGAAATAAATTCCCATATTTCTCTTGCTAAATTTAAAATGAGCTTTTCCTTTCCTTATTAAAGATCCAATTTTGGTCTGTTCCCACAGAATACAGTATGGTTTTGATAAGGAAAACATCAATAGCATCATTTTTATCTCTAATTATTGAAATTTACTTTTGTAAAATTGTCAATTATATTGTCCAATAGGACAAAGAAATAAGATAATGGGCAATCTATTGCATTTTTTTAGATTCCAAAGAATCCTATGTTTGACCTAGCATACCAATGACACCATTAATTACAATAATGGAGAGGAGAATATGGAGCAAATGGAGCCCCCAAACACACCCATTACTATAAGAAATTTAACATAGAGAACTCTTTAGAGTTCTCTACCAAATCTGAACATAGCTAAACCCTGTAGTTCCACAATCCCACTCTTTAAATTTTCCTAAGTTTGTATGTTAAAAATATTCAAATTAATACACATTCTATCTCACACATGGAAATAGGACAGATATCCATTTATGTTAGAGTAAAACAAATAAGCTTGTATTACCATAAAATGATATACAATAAAACAATGAATATGATTTAACTGCCAATGTATGCAGATAATGAAGATTTGTGAAAAATTATGTTAGGTGATGAAATCAAATACTGTAGAATATTTATTTCTCATTATATAAATTTGAAATATCTTAAAATGACTACGTGTACCAATGATGATAGAAATATATACATATTAAAGCAAGTGGGCCTACTGGGGTAAAGAGCAGACCTCCAACCATCTCATAAATTTCTAGGTGGTTGCTTAGATGTGTTCTCAAGGTGGAAATTAATTCAGTTCTATATGGTAGTTAGGTATTGTCTTCTTTTTTACATTAAAAGTTTTAATAATTATGTTAAACTGATTTTTACCACAGGGAATAAAAGCATCGTAAATGAGACAAATGATTTGAAAAAATTAGTATACAGTGCAATGGTAATACATAAAACACAAAACTAATGTAAGAAGTAATCTGAGAAGATGTAGTGGTTATGTTAAGGTAGAAACAAAAATAATGAAGACTTACATTTTAACATAGTTAATAAAAAAAAAAACACAAAGGCTAAGATCTAAGAGTCAGGCAGAATCTCTAATAAATGGTTTTTTAAAAAAAAAATCCCCTGCACTTATTATAGAAAATTACTAAATACCAAGTAGAAAAGTCTTTAAGTGCTGCTGAAGAAAAAATTTACAATAGTCAAAAGAACATTAAAATTAGACTGAACTAACCTTGCAAAACCAACAACATAATGTAATAGAAAGCGAAATTATATCTTTAAGTGTTAAGAGAAAATAATTATTCACCTTAAATGTAAAAAACAAGCTAAATTACCTTTTAAGAATGAGCAGGAAATAGGTATTTATAGGCTAACCAACAATGAAGGAATTTATAATCATAGAACCTTACTGAGAGAACTTCACAATTATGTTTGATAAGAATAAGGACATTGAACCAAAAGATTGTCCTACAGGAGAGGGTAAAACAAGCACATAAAAACTCTGTCAAGTAATCTGTGCATGTTATATGTGAAACAAAAAGTTGGATGTAGGACACACCTGAGATCCCAGTTGTATGGAAGACAGACGAGAAGATCTTGGCTTAAAAACAACCTGGGAATAATTAGTGTGTACTCAATTTGAAAAGCAATCTAAAATAAATAAATAAATAAATAAAATGACAGTGTCGCTCAAGTGGAAAGATACTTGCCTAGCCAATCCCAATTTTCTGATCTCAACATCCATTACTTGCAACAACAAAGTATAACACAAGTAAAGTATAACCAAAATGTTAAAAAATAGATTTGTTAAAAAAATTGAGAACAGGAGAACATAAAAGCAAAAGCAAACTCAATAAAGAACTAAGAAGGTGACAAAAAACACAAATCCCCTATCACATATCAGAAAGAATATTACTGGAGTAAACTCGCTTTGAATTGAACTTTGAACAGCTGTATATGTCAACTTACAAATGCAATTCTAGAAGACAATGAGATGGAAAAACAGTAAAAGAGAATAAAACAAAGTACATGTCAAGTAAGTACTATACAAAGAAAAGTGATATTAAAATAATGTCACCAATCTTAAAGTAATATCACAATAAAGGCTTCTAAAGAAAAGGAATTACTATAGAAAGCATAAACCGTCCAATAACCTCATCCATGGACACATATGAAACCCAGTACTCAGCAGAGTAAAAACTCAAGTATGCATGAAACACTTGTAAACATTGATCAAGTACTAATCCATAAAGCAAGCTATCATAAATTTCCCTTCCAATTATAAGTACCATGAATAGTGTTTCCTGTGATCAAATGGAAAGTAAATGATTAACAATGAGAAAGAAAAGTGTTATTAAAGCTAGAAATTTCTAAATTATTTTGAGTTAAAGAAAAAAGTGAAGGAGGTGCATACTTGTAGTCCTACAAACTTGGGAGTTAGGGGAAAAAGGACAGTTTGAGGTGGGCATGGGGAGGGGTGGGAGGAGGTAAGGAATAGTTGAGACCATATCTCAAAAATAAAAACAAGAGGGGCTGGGGGTTTAGCCTAGCGGAAGGGCACCCGCCTGGCACGCACAAGGCCCTGGGTTCGATCCTCAGCCCTGGAAAAAATAAAAAATAAAAATAAAATAAAAAATAAAAACAAGAAAAGCATCAGAATAGCTCAATAGCTATGTACATATGACCGTATGATTGTAAGCGAAATAAACCCCAAAGTATGGAAACAAGAAGTTTTTCTTTGTTGTTGTTGTTTATAATGTACTATGTAGAGTTATTTCTTTTTTCTATTTTTTTATTGTGAAAATACTGTACAGAGGGGTTACAATTACATGGGCAAGATAATGAGTATTTTTTTATCAAGCATTGTAGCCTCCTCCTTTGTTTCCCCTTCCTATCCCTTCCCATACACCTTCCTGCCCCCCCATACCCGATCTTCCCCCTCCCGCCAACAAAGTTATAAAGTTCGTTTTTGGAGATAATGATTTGTACATCTCATTGTTACTATGGGTCCACCTGCATCCCTACTTAAAGGATTTGTTTTTTTCCTTCCCCTCCACAAATTATACCAACATCAAATACAGTGAAAACAGGGGTTATACCGTGGGGGAGAGACATACAAAGCAACAAAGAAAGCATCTTATAAATATGTTAGAAACAATCGCATGAAAGAAAAAAAAAACATTTGAATCTTATCTTGGGGTTCATTTCCCTAAAATCAACTTATTTGACCTTTTCTGATTGACTCAAACGTACACTGGTTATTGCAAATAAGGGAAACCATGGGACCTATGTTTCTTTGGGCCTGGCTTACTTCACTTAATATAATTTTTTCCAAGTCTTTCCATTTCCTAACAAATGGGGCAATGTCATTCTTGCTGATGGAGGCATAGAATTCCATTGTGTATATATCCCACATTTTCTTGATCCATTCATCTACTGAGGGGCATCTGGGTTGGTTCCATAGCTTAGCTATGGTAAATAATGCTGCAATAAACATAGTTGTGCTGGTAACTTTAGTGTGGTCTTGTTTGTGATCATTTGGGTAAATGCCCAAAAGTGGGATTGCTGGGTCATAGGGGAGCTCTATATGGAATCTTTTAAGGAACCTCCATATTGCTTTCCAAAGTGGTTGAACAAGTTTACACTCCCACCAACAATGTAGTAAGGTTCCCTTTTGTCCACATCCCCCCCAGCATCTGTTGTTATTAGATTTCTTGATTATAGCCATTCTAACTTGGGTGAGGTGGTATCTCAATGTTTTTTGATTTGCATTTCTTTTATGGCTAGGGATGTTGAGCATTTCTTCATGTGATTATTGACCATCCTTCTTTCCTCTTCAGAGAAGTTTCTCTTTAAGTCTTTAGCCCACTTATTTACTGGGCAGTTGTTTCTTTGAAGATTTGTTGTTGGGGGATATAATTTTTTGAGTTCCAGGTATATTTTAGATATGAGACCCTTGTCCGTTGTATGGCTAGTGATGATCTCCCAATCTGAGAGCTTTTTATTGATCTTGCTAGCTATGTCCTTTATTTCTTTTTTCTTGTTTTTTTTTTTCTTTTTTTCCCCTATTGTTAATCCCTTGTTGTCACTGACTAGATTTGATCTCGGAATCCCGTATATTGTATATATGTTTATCTGAATTAGGGAAGGGAATAGGAGCAACAAAATGATGAGGCAAAGGACAAAGGGTGAACAAAGGCAACAGCAATACTCACAAGACAACATGTTGGCAATTAACTTTACAACTTGGTGGGGAGCAATAAAATACAGGGAAAGTGGGAGAAAAACAAGGGTGGGAAGGATGTTTGACAAGAAATGCACTCACTAACTTATGTATGTAACTGTAACTCCTCTGTACATCACCTTGACAATAAAATCAAAATTTAAAATATAAAAGTAAAAACAAATAAATATACAAACAAAATATCAAATGAGCACTAAACACCATTGTGATTATTAGAACTTAAAATAAAAAGTAATTCTGGAACATTTTCCAAATCACAATCATGACCAGACAGTTTCTCTGCTGGCTAATGAATGAGAATGATTTGTTACTTTACCAATGACAATTTTGGTGTTGTTCCAGTCTTCCTTGCTTTTAGATAAGACTTCCTAAGATATTTAATAATAGAAGTGATTCTGTGTCCTAATAATAAACAAGTCAGAGCTAAGCCTCTTTAAATGTTACTAAAGTAACAACATGATTTCAAATCTACAATCAATTCCTTTAACACCCCACTTACTGATATGTTCCACACGTTCCTATGTTAGGCATTTTCCATTACTGAAATGCAGCCAACTTATTCAAATACTGTTAGGAGCTGGGAAGGTGGCTCAGTGGTAGAGTGCTTGCCTTGCATGCATGAGGCCCTGGGTACGATTCCTCAGCACCACATAAGCAAAAAGAAAAAAGCCGGAAGTGGTGCTGTGGCTCAAGTGGTAGAGTGCTAGCCTTGAGTTGAAGAGCTGAAGTACAGTGCCCAAGCCTAGAGTTCAGGCCCCATGACTGGACCCCCCCCCCAAAAAAAATATTGGTATTCCCTAAACAATTAAGTATAAAATTAATGACTAGTGTTTATATAGGGCATTAGAATGTATAAGTAACCTAGCTGAAATACATAAGGGATGTAGTAGGTTACATGTGAACATTCTGCCATTTCAGGCAAAGTGTTTGGGTATTGGAATCTTTGTGTATCCTCCAGTCCCTCACCAATACTCAGGTGTGATTATATCGGACTTTTCCTGCTGGTCTGTGTTAGAAAGGCATTGACAAATGAAAATGATTAACACAGAAACATAAATCAAAATAATATAAATCAAAATATAAATTCACTCACATTTCAGGATAGTCATTATTCCTTGAGGAAAAAAAAGGTAAGTGTTAAGAACTTAAACTATATCTTCAAAATTCCATTGCTCTTTTTTTTTTAGACATATAAAGTATTGAACTGAATTTATACTTGGAATAGCGGAGTCAGAGAGTAGTCTGAAGCTTCAACTCATAATTTTGAAGCTCATTTAGATAATTATGGTACTAAATAAAGAATAAAATGAAAAGGCAAGGCTATGATTCACAGCGTGGCAAGCTGTGATGCTGTAATCTTGCCAAGAACAGAGATCTACAAGCAGCTAACTGCTCCAATGTGGCTGGTGTCTGTCCCTGCATTGTATGGTGTATGCATGGTGACACAGACTGAACAACTTAAAAGGTTTGTCTGGAAAATGCCTTGTGGTTTAAAACTACAGTCAAGTATATCTATTTGCCATCTTTTGGTAGCTGATGAAAAGCTGAGGAGACTTAAAATCTCAAGAATGAAATTAACAAACTGGTACCTTGCTAATATGAATCCTACTTAATCAAAAGAGAATGTCACAGATACTTAAATTTGAAATACTAAATTCTTTAGGTAGGAACGACAGGCACTTTTGTTATTTTTGATCAGAGGAAATCAAAGTAAACAGTTAATTCTGAATCAATGTATTAAAGAAAATTGTGCTACTTGCCATACATTATCCTTTCTCCATTTCCTCACACTTCTAATTGTTTTATGTTCTTTTCCCTCTGCTGAATGTCCTCACACATCCCTCACCATGTATATTGTTCAGTTCTGATTCGTGTGCCAACTTCTCTGTTAAACATCCTTGAACCATTTTGCAGTACCAGTATTATGAAATGATCCTATAGTGGATAACTCTTGAGAAAAATATTCTCAGCCCATCCTTGAAAATATAAAATCTTTGTGTTCAGAGAGATATGAAAAGGAAAATTTAAGAGAGAATTGTTTAGGACTGCATGCTGCATGTTCTTTCACGCTAATGCCCTTTCCAAAATATCTGAAATGTATCTGGAAAAGTTTTGTCAAATGAGTCATTTGAACTACTTTGACTAAAGGATAGAAATCACCCTAAAATCTAGAACTATAGATCCTTTCAATAAACTCCTAAATCTATACGATGATTTACTTCAATTTCAATCCCTATTTTCTGGACTATATTAATAATGCCTGATATATTTTACAGACATTGAAAAAAACCACAATTTTAACCTTTACTTTTCAAATTTGGAATGGTGAATACTTAGAAACAAGCAAAATAATGCTCTCTTAAATTATCATCCTAACAGGTTCTTTGATATCATGATATCATGAGTTAATTTTGACAAATAAAAGGTACCAGAGTAGGAATTGTCTGCCTTCCTGAACAGTTGCTTTTTCTACCAACTTGATCGCTTATTCCATGCCACTTGCATCTTTTTTTAATCCATGCCACCAAATATTTAAAGGTGTTCTACATGAAATGTAAAACAAACCTTGTCATTTCTCCATCAATTTAGCTATTCTTCATCAATAAAATTGAACTTTTTATTCAGAGTGACAAATCTTCCAAAACTATTCACTCCATTTCATGACTTTTCTCTGGGTTTGAGTTTGCACCTCTGTGAAACCCAAACCACTTCTAATTCAATGCATGGGCACCCAGTGCTAAGACTCAACCAAGAATCTTTATTTCATATCTTTGGACAAATGTTTGTCCAGCTTTCCTCTCCTGGTTGACACCCAGATCGACTCAATTCAAATGACAGTGATTCTTCATGCAGAAGGATGGCTTGGCAAATGCATGTCCTCTGGGAATATAATCATCACTGCAGTGACTGCATTACTGTGCAGCTCCCTATTTCTGGCATTTTATCTCTCAACCCATATTGTGAGTCCCTTGAGAATATGATTTAATCACTTTATCATTTGTAAACCCAAACACAATTAGGAGGCATACAATGGTCCTCAAAAATTGTATTCTGAATAAGGAATAAGTGCCACCAAGTTATCCCACACTTGCTTCTTCTTTGCCCTCCTTCTACCATCAGCTATACATCTAACGGTGAAAGACAACCATCAACCTAAGTATACAAGATCCCATCATTGCTTGGCAGTAATACTGTATTGGCATCCATGTATCCCTAGTCTTCAAGGAGATAACTATTTATTCTTCAACATGTATCTTACAACTGACAGTTTACCACATGCTGTTCTAGGCACTGAATACCTAAAAATAAATAGACAAAAACTAAGCTAATGTAATTGACTACAAACTACATTACATTAAATTACATTAAAATATCAATATCAGATACTAATATTTTTGTAATTGTGCTATGTTTATGTCAAGTGAATTTCCTTCTGTAGAAATACATCTGTAGAGAATATTTTTCAAAATGTAAAATAACAAAAAAACAACTTGAAATATATTTCTACTATATTTATATTATATTACGCTCTATTGTATTTCCACTATACATTATATTAGAGGATGATAATACAATATATTTAATAATAAAATTCTATATTATACACTAATATATTCTATTCCATATTATATTTTGGTAATGATGAAAGAGATAATAGAGAACTGTAGAGGGCTGGGAAGGTGGCTCAGTGGTAGAGTGCTTGCCTTGCATGCATGAGGCCCTGGGTTCGATTCCTCAGTACCACATAAGCAAAAAAGAAAAAAGCCAGAAGTGGCGCTGTGGCTCAAGTGGTAGAGCACCAGCCTTGAGCTGAAGAGCTGAGGGACAGCGCCCAGGCCCAGAGTTCAGGCCCAACAACTGGACCCCCCAAAAAAACAAAAAAATAGAGAACTGTAGAAATCAAACATTACCTTAATGTTTCAGCTGGTTGTTGGTGGCTCACAGTTATACGCCTAGCTACTCAGGAAGCTGAGATTTAAGGATCATGGTTAGCTCAGGTAAGAAAGTTTGTAAAACTCATCTCCAATTAAATACCAGAATACCAGAAATGGAGCTATGTCAAAGTGGTTGAGCGCTAGCCTTGATCAAAAAAATAAAAGCTCATAAGACAGTGTCTAGGCCCAGAGTTCAAGATCACACACACAAAACCGGTTTGTAATGACATTCAAAAATCTAATTAAGGACAAAGAAATGTTTAAGCAATTAATATCATTAATGTTGTTATTAATAATATTTATAATAATATTTAATATTATTAATAATATTATTAATAATATTTAAATAAAATATCTTGTTCTTTTTGAAATTAACCATAAAAGTCATAGTCTCTAAATCTGTCCCAAATACCAATTTATTTCTTATTTTATGACAGACAACTAATAATATTGGGAATTATCAAGAAAACAAAGAGCCATCTTCATTCAAAATATATACTTGAATAACCTGTCAAGGTATCTTCAACTTGGACTAATATAAAAGGCCTTTGACCTTGAACAAGATTGTGATATACAAACATTTATACACGAATACATGCTAATACAAATATACACACTATTTCTTCTGTCTCATTATTGGTCACCTAGAGTTAATGAAAATTATTCCAATCTCATAAGTTAATTATCCTGTGCAAGTTGCCCTTTGTAAAGTTGCCCTTTGTTTTCTTTTCATTTGTCCTACATTTTAAAGTAAAGTTTTGTCTAAATGATTAAGATGTTAATGCTAGAGTCAGCTATTTCAAGAAAAAAGAATAAGGAAGCCGCTGGTCATAAAAACTCTTACTCAGTGATCTTTCTTAAGGTCTTCACAACTCAGAACATCTGGTGACTTTCAGATAACATCAGAACGTACATCAAAGAAAGACTACTGCAGGATTAATGATGACGCTATCTTCCACCTGTCTGTAGTTAAAAAATATTCTTCTCTCAAGGTCTTATGTAACCTCTTCACTTGTGGTTGTTAGCTAAGATAGACCTGAAGATAATAGTCTGGACATCTTCCAATCACTAGTTTAAAATAGTAATGAAGTTCTTTCTCTACAAAATCTTAGCCTCTTGACTTATTGGCTTCTTTGAGACAAGAGACAGACTGAATCTTTGTACAGTAACAAACATTTGGTGTTTTTCTGGCCGACTTCAAATTGAGAAGTGTGAGGAAGAAAGATTATGCCCTCTCCTATCAGCACAGCTCTTGTAACTTATGAAAAAGAATTTTAAGTATTTTCACTTCATAATTTCCAAATGCTTTGTTCCAAATGTTTTAAGAACAATTTTATAGCATTTAAATTTATGAATTTATACATTTACATTTATAAAGTTTAAGAGACAGCAAAAATAATCAGTATTATTTTCAGCATCTTCAAATAACTTTCAAACCTTAGTATTTCCTAGTTCAAGCCACTGAAAGAGATAGATGTTCTGAGTAGAGGAAAACCTTTCTTCTGCTCTCCTAAATTCAGTGCCTGAGACTTCATAAAACAAACCAACTAAAGGTAGATAATAGGAGCAGCTTAAGTATGCTTCTATAAGGCCTTGACTTTTAAGAACAGTAAAGACCTAAAGAAGTTAGACTCCAGAGTTTAGATAGATTAGATAGATAGATTGATAGATAGATTGATAGATACATACATACATACATACATACACATATATGTATATATGTATCACTTTAACAAAGAGCAATAAATTGTAGTAAATGATATGTCAAAAGTAAAAAGAAAGGCAATTTAGGCTTTCAGGAGTGGCAAACTCTGGGAAAAAGTAGATCTATTTTACTTTAGTCAATATAAGGATTGCTATTTAGTAACAGCATTTGTTATTAGTAAGGTTTGTTATTCAGATTCCTAAGTCTAGAATTATCTCTAGTGGTTGTCATTCTTCCCTTCCTAATTTAAGGGAAGGAGGGCTACATCTTCACTAGAAGAAGTTTGTGCCCAGATTTTAGGCACCCTGAAGATAAATAAATAGAACATTTCCTATGTTTGCTCTTTCTCAGTCCTCTACAACTCAAAATAATCTTTTTATGTCAAAGTCACATATTTGGGGGTAGCATACTCCAATTATACATAACTACATATTCTCTACCATTCAGAAATCCTCTAAAATCATCTTCACACTGTATAAGAAAAGTAATCTGAGACAAATGTCAATGCTTTTCATTAAATTGTGGAAATGCATTGCCCTTTGTCCTGTCATCATTAAGAGGGTTTTAGTGGCATTTAACTGAATATGAGCACTTAGTTCCTTGCTCAATTAAGTTGACACAGCTGGTGTGGACTGCACTTCCATGTGTCTTCACTTACCAGAAGCATTTGGAAAGTAGAGAATAACATTTCAGCAGAGACTTCTTCTGGTAATGAAAATTACAGAATGGATTCAATGACAGTAAACATTAAGGCCCATTAAGTCATCTTTCTTATTGTGCTTAACACCATCAAATTCAATAAGTGAATCAATGGCCACAGCTGGATATAAGAAGCATTGAAATTCAGGAACTGCGTCAGAGCATGCCTGATAATGAAGAAGTGAGTGGGGGAAAGATAGAAAGTCCTCTCGGAATTTTGATTGGATCTCAGCATCCAAATTAAAAGAGAACTTGATGTTTTGCAACAATTCAGTAAACACATAAGGTTCATACCTGGGGGAGGAAGGTAGAGCACCAATACCCTTGAATAGTTAGCAGTAAGAGGACATTAATCACTTAATTTTGTGTCTTTCTTTAACCAAGATAACACAAATGCAAGGTATCTTTTCATTCAATGAGAACCAAAGATTGTTTTTTAAAAATCTTAGGAAAAAAATGTCTCCAAATCCCAGGGCTCTTATTTTTCTCTCCTCATTATTTTTATAGACTGTAACCATGGTGATATTTCAGAAACGCAGCTCTGTTCCCTGCACAGCTTCTGAGCTTACATATCTGCATATCACCACCTCCCCCTCAGCAGCCAGACACACTCAGATTCCTTTGAAATGCAATTTTAACGGGCTTCATTTCATTTTCTTATCATTCTAATGAATTTCTTTAGATGGTGCTGAATTGGGAGGACTACCAGGCTACCTTTCCTTTCTCCAACTATAAGTAAAGATTCTGTGGCTGTCATGGATTGAGACTCACCCTGATGAGCACACAAAATTGAGTTAGGAAATTTTCTGTTTTGTATGTATGACAACATCTGTAATATCAAAGTAAAGAGCAGTCATGGTATCATCAAAAGCAAAAGGTGTCACCCAGATTCTGCCCATACTTAAAATTTCCTTTAGAATCACGCCATATCTACCATGCACCACAGGAGATAACAGTTACATAGTTCCCATTTCTCCTTAAACCTCTTTTCAGACTGGATTGGTCTGTAGTCTTCTGGGTTGTCATGCTGCCTTTCTGATCTGTCTTTTAGAACACCTATTGTCTCAGACCTTGGATTTTCTTTCTTTTTTTCCCTTAATTGTCAAGGTGATGTACAGAGGGATTACAGTTACATATGTAAGGGAGTGAGTACTCAGACCTTGTATTTTCTATGCCTATATACTGTTATACCGAAATTCGGGGACCCCCAGAAGACCACCAGAGACCACGATCAATGTAAGCAACAAAGAGCCGGTTTATTGCAAGCTCGAGCTTGGTCCTCCGTGCCCATGGTAACCGGTGACGCTAAGAGGCCCTGAGCATAGAATCAGGGCCATTTTTATAGTATTGAACAAACGACTTAAGGAACTTTTACATAAGAAATTACATGATTGGTTAACATTTACATTTAAAGCAAGCTAAACTGGGCAAATAATGATTGGTTGATCTTTATAGAAAAAATGTCCTTGGTCCATAGCTTGACCAAAAAAGGTTAGAGTCACACCCAGACCAACAGAATGCATGGCATGCCTTGCCCCCGGGCTCTGAAGAATGGGTTGGTTAACAACTCTTAGTCCTAGGTGGGTGGGGGGCAACACCACTTGGGGGCTAACACCTGCCTTAAGCAAACGCCATCTATGGCTCCAAGAATTGTGCATGGCTTTCTGTCATAAATTCCTAGCATTAGGGCTAAAGTGGATCAGGAGACAGGTTGCAGAACTGAGATAAGAGTGTTAAACAAAAAATGGAGTTGCTTAGGTTTCTTAAAACATTATATTTCTTCCCTAGGGCCTTACTGCCTCGGCCTCCAGGAGGGGCGTTGCAGCTGTGGGGATAATTCTGAGGACTTTGCCCCCTTGGTCAGGGCTGTAAACCCTTTGAAGTCTTTTACTAAGCAACTCTAGGCTCCCAGGCTGACATTCCACTACTAAGTAACTAATACCAGTCACAGTTAAAATCATACAAAAACCATACAATCATCCAGTACAAAGCAATTCATACAGAAGCAAAAATGGCTGTTAGGTGCTGTCATTATATATATATATATATATATATATATATATATATATATATATATATATATATATATATATATTGCGTTCTTCAATACTACTCTAATACTAAATACTATATCTGAAAAGACTGAACATTCCCATAAGTATCCTTCTTAGTTTTCTTTTCTAATCCCAAACCTGACAAAATCACTTTCATTCTTTGATTCCCCTTTAAATTTCATTCCACTCCCTTGTCTCAAATTCTCATCTGTTTGAAGGAGCAGAATGAGTCAGTTGTAACACAAATGAACTTGCACTACATCTTTGTCATCTGATCATTTTTGAGTCCTAAATTTATATAGATATTTTTAGATAGGGTCTCATACTTTTACACAGGCCAGACTCAGACCTTAATACTATCATTGACTCCTGTGTAGCACGGAATGCAATTGTGTACGGCAAGGCCTGGTCAAAAAGTCATTTTATATAGAATCATCCCTGGGATTTTGCTTCCTATGTACTGGAAATCCAAACAAATCTGTTATGAATCATGTAACAAGACCTTGCTTTCTTTCATATTAGTTTTTTATATTATTGAAAAATAAAACTGAGCCAGTTTTATTGCTTTAGTTATCTACTTTATACATATGTGAACAGGATAATTTTGCACTTCTCACTAATTCTTGGACTAGCTTGCTCCCTGTGGTATCTTGCAAACTTTGTTCTGCCAAGAGGCAGACACCAACACAAGGGAGCAAATAACCGATACACATCTTAATCAGTTCTTACTGTGACTCAGAAATAGAAAATGATAAAAAGTGCTGTTAATTCTATGCTCTTTTAGTAGCAGAATATTTAAGTCAAGAAAAAAAAAAGTTAGGCCTATCAATGACCAGGCAAAACCTACAGTAGGAAAACTGGAACTCTTTCAGTAAAATTTGTTTCTTTTCTTTTTTCTTTTTTCTTTTTTTTTTTTTTTTTTTTTTTTGTCAGTTGTGGAGCCTAAACTCTGGGCCTACGCTCTGTTCCTGAGCTCTTCAGCTAAAAGCTAGTGCTCTACCACTTGAGCCACAGCACCACTTCCAGCTTTTTTTTTTCTTTTTTCTGCTTATGTGATGCTGAGGAATCAAATCCAGGGTTCATGCATGCGAGGCAGCACTCTACCACTGAGCCACCTTTCCAGCCCAGTTTCATTCATTTTTAATAGGAATACTTATTATTGTAAATATATCAGTTGTGTCTTCAATAAGATATTGTTGTTATAATTTCAATAGAATTATCTTTATGCTGATCCTTTGTGGGTAGGGGAAAGCAAGTTGATTCTAAGGTTTATATGAGAAAATTCTGAAAAAGATATGGCTATAGCTATATGGACCAAAGAAAAGTACTGCCAATTAGCCAGTGAACATGAAGAATTAAGGGGAAGAAAATGGGAAAGTGGCATATTGTCCTTATAAAGCAAGTTGACCTTCAGTCAAATAACATCAGTGGTTGCTAGCCATCTTAATGGTTCCATAGCCTTTGTCCAGTTCCTACATTTGTATCAACAATCAACAATCAACTCACATGAGAGTTATTTGATTTACTCATGTGAGTTATTTGATTTACTCATCTCAGTTATTTAGGATAATAGATATGACTGATTTCAGCTCAAAACATAATAAACAAATGCTGAGAAAAAGAGAAATTGTTCCTCCTCCCAACAAAGGAAGGAAGTATTTAAACAAAAGTTGAACATAGAGCTTATTCTGAAGCTTTATACCTTGTGCACAGCTAAGAACTATCTGCTGGGTAAGACATTTAGAATCTTTGAGAAATACCAAATGGAAAGAAATGAAATGAAATGAAAATTTTAACATACTCATTTATGAGTATAATTTTATTAATGTGTTTATTATAAATACAAATTTTAATGGCAATCATGAATGTGGAAATAGCCTGATAAATGAAAACATGATATTATAACTCTTTCTCTCCACTGGCAAACAATGTAAGTGAAGAAAGGAAAGAAAAAAAAAGAAAAACATTAAAATCTAAGCAAGCAAGAGAAATTCTTGTATTTTCTGGAAATGATTGAATAACGAGGCAAAGTCCATGGTAAATACTAGAAATGGGTAGCATTTGAAGAGAACAAGCAGAAAGATATTTCTTCAAAATCGACTAAGCTGTATACTTAGCTAAAATCAGCCATACAGTGGTTAAGGTAAAGTAAGAACACAATATTTTATAATCAAGGGGAAAAGAGTCAAGCATAATCATTAAACCAGACATGAATGACTCAGAGACTGTATTAGAAAGCCTCCGTATCCTTACTTTGAAAGCACTCAATGGAGGTTGTTATGGTACAGTATTGTACTGGTAAGCTGACTCTCTTGATGTAAAAATACCAATTTCTGTACCATAAATACTAATGCTACTATGGGAATTTCAAGCTATAGAGGTTTGAGCCCTAGACTTACATTGTTCCCAAGTATTTAACAACCAACCCTCTGAAGCTGTGCCGGGGCTTCCCCTTGGTCTTGATGAAAGTGTGAGTTTATCTTATTCCTTCTCTGCTTGCTCTTAGATTATAAATACTCCATGGTGTATGATTAGAATGATGAAACCTATGGAATGATTAAAAAAAAAAGCTTTGGAATCTGACAAACTTGACAAAAGTCAAACAGATACCATTAGATGACCTTACATTTCTTTGCCTCTTAGTGTTATTTATCTTCCGTCCCTCATGGATAACCCACTTCTTAGCCCTCTTGGAATGGTGAACGGAAAGGAAAAAAAAAAAAGGTGGGTAGTCAGTATTTACTTTACGTGACTGATCCTACAATAAGCTGGTTTTGCAACCACAGTAAAGTGAGGCTGATTCTTCCCACAATAATTGGAGTTTCGAAATTTCTGTCTAAGGCATCCCTCTGCTAGACCTTTCATAACCATGGTGACTGCCTTCCTATTCTAGATATTTATTTTCTCCTTTCCCTATTCTGAGGAATCTATAATTATAGCCTTTTGCTACTAAAATCTGTTTACCTCTCTAAACCACAGTTCAAACATCTTTTTTTTTCTGCAAAAGGCCAAACAATAAATATTTTAGGCTTTATGATCCATATGAACTCTGAAGCAACTACTCCTCTATTCTACTTCCATAACCCAAAGCAGCCATACATAATACATAGATGAATGAGAATGGCTATGCTCCCATATTGACAAAAAGAAGCAGTATGATTTGGCTGGAGGCCATAGATTGCCTACTACTGCTTCAGACTGCCTTGGACAGCACTTATAATGACCTTTCTGTTTCTCTCTCTCTCTCTCTCTCTCTCTCTCTCTCTCTCTCTCTCTCTCTCTCTCTCTCTCTCTCTCTCTCTCTCTCTCTCTCTCTCTCTCTCTCTCACACACACACACACACACACACACACACACACACACTGGCCATTTACTCTGCCTTGGTTAAATAAGTTCCCTCAGTTTGAGCTGATAAGAACAGACTCTCACTTTGATTTCTGAGATGTCCTAAGCATCCGTTTACTCTCCATCCATCAAACTGGCAGACATACATACTGGGCTACAGATATTCCTAAGAAACTTTCTTTCTTGAATGAATAGCAGATTTAAAGCAAATTTTACATGGGGTTCTAGGTAAAATATATATATATTCTTTTCAAATTCTAGGACACTTTCTACACAAAAGTCCTATTTTTTTATGTCAAATATGGGCAAGAGGCTTTCTACACTTGAAAATGCTATGTGAAACCCTGTTTACAATGGTTGTCTTTCAGCCCAAATTTCAATTTATTGGTGATGTGTTTAGAGTGAGAATTGATATGTGAAGTAAAGAAATTACTCTTTATTATTTTGTAATGAGTGTGACATATTAAAACAAGAGATATTCTGGTAGCAGGAAAATCCATGAGAAGCTTCCAAGAAATCATCTAATAAGTCCAGCTAGTATCATGGGTTAGAAAATAGTGACCTATGAAGGCATATACAACGACAACTAAAAATCTGAAGATTGACTAATTGCAGGAAAAGAAAGCAGAGTGAGTGAACCTTCATTTTTCCTCTCATGTTTAGATGTCAAGATTGACGCATTGTAACAATGAGATGTACAAAACACTATGTTGAAAAATGAACTTTACAACTTCGGAAGCGAGGATAGAGGGAAAACAAAGGAGGAGGCAACAATGCTCAATAGGAAATGTAAAACGAACTTTACAACTTTGGCAAGGGGTGGGGGGTGGAAGATGGGAAGGGATGGGAAGGAGAAACAAAGGAGGAGGCAACAATGTTTGATAAGAAATGTACTCATTATCTTGCCCATGTAATTGTAACCCTATTTTATGTAATTGTAACCTCTATTTTCACAATAAATTTTTTTTAAAAAAAGGAAATGCACTCATTACCTTGCTCATGTAACTGTAAGCCCCCTGTACAGCTTTTTTACAATAAAAAGCATACCCCAAAAAAAGAGAGAAAATAAAGTACAGATAGTGTAGACATGGTGGGAAGTAAGGGAAATGTGTCATACAGAATGACAGCAAAACAACACAGTAGTATTACAACATGGACACAAGCTTAATAAGTAGATATTATGGAGAATCTGGCTACAGTCACATATCTCAAAAGAATAGAGAAAGTATCTTTTGGAAATAGTCACAGTCAGGAACAGGGGATAAACTAAAAATGAAAAAGCAAATAAAATAAATTTATTTTTAATTTATAGGTAAATTAGTATTCATTAAATAGATAAAAACAAGAAGCATTTAAAATCAATAATTATAATATGTTTAATATTCCTTTCCAATATACAATTGAAAGGTGGGAGAAACTGTTAAAGTATTAACTGAGCTACATACAATTTCTCATGTTGTAGGTCCCATGGTTTCCCTTATTTGCAATATCTAGTATATGTCTGAGTCAAGCAGAAAAGGTCAGATAAGTTGATGTTAGCGAAATGAACCCTAAGATATGTATTAAATTGTTTTTTTCTTTCATGGGATTGTTTCTAAAACATTTATAAGATGATTTCTTTGTTGCTTTGTATGTCCCTCCCCCACGGTATAACCCCTGCTTTCACTGTATTTGATGTCGGTATAATTTGTGGAGGGGAAGGGAAAATCGTTTAAATAGGGATACAGGTGGACCCATTGCAACAATGAGATGTACAAGTCCTTATGTTGAAAACAAACTTTACAACTTTGGTGGGGGGGGGGGAGGGGGGAAGGAGGATTGGGTAGGGGAGCAGGGAGGGTTTGCAGGGATGGGAAGGGGAAACAAAGGAGGAGGCAACAATGCTTGATAAGAAATGTACTCATTATCTTGCCCATGTAATTGTAACCCCTCTGTACAATATTTTCAGAATAAAAAAAATTCTCATGTTAAAGTCATGTTGTCAGTACTTAGGTATTAATATGTGGAAGTCAAAAACATCAATTTAATAGTTCATATCACTTGCATTATCACAGTGGTGGTAATAGCTATTATAGTTATATCTTAGTGTGATTGTGAAAATTAAATGAGATGATTCAAATAAAGTAAATAACATAATACATGCCATGTTGTAATTTAGGATAAATGTTGCATATCATTATGATCATTATAAATAAATAAAATGAGAATGGCTGTATTTTTGTTTCTTTCCTTAATTGAATTCGATATAGCTTGTAGTTTGTTTCTTTTTGTCTAAGAGTGGTATGTCTTTGTGTGTGAGATAAAATAATCATAATGGAAGCAAACTGCTAACACTCATTCTACAAGATTTAATGCCTCATGTATGAGTAATACCAGAGGCATATATCATCGCAAAAAAGTGGGAAATACATAACTGCCCTATATTATATTTTATCCCAGTATCATTTCAAATTGTCTATTACATAATAACATCAATTTCAAGACAAGTGTCTTCTATGCCAAAAAATTCCTGACAAAAAAAGATGATTTGTAACAAACAGAACAACTCATTCGTGTTTTCCCAGAATTTTTGCTATATGTGTATCATCATGTGTTCTAGTGCTTATCAATGGGAAAAACAGCACTAGGTAATTTATACTGGTTAAACACCTGAGATCTTATTTTACCTCTGTTCAGCAACTTAATTCCTTTCCTCTTAGTCCCTACCTCCCATAATAGCTACTGGTAGTCCTTTCAAAATGTAATCTAGGCCAGGTGCTGATGGCTCACCCTGTAATCCTAGTGACTCAAGAAGCTGAGATCTGAGGATCATGATTCAAAGCCAGCCCAGACAGGAATGTCCATATGACTCTTACCTCCAAAAAGTCAGAAGCAGAGCTCTGTCTCAAATGGTAGGACACAAACCTTGAGCAAAAAAGCTCAGGGACAGTGTCCAGGCCCTGAGTTCAAGTCCCAGGACCAACACACACACACACACACACTCACTCACACACACACACACACACACACACACACACACTATATATATATATATATAATATATTCTATATTCTATATATTCTATATAATATTATATATTAATTGTTAATATTATATAGTATTAGTATGTAGTATATACAATGTATTATATTATATTATACATTATATAATATTATTTTATAATTATGTTATTATATAGTATAATATAACATTAATATTATATAATGTATATTATTATTAATAATATATTGTTAATAATATATTATATAGTGAGTGTATATATTGTGTGTTTATATAGTGTGTGTATATATATATATATATATTGTGTGTATGTATGTATGTTTGCTCTCTGCTCTCTGGTCATAGCAGTCTAAACATCCTTGCTTCATTCAAAATAGAAATCAAAGTCTTTCTGATAAGGCCGCAGCACTTCGTGTGAGCTGATGCCTTTACTCTGCCAGCACCATCTTCTAGCACTCATCCTCTTGCTTACTTCACCTGGCCCTGCCAACTTCCCTGATTGCCAGTCACGCTACAGTCTCAGGAGGGTCACCCTAGCCAGGGCATTTGTTGGAGATTTATTGGAGACTCTTCCATAGTATTTTCCTTCTCTCCTTCAAGCTTTTCCCAGAACGTCACTCTCTCAGTGCCATCGACTCTTATTAAACCATCACAAGTGTAAACCTATTCCAGTAGCATGGACTTCTTGATCCAATCGTCCCTGCTCAAAATCCTTTCCCTAGAATACTGTTGCCTCAGAATATAATATGAAAACCTTGGGTTGTTAAAACTTGTAATGTCTTTTCTTATCCCAATTACATTATAAATTTGAGCAGGCACACCCTTACCACAATTATAACCAAAGAACCTAGAAGAGTGGCTGGCAAAACGTTTTTGGAATAAAAATTAATTCATATTTATTTTAAATTTTGAAAGATAAAATCACCTTCCTAAAGTTTTATTTATTTTATTTGCTTCCCAAGTAGAAAGGCTGATATATAAAATAATACTCTGATTGTACAGAGTGAGGAAATCCTTTGATGCATGATATGAAAATAAAATTCTATAAAGGAAAAGGAAACCACTGACCAATTTAAATATACTGAATTCAAATACCTAACGCAAACCAAAAGACATGGTTTTTAACCATGCACAAAAATTATAATATGTGGGGCTGGGAAGGTGGCTCAGTGGTAGAGCGCATGCCTTGCATGCCTGAGGCCCTGGGTTCGATTCCTCAGCACCACATAAGCAAAAAGAAAAAAAAGCTGGAAGTGGCGCTGTGGCTCAAGTGGTAGAGTGCTAGCCTTGAGCTGAAGAGCTGAGGGACAGCGCCCAGGCCCAGAGTTCAGGCCCCATGACCGGACCCAAAAAAAAAAAAAAAAAAAAAGAAAAAATTATAATATGTATATACTAGACTTTTCCTCATCGTGTCTCACATATGTAATCCCAAATACATGGCAGATAGAATTCAAAAAGATCATGGTTTGAGGCCAGTTCAAGAAAGAAGTAAGAGGGATTCAATCTGACAAATAACTAAAGCATAAAGTGCTAAGGGCAAAGGTCAAGTTGTAGAGAACCTGCCTAGCAAACATGAAGCTCTGAGTCTGAACCCCTTGTTTAACTCAAAGATAAAAATGAGTTTCTGTAAAGCAAACAGAAAAAGACCAACAACCACACAGAAAGCTTGACTTAGAAAGAGATATTTGACACATAAATGAGTACAAATGATAAGTGTAGAGAGCATATCACAATGCTAAAAAAGTACATTAATGCTATTTTTTACAATCCATCACAGTGACCATATGCAGAGTATAGGAAAAATAAGAAGGAAATAAACATTAGGGTGAAAACTACACACATTAGTCATGCTGTGTTGCTCTCATTTGCTTTGCTTCTTCAGCAGTTTTGCTTGTTGTTGTTTGTTTCTCTCATTACCATTCAGAACCTACTTATATCCCCTTCTATCTTTGAATTAACACAGATACATTCTCTATCTTTCCTTCTCCCCTCTAAGGAAGCACAGCAGGTTGATCTGGGCACTCACAACCCCAGGCTGTCAACCAGCCTATTGTTGGAATTCTGTGTGGTATTCTTTCTCTCTTATAATCTGACCATATAAAGAAGACCAATGCAAACAAAAATGACCAAAATTCCCTAGTACCTACTTTACCTTTACCCACAGGTTACTTCCTATCTGTTTTCTGTGAGTTGTTAATGGAACATGAAGAGTTTGGGATAATAAATCCCATCCATGCTATACAAAAACAAAAGCTTAATGAGGGGCTTAGTACTTTAGAAAGATGACTTTCTTAGTCCTGATGTAGAAGATAGTACCAGGGTGGACCAAAGACATAAACTATTCTTCTTGCCCAATTCCATCAGCTTTGGAAATAGATCAACATTATCCCATTTAATGTCTGCAGTAAAGGTTTTTGAAATTTGTCCCTCTTCTCTATGTACAAATTCAAAAGGTAGTTGCAAGGGGCTACAAAAGAAACTAAGTACTACAAAAGAAACCACATGATTAGAGTCTCTGAACATGAATATCCTGAACTTAGTGCTGATTTTATATTTTAGTTCTCTCATTTTTCATCATATCAAGGGCATCCTTGGGGAGAAAATAACCTATAAAACTAACATAATGGTGGAAAAGTAATCATCTGAGTCAATCTACAATCTTAAATGGTTAAATCAGAGACCATAAGTCAGAGCTCTGTAACAAGCTTCAGTAATCTTTTTTTAAAGCTAGTGATCAAGAGGCTTGATGAAGAAGCCTGGGGGGAGCACTTCCTGCAACTCTCACGTCCCTACTTCTCTAGCCCTAATAACAGATAAGGTAGAAGAGAGGTTTTACAGCTTTTTTAAAAACTAATGTTAGCAGGTGGCCATGAGCAATAGAGAACTTGAAAGGGAATTCACCGTGGAGGAAGAGATCACAAGGTGTCAGGGACAATACTGTAATTTCTGACTCACAAGAAACCTCCACCTTATAGACTGCAGCTAGGGACAGGAATCATTCACAAGTACTTAAACTTCCAAAGGTAAAACTGTTCTAACCACTCTTGAGAGAGAGCATGTTTTCAACCCATTGAAAGTGTATTTGTCACCCTCTCCCTCATTCTCTCCTAGGTATTCCCCTCCTGAATTCTCTCCTCCACACCAATTTGTATAGTTCATTTCCAACATAGAGTCTAGTGTCTAGTGGGTTTCACTGCTGAACTAGTTCACCCTTTATCTTAACTGTTTCTGTGCTTCCCCTTCCACTCCCCAAATGAGATAAACTTATATACAAGACAAAGGGTACAGAAATCAAAAACAGTGATAGAAGGGAATAAACTAAAGAAAAAAAATGAAAGAGCAACAATGACAACAAAAAGAACCACAGACAGTTTCCATTTCTTGGAGTTGACTTCGATAAGCATAATTTTATATGATCATCTACACATATGTTTGAGCCCTAGCAATCCTCTCCTAAGAACATCTTCCTTTGTTCTCACTCTGTGAATGTTTAGACTATTGTTTAATTAATCGTGCCCAAGTGTAATTATTTGTCTTTTGCTATCCATTGGGTTTGCTTGTAGATTTATAGGCACACTCAAACTACTATAAATGTACTCATTGCTTGACTCACGTAACTGTAACTTCTCTGTACATCACCTTTACAGTAAAATTTTAGAAATATAAAAGGAAAGCAAAAAGAAAGTGTATTTGTAACAAATACCATAAATGAACCAAAAAGCAGGAAAAAAGCCCAGCATCTGGGCTTCCTTTTTGTTGTTTGTCCATGTCCTACGCCTTTCTCTCCAGAGTCACTTTGTAATCATTTTGGGTTCCAGGAAAGACAGTAACTGGTAAGAAACAGCAGAATCTTGGAGACTATGTCACTTCCAAATGAAGATAGTTATTGACAATGGATCATGAAAAATCATTTCATGGGAAACAGATTACTCTCCTTCAATGATGACAGGAACGACTTCTCTAGAACCCAGGAGAACCAGAACTGAGACCAGCAAGCCATACACAGCCAAGAGTCTTAGGCTATGCACACCTTTGATTTCAGCACATACTTATTCTTCTACTTAAACTTAATGATCAGATATGTACCCTGAAGACACTAATGATAATTTGAAGTTCACTCTTCCTGTGACATAGTTATGTGGTATCATCTTTTTCTCTCTCATATTTCTTTTCTAATAAACTTCCTTTCACTCACCACATTCTGTCTGTGAATATGAGTCATTTTTTGATAACTTCCATAGACAGAGTACTGGAAATCAAAGTCTCCAAAAAATTCCATGTCCCACACTACCAAAAAAAAATCAAAGATCATTGTTCTCAGTAAAAAATAAATTTAAAAAGGATTAATTAAACCTGGTGGTATGCCTATCTTATATCCAGCACTCGTAAGACTTGGGTAGAAGAACCAAGAGTTCAAGGCTAGCCTGAGATGCATAGAGAGTTCCTATTTCAAAGCAGATGCTGAAACAATAGAAAGAGGAGGAGATAATAATATTCCATGGCCTGTAATATCTAATGTATCAAGGAAAACTAAGAAATTAAGATTTAATATTCCATAGCCTGTAATATCTAATACATCAAGGAAAACTAAGAAATTAAGATTTAATATTGTTTACATGGGAGTTTGCATGGTGAGTTGGAAAATTAGTTTTATATGAAACAGAAGAATGATATATATATATACATTTTTTTTTTTGTCAGTTCAACTCTGGGCTTGGGCGCTGTCCCTGTGCTCTTCAGCTCAAGACGAGCACTCTACCGCTTGAGCCACAGCACCACTTATGGTTTTCCAGTGGTTTATTGGAGATAAGAGTCTCACGGACTTTCCTGCCTGGGCTGGCTTTGAACCACGATCCTCAGATCTCAGCCTCCTGAGTAGCTAGGATTACAGCCACTGGTGCCTGGCTTTGTTTATTATTTTTTAATTACAGAAAATATTCAAGGTCCATCCATGCTCTATCATCTGGTTTACTGTATCAGATTTTTTACCTTTGTTTTTAGAGGGAGTTTTTTGCATCTATTTATTAAAGTTCTGTATTGCCCAAAATAGCCAATAAAATGACAATACAAATACTTCTGGCCTTAAACAGATGGTACAGGAAATCTTCCTAGGTTACTTATTCTCTCCTACTTGTTGATCTCTCATGGGCATTAATGCATGAGAAATAAATAGAACAGATTTTGAGCACTGGAATACATTCTTAAAGAAATGGTTATAGATCTAGTTTGTACAATAACTAAACAGAAATCTTGAAGAGCCCAAGAGACATTTCAAATATTATTCACTTAATATCATGTAATACAGTAACATTATATAATGTAATACTAATATGTAATATCTCCCAGCATTAACTGAATATGACATGAGAGCAAACATGTGAAAATCTGACATAAATCTTGCCAAAAATTGAATTGTTCATAAAATAGTACATTATGATATCCAAGTGTTGTGTATGCTCTATACTTCTTCTGTACTCTGAGATCAGATAATACTCCATACAAATTAATTTGCATCTCTCCCAAATGTTAATACTAAAATAGCCTTTGAAGTAGTCTCTGAGATTCCCTAGTAAGATAGATATTCAGTTCCATAATGATCTCAATACCCCTGAAGATCCTAAGGTGCTGACTGGGGACTACTTTTCCTTGTAAATTTAAGTTAACTTAGACAAGTTCCAAAGGCTCCCAGCCTTAATTCTGTACTCTGAAGCCCTCAACAAAGAAAAGAAATGTAATATTTAAGACACAAAATGTTTCCAAGGTAGTAAAATTAAATAAAGGAAAAAATTATACTGAGAGCTCAATTTTAATATCTCCATGTATATGAAACTAGTTCTGTAAATTTCCTTCTATTACAAACTGGAAACAAACCAGAGTCTGGATAATAGATCATCTTTGGTTTGCAATGATATTTATATTTTCATGAATTCTAAAGCAAAAAATTGTACCCATTGGTGATTTTAAATCCATCAAACATAAAATCTCACTGAATCTGAAAAGGTCTTTTAGCTTTCCTTTCGTCATCATGGTACTATATCTTTAGTGTCTCCTTCACTGGCTAACACTGGAATGCAAAAAGGAAATGTGGTTACCACAGTAGATATTAGGTCTGCTCTCAGTGTAAGAGAAGGAAAAGGGCAGCTGCTACAGGTTGAATACTGACAGGCATTCTGGAAGAACACCATATTATATGTTAAAAGAGAGGGCTGAGGCCCATTGATGGTGGAATGTCTACCAGTGTCCTCTTGCCTTTTCATTAACTATGAGGGGTGTTTTCTTCAGAGGTGGCTCTTTGGATAGTGCCGATGGGGTATATTGGTAGAAGCTGGGTAACCATGAAGTCATGTCTGTAATCTTAACCATTTGGGAAGCTGAAAATGGTTCTAGGACAGCACAGACAGAAGCGTCCATGAGAAAGTCTCAAATGAGGAAAGCTGAACACCATATGATCCCAACAAGGAAGGCAGATCTCAATATGGATGTATGCCTGGACAGAAAGTGAGATCCTACCCTAAAACATAACCAGAAAAAAATAATGTTGGAGTTCTAACTCAGCAGTAGAGTGCCTGTCCAGCATACATGAGGCCTTGGGTTTAAACTCCAATCTGGTTAAAAGAATAGTGGTATAACTTATCTCATAGTAATGAATTTTCCCACTGGCTGTATTCCTATGCATTCAAAAGGCCTTACATTAAGTTTTCTAATTTAAAGGATGGAGTGTCCATTGATGTTTAGTAAATTATTATCCCCGTTTTTAAGGAGTTTATGCAACTGTTATACTCTTTGCAGAGAAAATAGATGCTGAAAATGAAAATGTTTCCTATTTTTTTCATGTGGTTTCCTGGAGTGAGCATATTTTTCTTCTTGGAATTGCAAAAGCTTGAGACAACTGATGTATTGCAAAGAAATTTTTGAAATGCTTTTAAATGTTACAAACCTATGAGGATTTGAGATGAGGAAAGTAGAATAAATGAAATGAAAAAATTGTAAGGTGTTCATCTCAACCCATTGCTAAGTCTTGTCCTTGTAGCATAAACCCCTATCCTGGAATAGAACCCAACTTTTTTCTCTCTACGTTGTTAATATGTATTTTTGCACTTGGGTATATGACATGAAGACGTGCATTCTAAGGTTCATAGAACAAAATATTACTCCATTTTTCCACTGTCATTTGCTCTACCCAAAAGTTTACAAAGTAAAAATAAAGAGCCATTCTGAAGAACATGGCACAAAAGAGGAGTGTATTTCAGCAAGAAAATATTCACTGTTGGTGCTACTGTGTGGGTGCTACAGTGGGCCTGGCTGGCATGTGGAGGGCAATACTATACTAAGAATAGAAAACACAAGGAACACAGCTATGAAGACATTGGCTAAGTTGTTCTCTTATTTGAACTATCATGTGTGAAAGAAAGAAAGTATAAACAAGCACTGACCCTCCATTCATCACATTCTAATAGACTTGTTTTCATACCGGAGTAAGCTGAAGGTTCAAGTTTATCACAGCAATTTCTAGGTAATATAAAACTCTCTAAATTAAAATAAAAAAGCTCCAGTTGAATCCAAACATCTGATCAAAAATGTACCTATTGGTTTTATGAAAATTACTTTATTGACATTGTTACAATTTAAAGCTCTCATGAATATTTAGTAGTGACCACTTCACAAGGCTAACGTAGATGGATGAGGCATCTGTGGAATAAATATGGATATATTAATTCTCCAAAATTTCAAGGCTATGATTAAGTCATTGGAATAAACAGAATTTTAAGAGCTACAGCCTTCCCAGAGATACTGATGAATTTTAAGATGACAGCCTTCTGGCACAGAACAAAACAGCAGGCTCAATTTTAGAACACTAATTATTTTTTCTGTATTTAAGATGCTTTTGTAAACAAAAGGGAACATCTTCATGTTCCTAAAATCACCTCGCTCTGTCAAAATATTTTGAAAGGTAAACCTCATAATGAAAGCTCATTATGCTTCAATAACTTTAGAAGCATTGGACTGTTCTAATGACCTCCTGCTCAGTAGTTAGTCTCTGAAAAGTATACCCTCACTGGTAAGACCAATGACAAAATAAAACTGAACTCAGTTATTAAAATGCAAAGAAAATAATAATGTTCTTCATTTTCAAAAACCGTCATAATACATATAATTGGATGAGCCGTGTATCAAACTAACACATATAACACAATTCCTTCTAAGATTTGACTTTGTGCCTCTTTTTTCACTCCTCAAACAATTCTCTTTGGAGAATTATATATATATATATATATATATATATATATATATATATATATATATATATTGTTTGTTTGTTTGCTTTGGTCGGTCGTGGGGCTTGAACTCTGGGCCTGGGCGCTGTCCCTCAGCTCTTCAGCTCAAGGCTAGCACTCTACCACTTGAGCCACAGTGCCACTTCCGGTTTTCTGGTGGCTTATTGGAGATAGGAGTCTCACGGTCTTACCTGCCCAGGCTGGCTTTGAACCACAATCCTCAGATCTCAGCCTCCTGATTAGCTAGGTTTACAGGCGTGAGCCACCAGCGCCCGGCTTTGGAGAATGATATTGAGTTGTCAGGATACACTGATTTCCCTTCCTCAAATGGATACAGTACCTTGGCCATGTGTAGAACACCATATTAGTTATTGTTATAGCTCATATTTCTTACTGCAAATATAATCAAAGAACATTTGGCTTACTAATACTTTCAGCTTAGTGAGAAAGATGTGCCTAATTTATTATATTATAAAGGATAATCGTTTACTTGAAAGGGAGAAAAACATGGAGTACAGAGTATAATAGAAATATCAAATAATGACAGATGGAATGTGGTCTCCTGTATATGTATATGTATACACATATATGTATATGTGTACCTATATGTACATATATATATTGCATCCAGCTTGAGTTGACTGACCTTAACATATACTTTAGTCCTGTTCATCCCATGACCAAAGAACCTATATGTTCCCTAGAATATATAGCTTCTTTTTTCCTTGTTCTCTGTATTTTCAACAGAACCTACCATCTACAACTGTTTTACTTTATTTGACATGCCAAATGAGCCATGAAAATGAATAATAGCACAGTCTTGAAGCACAGAGACATGAAGTCATTCACAACCAGGGAGCTCTTATATTATTAATAAGAAAGTATTCTGAAAAAAGTGTGCCTTTTCTCTACATCAGAAGTTTCCAAACAAAAATTGAAAACAGTGGAGGCTAGTTGATAGTGAAGATGCTGTCTGTATGAATATGTTTATGCTTAATTTCTATTACTCTATTATGCTTAGTTTCTATTATTTTATGTTTATTTCTAATGTTGTAAGGTGTGTGTGTGTGTGTGTGTGTCTGTGTGTGTGTGTCTGTGTGTGTGTGTCTGTGTGTGTGTGTCTGTGTGTGTGTGTGTCTGTGTGTGTGTGTGTGTCTGTCTGTGTGTGTGTGTGTGTCTGTGTGTGTGTGTGTGTCTGTGTGTGTGTGTCTGTGTGTGTGTCTGTGTGTGTCTGTGTGTGTGTGTCTCTGTGTGTGTGTGTCTGTGTGTGTGTCTGTGTGTGTGTGTCTGTGTGTGTGTGTGTCTGTGTGTGTGTGTGTGTCTGTCTGTGTGTGTGTGTCTGTGTGTGTGTCTGTGTGTGTGTGTCTGTGTGTGTGTCTGTGTGTGTCTGTGTGTGTGTGTCTCTGTGTGTGTGTGTCTGTGTGTGTGTCTGTGTGTGTGTGTCTGTGTGTGTGTCTCTGTGTGTGTGTGTCTGTGTGTGTGTGTCTGTGTGTGTGTGTCTGTGTGTGTGTCTGTGTGTGTGTCTGTGTGTGTGTGTCTGTGTGTGTGTGTCTGTGTGTGTCTCTGTGTGTGTGTGTCTGTGTGTGTGTCTGTGTGTGTGACGTGTGTGTCTGTGTGTGTGTGTCTGTGTGTGTGTGTCTGTGTGTGTGTCTGTGTGTGTGTGTGTCTGTGTGTGTCTGTGTGTGTGTCTGTGTGTGTGTGTGTCTGTGTGTGTGTGTCTGTGTGTGTGTGTCTGTGTGTGTCTGTGTGTGTGTGTGTCTGTGTGTGTGTGTGTGTGTCTGTGTGTGTGTGTGTGTGTGTCTGTGTATACTAGGATAAGAGTTCAGGATCTTGAGCTTTTGTTTGACTTTTCCTCAAAGCTTGAACCAGGCCTTGAATTAATATCTTACTTTTCAAAGTAGATATTTAGCCTATATTTGAGTAATAATAATAAATGGTGAAATATAAGACTAAAGTTTTTTAAAAATTACTTCATGAACTTTTCTTCTATTATTTTTGGAGAAGTTTATTATTTGGGGGAGAAGTTATTTTTTTCATAAACTCATCTTCTAATGAGCATTTTGAATATCATACAGCTTATTTCTGTACTTAAACTAAATTTAGATGATTATATGCAGTTCTGAATTTAACTTTTAAAAGAATTGTTTTGGCATTGCAAGGTTCTTTTGAGTCTCAAAAGCTGATTTGTATTTTAAGTGCTTTGAATTCTTAAGAATAAAGCTATTCCAATAATTTGAAGGCTTCTATCTAGAATCTTGGCACTTTCCCGACAGATAACAAAGACATTCCTTTCTTCCCACATACAAAATAAGGAAGGCAATGAGACTATTACCTATCCTAGATTATTTTTCTTCCCAGTTAACATAACATAACTTTAATGTAATATGTTACTAAATAATTTGTCAACCACTGTGTATACAATATAATTGCAAACTATACAACAGAGACACATAGATAAATTATCAAATATTGTGATGGTATTGAACTCTTCCTAGCTATATTGCTTGACAGCTTCTAGGAACAGAAAAACATATCAAATTTTAAAAGCAATTAACTATAACTATTAGTTTCTTGGTACAATAAGTGCTATCTCTAATCTTCCATCACAGTGAATACTGATGAAACACTTAAACTGAGACATTGTTCTCAGCACTTACTACTGATTAATACCATTATTCTCATATTATAAGTAAGGAAACTGAGACTGCGAGATATATCCAATAAAGACTATATAATTTAAGCAATACGAAAGAGCCTGGGCTATAGAACTCTAATCCTAGAAACTCAACTTCTCAGATTATGTTTGTATTTTATATTCATGAAGGGTTTTTGAAAGCCCTTTATGACACATTCTGTGTTGGGATACATAAAAATGAACTAATAAGTGGTTAGAGTTCTATAAATACAGACTAAATCCTAAGTAATTTCTTCTCTCTATATTTTACTCCTGGTTAAATATAAGAGACCGCAGAGCACTGCATCCAAAAAATTGTCCATTTCAAATTCTATATCTAGAAAAATACATATTTTAAGAATAAAGGTAAAATGAAGAGTTTTTTAATTAACAAAGGCTTGAAGGATTCATTTTCAGCACAGCAGTTCCACAAAATATATTGAGGGCAATTTTTCATTGTCAAGAAAATACTGGATAGAACTTGGGACTACAGGAGTGAAGAGTGCTAGAAGTAATAAACATGTAAGTCTATATTGGATAGTTGGAATGTGTCACCTCCAAGCTCAAGTGTTGTCAATGAGATAGTGTACAAAGGCTAGGCCTTTGAAAGGTAACTAGACAATGAGGGCTTCTCTCTCACAGATGTGATTACGACCCTCATCAAAGAGGCCTCATGTGGCTACCGTCCTTCTTGACGTTCAGCCTGTCATCCTATGAGGATAGAAGGTCTGAACACAGCATCAAGGCACCATCTTGGAATTTTCTGAGAGCAACTCTTGCTAGAGTGAGCCTACTGATGCCTTGATTTTGAACTTCGTAGCCTTCTAAATGGTGTGGTATTCTTTGGTGGTAGCATGAAATGACAGTCATCATCAAAGTACACTATATCTGTGTATGAGCCTGTCATAATGAAATCTGGTCTTAAATAATTAATATATGCTAAGACAAAAGACAATATCCTAAAGGCATTTTCTCATTTTTAAAACATTTCAATGCAATAATTCACATGTTTTAAACACAAGTAATTATTAAATATTTTGAATTTATGACAGTCATGGAAATAAAAGCAAGGTAACAACAGCACAAAGGTAGCATGATAGAACACAGATTTAAGGATCTTAACATAGATGAAGATGATATATGAAAGTAGAATGGAAGCAGTTAAGTAAAATATTTTGCCTTATGCAGAATCTACTAAAACCTGAAAATAAAATGTAATTAATAAGAAAATAGTTAAAGTTAAAATAAAACAAATTAAACCAATGAATATAACAGAGATCAGGTCAGAGGAAAGATGTAAAAAATGAAAAAAGAATATATGAATCCAGGCACATGTCTATAATCCTAGCTACTCTCAAGGCTAAGCCCTGGGGATTGTGTTTCAAAGCCAGTCCATGTAAAAAAGTCCATGAGATTCTTATCTCCAATTACCAACCAGAAAACTGTATATAGAGCTATGGTTCAAAGTGGTAGAGCTCTAGCCTTGAGCAAAATTGCTCAAGGACAGAGCCCATAACCTCACACACACACCCCCTCCCAAAAGGAATAAACAAGACATGTAGAAAATAAACAAGAAGGAAACTGTTGATCTACTTATACTGTAGGTTTGCAATACTACTCAATGAACAAATAAATGGTGGTATCTCAGTTGGTAATAGCCAACTATATGCTTTATTTTAAAATGTACTCTTTAAATACAAAGTAATAAAACAGTAAAAACGAACAATTAGAACACACGTGCAAAAAAAAAAGAACACACGTGCAAATACTGATCATAAAAAGCATAAACACTCTTTCATGCATTTATAAGATTATCTCTTTGTTGCTTTGTATGTCCCTCCCCCACAGTATAACCCCTGCTTTCACTATATTTGATGGCAGTATAACTTGTGGAGGAGATGGGAAAAAACCAGTTGTTTAAGGATACAGGTGGACCTGTTGCAACAATGAGAAGTACAAGTTGTCATGTCCAAAACGAGCTTTACAATGTCGGTGGGGGGGGAGGGGGAGGAAGGAATAGGATTGGGATGGGGGGGGAGGGGGAAAGTGGGAAGGGATGTGAAGGGTAAACAAAGGAGGAGGCTGCAATGCTTGGTAAGAAATGTATGCATTATCCTGCCCATGTAATTGTAACTCCTCTGTACAGTATGTTCACAAATAAAATTAAATTAAAAAAAAGCATAAACACTAAAAATGAGTAGAACACTGAGATGCTTCCAAAAATGATACATACAAATGATCAATATGCTCATGAAAAGCATATTTTCATTAAGATACAAATTGAAATCACAATGGAGACACACTACACACCCATTTAAGTCATTAAATTTAAAAAAATTAAATTTAAAATTAAAAATTTAAAAAGTTAACAACATTTCATATTAGTGAGATATGGAATAACATTTAATCTCATGTATTGTAATACTAAGTATCATTTACTGTTGACTCTCTTGTACAGTCTTGTACAGTGTAATGTTGTCTCATACAGTGTAATACCAAGTCTCTTTTACTGAACATGAAATCACATTCATAAACACTAAGTCTCATACAGTAAATCTCTTATATAACACTAAGTCTCACACACTTACAGTCACATACAGTAGAGCAGTAAGTCTTTTAACTCTGTAACACGAAGACTCTGCCACTAAGTTTAATGTACTGAAATACCAATTCTTAAATAGGCTGCTTTGGGGATATAAAAAGGTATAATTTTAAAAACCATTTAGCAGTTTTATACTAGTTTATATGCACACTTATTCCATAATTCAACAATTTGTTCCTGCATAACAAATCAAAGTGAAAATGTATGGCACACGAAAACTTGTGCATAATGTTCTTCCAAGTTTCATTCAAAGTTGTTTATCTGTACATTTGGGTCCTTCTCAGAACTGAAAAATAATGGACTGTTAAATCATAGAATCATCCTCAAAAGTCAGACACAAACAGCTAGACCTAATTTACTAAATTCTTTAGTAGGCAAAACTAATCCACAGTGAAAAAGTAGGGGTTGGACAGGCTAAAGTTATCTGGCTACCACAGGGCACAGGGGTCTTTCAGAGGTATGAACATGTTACTTAGATTTCACATTGATTGAACATCATTAACTTCTACACTTAAAATAAGTGCAGTTTATGCTTAGGCAAATTTTTCCTCTGTAAAGTTGACTGTCGCAACTCTTCTGTGGACTAGTGACTCCCAAACTCCTGTCAACACCTAAGAAGAAATTTGTTATGTCCATGAGTCCAAGAAACCATGCATGCATGAAATCGTAGCTATACAACAAGTATTAATTCATGGCTTAAGAACAAAGACATTTAATTAAGTTGCTACTTTGAAGTTGTTTTGATGAGAACACAAAAATATCATTAAAGTCTGAAAACGTAGGAGATATTATCTAGACTTATTCTTCTCAATAAATGTCAGCACCATAATTTTCAAAACATACTGTGCAAACTCTAAAATGTACATTATTCAAGAGCATGTGGCTGTGTTTTGTTACTGGATCTAAAATTTATGTAGTTTTTTTTTAGTTAAGTAGCTCAATAAAAATGAATGTTAGAAATTATCTATCTATAAATGTGTTCAGATATTGTTCTACATAACAGCAGGGCAATAAAGTCATCCCATTTAATTTATTTTCCTCCCATTTATAACTGTGAAGGTAGCATTTATGACTCCAGGAGCAATTGACAAATTGCTTAACAATTAAAATGCTTCATGCTGACATTGTAAGCTTAAAAGTGTGGTCCCATTTTTGAAATTGTTGACTAAAACTAGCTAACCTTTTTTATAAATCCTTAAAAATAATAATGCTGAAATTACATTACTACCCAAATCTCTATTTCAGGTTTTAAGGCCACAAACAATTGTAAAATTTCAAAGAGGATATTATGAACACTTTGCTATTTTACAAAAAGCAATGCTAATCTCTCAGTCCAATTAAATTCTACATGATTTTCTTGATTACTGTAACACTCTCCATTGAAAAGTTAACATCCTAAAACAATGATGTATATTGCTATTGGATGCCTTCTTCTACTTCTCCACATCTTATGTAGGTAAATCTGATCTCCTGGGTAGCAGTACCTCAGATGCATTAAATCTGGTTATCACAGATTTCAAGAATTTCTTATGAGCCTTTGAGTGGATATCCAGAAAGGAAAAAAAAAAGCAAAGCTCTGACCAAAACATCCTGAAGCATAGACCCTAAATGAATGACTTCACACTGAACGCTTTCCCTACTACCACTTCTGAATTACCACCCCTTCCACAACAATAGAAGTTAGAATTAGAAAATCAGATTTTAGAAATCCTCATTTTTAATTCACCAAAGAGAAATGTATGTGTATTGTTTATAACATATAAAGTAGAAATAAACAATGCAAAGAATACAATATTATTGATGGATCAAATAGTATCATTACTAATATAAAGATGTAATTTCCCAGCTAATTAATTAATCAACTCAACACAATCTCGAAAAAATTTTATAGTTTTATGTTTTTTTGTTTGTTTTTTTGGGGGGGTCCAGTCGTGGGGCCTGAACTCTGGGCCTGGGCGCTGTCCCTCAGCTCTTCAGCTCAAGGCTAGCGCTCTACCACTTGAGCCACAGCGCCACTTCTGGCTTTTTTCTTTTTGCTTTTGTGGTGCTGAGGAATCAAACCCAGGGCCTCAGGCATGCAAGGCAAGTGCTCTACCACTGAGCCACCTTCCCAGCCCCAGTTTTATGTTTTTTTTAAGAAACATAATAAGCAGGGTTGGGAAAAAGTCAGAAGTGGCTCTGTGGCTCAAGTGATAGAACGCTAGCCTTGAGCTGAAGAGCTGAGGGACAGCGCCCAGGACCAGAATTCAGGCCCCATGACTGACACCAAAAAATAAAACAATGAGCAATTCCAACACGGAATCTTCAACAGTACATGGTCTAACCTCACCAAAGAATGTCTGGAGGAGTAAAATGTGAGGTGCTATTGATTTAGTAAGATGAAATTAAGACAAAGATTTGCTGATTTATCATAGCCAATGTTTAAGTTTGAAACTTTATAGACCATGAAATCCAATCAATTCAGAAGAAAAAAATGAGAAAACATTTGTGGGAAATAATGATGTATTTGAACTTTACAATAAAAAATTTAAATTGCATGCATATCTTCCCTTTGTGATACTTATCTCAAACTATAATTATATTCATTAAAATGATCATCTGATCAGCACCTTATAACCTGCCCTGGGAATAGGGCTTACTTGAGTTAGGTGCCCCATCTTGAATCCAACACAACAAATAAGGGCAGCTAGAAAATCCTTCAATGATTACTTTTATACGCAACTAAATAAAATAACCAAGTCTTATAATATATAAAAGAAATCTAGGGAATTTTTAAAGAGAATATTTAGAATGAGCTATAGCACACCATTTGCAAAGAAATGGAAAAGACATAGAAAGAAATATGTTACGTGAGGGGAAGGGCAAAAACAAATCATTTAACTAGGGATACAGGTGGACCCATTGCAACAAGGAGATGTACAACTCGTTATGTTGAAAAACGAACTTTACAACTCTGGTGGGGGGGGCAAGGGTCGGTGGGGAAAGTGTGGGAAGGGATGGGAAGGGGAAACAAAGAGGAGGCAACAATGCTTGATAAGAAATGTACTCGTTATCTTGCCCATGTAATTGTAACTCCTCTGAATGGTATTCTCACAATAAAAAAAAAGGAAGAAAGAAAGAAAGAAAGGAAGGAAGGAAGGAAGGAAGGAAGGAAGGAAGGAAGGAAGGAAGGAAGGAAGGAAGAAATAAAGAGAAAGAAAGAAGTTACGTGAAATAAGACAGGCTCAGAAAGACTGAGGATAAAGGTTGCTCCTTCTATATGGAAGCTATGTTGGGCAGTGTGCAATTGTATACAAATGAATTAACTGAAATATGGTAGATTCAAAGGAAAATTTAAACAGTATAATTTCTGAGAAAGGTAAAGTCAAAGTCTCAGCAAAATAACCACCAGAAAACCAGTACTTGAAAGGTGTGGGGTAGGGTCAAATGGAAAATGGTAGATGAAGGAAGAAAAAATGGAGAGAATGCAGTTGAGAATTCAATGTATTTCCTACTAAATTAAGAAGAGTGAGTACAAGGGTTGGTAGAGGTGTGATGGGCGAGATAGTTGAAAGGGACGATAGTGACAGGTACATTATCTTCACAAACTGCTTTGTCAAATGGTAACTCCTTTGTGCAACTACTTAAAGATATCTTAATATATAAATAAATATGTCTTTAATTGTAGCTACTCAGGAAGCTGATATCTGAGGATTATGGTTTGAAGCCAGGCCACACAGAAAAGTTTATGAGAGTCTCATCTCCAGATATCCACCAAAAACCCAGAAGTAGAACTACAGCTCAAGTGGCAAAGCTCCCTTGAGCTAAAAGCTCAAGGACAGTGCTCAGGACCTGAGTTCTACCACCAGGACTGGTGTCTACTTTCAGTGGACTTAGAAATGGACGTAATTTGGGAAAAGATAATTATTGAATCATAAAAATTACAAGGGTCCTTGTTTTTTAATCCAGCAATCCTACTTTTGGAAGTCTCATGAAAGTAATTCTGATGATGCTCTGAATGGCAAATCTTTCATTGCAATACTGGCTTGTAATAACGGAAACAAAAACCAATTTAAATAATTCTCTCAATTAAACATATTACTTCACATTCATGTACACTTGATGATATATATTCAGTCTTTAATGAAAATTTAGTTGGGTCTTTGTACCTGGTATCCCTATGGAAGAGCAATAAAACTAAAAATTAAATAAATAGAATCTGTATAGAGTGTCTTAGTTTGTATTTTAAAACATGTAAATGTACCTAATATATTCAAATGTGCTGGCATTCTACATGACACTCATTACTTAAGATGTTTAATTAAGGAACAATAAATAAATGGAAAGAAACATGAATGTCCCCAGAACATTGGTAACAGTGATTAGCAGTGGGGTGGAGTATGAAATGAGGAGGGAGAATATGAAGGATAGGAAGGAGGTTTTTCATTTTGTATTGTTACATCTACTTGAATTTTTTGGACCAATTATATTTCAAATGATAAATTTAGAGCCAAGGTAAATTGAAATGTGAAGAGACCTATGAGGAAAAGTGAATAAAAAGCAGTCATATAAGAGCAGAGCCACATTAAATGAGCAGTCTGTTCTAGCAATGAAAAACTACACCTAAATTGATAAATGCCACTTAAAGAAAAAGCTGAAAGTAAATAACAAAATTAGTTTGCTCTATTTTTTAGAAAAAAATATTTATACTATTTTAGAAAAAAGTTTTCTCAATAATGTAACTGTCAACAAACCACACTGTCAACCCTCTACGCTTAAAAAAAAAAAATCTTACTTACTTCCATAGATAGGACCTTAGGTAACTTGATAGTATAGAGTCTGAGTTTAACAGATGGTTTTGAAAAACAATTCCATTAAGAAATCTCTATCCTTTGAATGTTTATATATATACATATATATATATATATATGTATATATATCACATTTTCTTGATCCATTCATCTACTGAGGGGCATCTGGGTTGGTTCCATATCTTAGCTATGGTAAATAAGGCTGCAATCAACATAGTTGTGCTGGTAGCTTTAGTATGACCTTGTTTGTGATCGTTTGTGTAAATGCCCAAAAGTGGGATTGCTGGGTTATAGGGGAGGTCTATGTGGAGTCTTTTGAGGAACCTCCATACTGAGTTCCAAAGTGGTTCAACAAGTTTACACTCCCACCAACAATGCAGTAGGGTTCCCTTCTGTCCACATCCCTCCAGCATCTGTTGTTAGAGTTCTTGATTATAGCCATTCTAACTGGGGTGGGGTGAAATCTCAATGCTGTTTTGATTTGTGTTTCTTTTTTAGAGAAGTTGAGCATTTCTTCAGGCCTCCATCAGAAAGAACAACTTCTCCCCATTTGTTAGGAAATGGAAAGACTTGGAAAAAATTTTATTAAGTAAAGTAAGCCAGACCTAGTGCAAACACTAGTATAAGTCGAGGACAAGCAGAAAAGGTCATATGTACATATGACCATATAAGGTTATGTTAAGTGAAATGAACCCCAAAATAGGGACACAACTTGTTTTCTTTCTTTCTTCCTATTGTTTTTAACGTATTTAAAATGTACTTTGTGATTTTTTTTGTTTCTTTTGTATGTTCTTTCCCCATGGTATAAAGCTTCTTTTCACTGTATTTGATGCTGGTGCCCTACATCTTCTGTATACATTTTTCTAATTTGGGGAGAGGAAGGGAAATAACAAAATGCTGAAATAAGAATATAGGTTTACCCATTGTAACAATGAGATGTACAAGACACTATGTTGAAAACAAACTTTACAACTTGGGGGAGGGAGGGGGAGTTGGGGAGATAGGGAAGGAAGGGATGGTAGGGGAAAAACAAAGGAGGAGGTAACAATGCTCGATAGGAAATGTACTCATTACCTTACTCACTAACTGTAATCCCTCTGTACACTATTTTTACAATAAAAAACATAAAAAGAAATCTCCATCTTTTTATGATTGTCAGTTGAGAGTCTAAATTACATCTGCCACAGAAGTATAAATGACATCTGTCATGCTTTCAGTCAGACCCTGGCAACGATGTTCAGAAATATGCAGTATTGTCTCACCAAATGCAATAGCTACACTACTACTCAGCTGTCCCAGTGCCAAAGAACCCTGAGGAAGAAATAGACAAACTCAAGGAGCAAGCTTCATGTCCATATTACACCTCGAGCTTATTTGCAATAGTGAATGATTCACTTATCTGGTCCTTTTGCTTTATAGTTTGCTTTACAAATTACAAGATTAAAAAAATCTCTCTTAAACCAATAGTTTCATTTAATAGAATTAGGCTTTCCTGATTGATTTACATTTGCTACCACACAAGTTAAAAATACTACATGAAAAACACAATAAATATGTCTTCACCAATTAAAGATAGGCCACTCTTCATCCAGTTAAATGGCAATTAAGAAGTTCATTAATTCTAGAGCAGCTTCAGTTAACAACATAATATATTCATTTTAGGTGTTGTCTGCCAGATGGAAAAAAATCAGAATTCAATTGGAAGATAAATTTTAGTTTGTAATAAAGTATATATGAACAGATGCATATATTAGTTTGTAATTAGGCTATGATGATTTTGAAGAGAAAGAACAGGAAAGAGTCTTGACTTTGTAGGAGAGAATTTTTTTTCTATATTTGTCATCTATCTTCTCCAATCTTAACAGTCAGAATATTTTTTGACAATTTCCTTATGCCATTTTCCATAAACATGAACAGTAGCACAGAGTTTGCTTTCAAGAGTGTTTGTAGGGAAATTAACCCATGCCAGAAAGTTCCTTTGGCAGGCCGGAGAGGGGTACAATAATATAAAGATGCAAGATAAAGTAATGGTGGTGCACTGGTTTACTTGTTACTTGATAATAGAAATGTATTTCATACTACTCTGACCAGTTTTACCAGTCAAACTGGAATGACTTCAAGATGAGCATTTGTGAAATACATGGGATAAAATGCAAACATTTGAGCATCCATGCTGATAAGAGTACTATTCACAATAGCCAAGCTAAGGAATCAGCCTTTAAATGCCCTAGAACTGATGAAGGATAAAGAAAAGGTGTGTGTGTGTGTGTGTGTGTGTGTGTGTGTGTGTGCGCGCGCGCGCGTGTGCGTGCACACCCACATGTGCAATGGAGTATTATGTCACAAAAAAGAGAAAATTTTATCATTTGCCAGAAAACAGATGGAAATGAAGATCACCATGTCAAGCACAGTAAGTCAGATTTAGATGGGCAAAGGTTGCATGTTTTCACATTTGGGAAAATAAAAGATATATGATATATACTTATATACATATAAACATATATGTATACATATATCAAACATGCTTGTGATTATGGGGCTTTTTGGACACTGAGGGGAAGTGGATGATGGGAAGTAGGCATTATCAATTTTTTGTGAGTCTATGAAGAAGGCATGGGTAACCCGCTGAAAGCTGCTGACAAGCAGGAGTCAGAGGGAAAAGAAAAAGAAAGAGCAGTAGAGGGCATTATTCTATCACAGTGAGGTTTTTACAGACATGTCACAGAAGCCCTTTTAGAAGAATTAATATACATTAATAAAAATGGCAGAAATAGTGGGCTCTACTAAGCAATCTATAAGGCCCTTTAAAAATTCACCAAAGGGAATTTTGGTGTAAGTAATTTCATAGTTTAGAAGATAAGATGCTCTAATAGTGGTTTCCTGATCACATACTTCATCATATTAATCTAGTAACTTTGGCTTCTAACTGACGAGCATCCAAATAGTAGATAATGTGGTTATCAACAGATTAAGTGAAATACCAATAATATCTCCTGTGGAATAAGCTTTCAGCTCTTAAAATTTTTGTCTCTATCAGCTATTTCAACAGCAATCCACTTTAGAGAGTTGTTTTCATTTTAACAACACATACCAGATAATAACAAATTTAAAATTATGTACAAATGTCTTTTTCAGAACATGTGGGAATGCAGTGCCAGAAAACAAGCTACAAGCTGTTTGCGGCCTAAGATATGCAAAGAATTAATGTTTTTGTGTGCTGGCATATACTGTAATTAGAAAGGGCTCTGCTCGTCATGATGAAACCAGTAACTATGGTTACCAGAACAGGAAAAGATGAGGGCAAGAGGAAAGAGCCTGAATAAATCAACTATGCTGCTTCTCATGTTTCGTCTTTGTAGACCTATCCACAAAATACTTATACATTTTAATCCAATTCCTATCATTCATGCACTATAGTTTAAAAATATATATATTATTCCTTAAATACATTCATACACACAAGGTATTGCCAGAGAAAAACTATTACACAGTATGCATTTCTCCTTCACTTTCAAAGGGCTAATACAGAAAAAAAATCAAACAAGAAAATCCACTGTTTCTGCCATTTGGCTACACATTCCAGCAAACCACCTGTCTCAGTTACATGAAGCAGCAAGTTTGCTCACAGCCAACAAGCACGAATAGGAAGGCAGCCAGCAGACACCCTGCCAACATGCCTTACAGGTTTCATTCATGTCAGTCATTAGGAGATGGGAGCAGCAAAGCATCCAGCGCCGACTCAGGCCGCATATGGACCTTTTCAGCAAACCCAAGAAGTGGTACGAGAAATAATTAAAACTTTTTCCCAACAAGAACATCAGTCAAACCTAACTAAAAGTTGACAAACGGAAAACACTTTTACCTATTTACTTATCTGGGAGCCGTACTGAGGCTTGAACTCAGGAACTCAAGCTTGTTACTTGGGCCATACCCCAGGTCCTTTCTCTGCCTTAGTGATTTAGTAGGTAGGATCTTGAATGCATTTTTCTAAGTCTAGCCTCCTGTGTACCTGGCATTACAGACGTGTTTGCTATGTTTTAACTTTTTAGTTGATATGAGGGTCTTGTTAACATTTTTGCTTAAGCTAGCTTTTTTGTTTGCCTGTTATTTTGTTTTGTCATCATTTACGGAGGTTCCAGAAGACAGTGATAAAGTGAAGCTTAGGTATAAGCTTGTAAGCAGCAATTATTTCTTTAGGGAACACAGAAAAAGATGAAATAATATGCTTGACAGCAATATCCACTTTATATTATAGAATACCTTATTGTACACTTAAAAGAAATTGAATATATCACTAAAGCTGTAAAATCTAATTGAATTTATTAAAAAAATAACAAATAATACATCTATAAGAAGTACAAACAAGATGTCACAAAACATCCTCCTCAGGTTGAAGTTTTTAATCACTTAGAGCTTCTTGCAAAAGGAAAAAGTCAGTTGAGTATAAAGTTAGTTGGGTAAAAGTGGGTTGCTGGGCCATGGGGGAGCTTTATGTATAGTCTTTTGAGGAACCTCCATACTGCCTTCCAGAGTGGTTGAACAACTTTACACTCCAACCAACAATGCAGTTTTGAATTCGCTTTGAATTAGAGGTGTAAATCTGCCTCATAAAGTTTTCATTCCTATTAGAGATACAGACAATGGTAATTGGTTAAAAACCTAGCCCGTGATATAGATTGTGATATGAGTTTGGGTAGAAATAAATGAGTGATGTCACGAAAAAATAAACTCACAGAAACCTACTTCACTGGCCTTATCAGGAAAGAACCTTTTGACATAGCTGAGGATTGGAGATCAATGGCCCAGAAGATCTAGCAAGGTGATGCAGAGCATACAAAACAAGGAAGTGCAATAATTCACCCTCTACCTGACTAAAGTGTGGTATACAGGAGAGGAATCCCACGATGTAACTCCTTTGAGCAATTTCCAGCTCGTCTGAGTGAATATATCTTGTATGAGAGGGGTTGGGCTTGAAGGGAGGGATGGGGACAGATGGTGAAAGGAATGGCCTATTACTCAATGTACACAGGCAAACATGGAACCAGATACCAGGAGAGGATGGGTGGGGCTGAGATAGATGGGGAGAAGAATGATGGAAGGGGTGGCATCGATCAAGCTCCACTACACACATAACATGCATGTGGTTTGAAATCCTTTCATATAACTATTTAAAGATATCCAAAAAAATGGAAAAAACCTAAAGATAAAGATGGCTGCTTGCCCAGCAGAGGGGAGGGAAGACTTTGAGGAGCTGCAGAGGTGGCAGAGAACAGACCCTTGGAGAGCAGCTGAGCTCTGCTAGTGATTTTAAGTGCATCTATCTTCTCCAAAATTCAAGGATCTTTGCCATTTGGCATGCTTTCTAAAAAGGAGCCTTTAAGAAAGAGCAAATATGCTTGCTCATGCAGAACTTCTGCTCAGCTTCCTCAGGAAGCCAAGATCAGACATTACTACTGCCCAGGAAGCCAGATCGCAAAATCAAGTAAGAGCTTGTTTTCAAATGTTGCTCCATGAATGTAATGAAACGTGCAGTGTTTTATTCCTTCTCGCGAGCATTGGCTATCTTAACCACAGTTTTCATTAAAATCCAATACGTTACCATCAACGATGCAAAAAAGTTTCTGATTTTCAAAAAACGGAGTGCCACTGTTTAATTCTAAAATCCAACTGGAAAGTGTTTTTAAAACCAATAAATCCTCAACATTTCAAGCTATTTGTTTTTACATTCTTTTATTTTTTTTAATGTATTGTTTTGTTTCCATTTGAACATTTAGCATTAGAAAACCTTCATGTAATTTTCACAGTAACCACTAGAGGGAAAACTTCTACAGTAGAAATCCACTTAAAACTAAGAATACTTGTTTCAAAATTATTAAGAACTCAAAATCATTCGTTCAAGATGAAATATAATTTTTAAAAAACATATAAATCCCATATGCATTTTCAAATTATTCCTGGTAACAATTAGCATATGTATCACTTATATATTCTGCAAGTGATTTTACATTCAATACCCTATTTGTTTGTCCAAACAATTAGCTAATAGCACAGGTGCTATTGTAGTATACTAGCAATTATATGTTATTTGTATGAGCATAGAAATGATTTAGCCAAAGAGCTGCAATGCTTTAACTGCACAATCAATGTGAGAGCTGAAGTGTGAGTAGCTTTTTCCAGTTCCTTCATAGTCTTTCCCAGAATTTTTTAGAAAAAAAAAAAAAAAGAGAGAGAGAGAGAGAAGTATAATGTTTGTTTTCTCATCATACTCTAGCAAATTTCCTGGAACATATTTACACAGTTAATAGCTGAATGTCTGAGTGCATTAATGTGTGAGTGGAAAAAGGAATGAATAAAGTTCTTTTTCTCTAAAACACCACTGACAACAGAGTCTCTTGTAATGGGATTTTAAGCTTTCCAACTACACTCCATTTCTGATTTGGTAATTTTAAAGAAACCTGAGTATACTATTTGCAGCTAACCAAACCCTGTGAAGGACAGCCCTGTGTCCTTATCCTCATGGAATGGACAAAATTTGTATGTCAAAATTGTAATTCTCAGTACTATGATGTGATAAAAAGAGAGTTTGGGGAAAGCAATTAAGTCCTGAAGGTGTAATCTTTGTGCACAGAATTAGTTACCTTATATAAAGAGACATACGAAACATGGTTTTATTTTGCACCAAGGGAGGATACAATGAGAAGACAGCAATCTTTGGAACAGGAAGAGGCTCTCACCAAGAATCTAATCATTGATAATCATTTTGATCTTGAGCTTGCAGCCACCAGAACTCCTCCCAGACTATTGTTGAAATAAACTAGGGACCCATGTGGGTGATACATCCCTGAAAACAATAAGAACTTCTTTCTTATTTTACCAACCAGAATGTGTTGATGGTAACTGTGTGTGTGTAGAAGTGAGGGGGAAAGGGGCCTGCATATTTCTTCCCACTGCCAAACTCCATCCTGTACAATTAAGAAATCTAGAAGCAGCTCTTAAAATGAACTACCCAAACTTCCTTGTAATCCAAACACATCATAAAATGTTTCTAAATAATCAGAAATATTAAAAGTAGGTATCAACAGGTGCTATGAATATAAATGGCTTTGATGTGTTCTGTTACGCATTTCTGTAATTTCTCACCTGCCTATGTTATAAAGTATATTCCTTGAGTGACATTTATATTGTATCTATAAACTGTCTGGCAAATGGGCATCCTTTGCATAGCTACCTAAAGATAATAATAAAACATAAAATAATAATCATAAATAAAATAAATAATAAAAAATAAAAACGTATGTTGGGTTGGTCTATATTTTGTATAAAAAGTGATTAACCAAGAGCTATTAGATTGCCTCGTACCTAGCACTCCCTGTTTCTTCTTATCAAGAGCTGATAACAAGGAAAATATTCTTGGAAGCAACAAATGCATAAGACTATATTTCTTGGCTGAGTCTTCCTTCAGGTTGATTCTAAATGTGGGAAGAAGCTGAAGGTAAATTAATAACTGATAGCCTTTACATTATCTCTTCATTCTTCACATTTAGTACATTCCTCAAAGAGGTGGTATTACAAAAACAGCATTTAAAAAAATTACTTTCTCCATTAAGTAGTTTGATGAGAATACATAAAAATCAAACAAGAAAAGCTTTATAGTTCTATGACGTATTTCCAGCAAATTTTACAAACACATAAGTAAAAGATAATGAAATTTTCTTTTTTTTTTTTACATATAAACACATTTTTTATTGTGAAAATGCCATACAGAGGGGTCACAATTACAAGGGAAAAGTAATGAGTATATTTCTTATCAAGCATTGTTACCTCCTCCTTTGTTTTCCCTTCCCATCCTTTCCCATCTGCGACCCTGCTCCCCACCCCTCCCTGAGCCAAAGTTGTAAAGTTCGTTTTTCGACATAACGACTTGTAGGTCTCATTATTGCAATGGGTCCACCTGTATCCTTATTTAAATAATTGTTTTTTCCCTTCCCTTCCACAAATTATACCAACATCAAATACAGTGAAAACAGGAGTTATACTGTGGGGGAGGGACGTACAAAGCAACAAAGAAATATCTTATAAATATGTTAGAAACAATTGCAAGAAAGAAAAAAGCATTTAAGTCCTTATCTTGGGGTTCATTTCGCCTAACATCAACTTATCTGACAGTGATAATGAAATTTTCTATAGTCAAGACAATATATAAACACCACTGAAAGACAAATGATTTTGAAAGAAAACAATAAGAGCCTCAAAAAATATAAAAAATACAAAAATTCACTATCAAGAAACGGAGTTCATTTGATCATAAATACCTGAGGAAAATATTTAATATACTTTGGCAAAATCAATATATTTGGTTTCTACAGGGTTGTGGTACTTTAAGAGATCTATCACTCATGCTTAAAAAAGTATAAGTAAAATCTTACTAGCTGTGAGTCTCTCAGAGTCCCAAGGAGATAGAATAAATGTTTCTATTTATTTGCTTCATATATATACACATGCATATATACATAAATATATTATTTTAGTGACTCTGTAATAGCTAAAATAATTAAAAGTAATTCCAGTCATATAACAACAGTGAAAATACAATTTTCTGAAATAATTATGTTTTCCTCATTATTGCATAGCTTTATATTAGTTAAGGCTAATCGACAAGTTCCAGAAACCTTTTTTTAATATTTGAAATTTTGTGGGCTTCTATCTGAATTAAGATATTGAGGAAACAAATTTATAAGAGAAAAGAAAATGATCCTCAGAATCCTCAGAGGAAATTTCTTTTTCTGTATCGAATACTAGAGAGTTAATGCTAGGGAATCTAGACATCTGAGTTCTGAATTCATAATGGATTTTCATACTTGATTCTGGCATAAAGTAGTGATCACAAAGTGATGTTTCGAAATAAGTCAATTAAGGTATCCCTTGATTGTTTTTCCCAGCTACCCACTATGACAAGTCGCTAAGACGGCAAGAGCTCAGCCTTGTTAGGATAAGAATTGCTCTAAGATTTGCATTTCTTTTATGGCTAACATTTCTTCATGTGTCTATTGGCCATCCTTCTTTATTCTTCAGAGAAGCTTCTCTTTAAGTCTTTCGCCCACTTATTTATTGGGCAGTTGTTTCTTTGAGGATTTGTTGTTGGGTGGTTTAATTTTTTGAGTTCCAAGTATATTTTAGATATGAGACCCTTGTCCGTTGTATGGCTAGTAAAGATCTTCTCCCAATCCGTGGGCTTTCTATTGATCTTGCTAGCTATGTCATTTGCCCTGCAGAAGCTCTGCAACCTTATGCAATCCCATTTGTCCAACCTTTCTTTGATTTGTTGTGCTTCCGGGTCTCTATTCAGAAAATTTCGGCCTGAGCCAAGGAGACCTAGATATCACCTCACTCCAGTTAGAATGGCAAAAATCAAGAACTCTAACAACAACAGATGCTGGAGGGGATGTGGACAGAAAGGAACTTTACTTCATTGTTGGTGGGAATGTAAACTTGTTCAACCACTTTGGAAAGCAGTATGGAGGTTCCTCAAAAGTCTTCACATAGATCTCCCCTATGATCCAGCAATCCCACTTTTGGGCATTTACCCAAATGTTTACAAACAAGACCACACTAAAGCTACCAGCACAACTATGTTTATTGCAGCATTATTTACCATAGCTAAGATATGGAACCAACCCAGATGCCCCTCAGTAGATGAATGGATCAAGAAAATGTGGTATATATACACAATGGAATTCTATGCCTCCATCAGAAAGAATGACATTTCCCCATTTGTTAGGAAATGGAAAGGTTTGGAAAAAATTATATTAAGTGAAGTAAGCCAGGCCCAAAGGAGCATAGGTCCCATGGTTTCCCTTATTTGCAATATCTAGTATAGGTATGAGTCAAGCGGAAAAGGTCAGATAATGTGATGTTAGGAAAATGAACCCTTAAATATGTATTTTAATGTTTTCGTTTCTTTCATGCATGTGTTTCTAACGCATTTATAAGATTATTTCTTTGTTGCTTTGTATGTCCCTCCCCCACAGTGTAACCCCGGCTTTCACTATATTTGATGTCAGTATAACATGTGGAGGAGATGGGGACAAACAAGTCGTTTAAGGATTCAGGTGGACCTGTTGCAACAATGAGAAGTACAAAATGTCATGTCAAAACCAACTTTACAATGTCGGTGTGGGGGGGGGGAGGGGGGTATAATTGGGTGGGGGGAGGGGGGAGGCTGGGAAGGGAGGTGAAGGGTAAACAAAGGAGGAGGCTGCAGTGCTTGGTAAGAAATGTATGCATTATCCTGCCCATGTAATTGTAGCCCCTCTGTACAGTATGTTCTCAAATAAAATAAAATAAAAAGAAAAAAAAAAAAAGAATTGCTCTAAGAAAACGTTAAACAGTGTTTCCATCGAAACAATGTGGAACTAGGAATATTAAAAGGCATTAATCCATCAACCCATTACACAGATGTTCTGTTTCTGTGCAAATGACTGTACAGGGGCTTTTCCAGAACCCATGAAACCATAGAAAAAATAGGTAACAAGCCATTAGTAAGTCTATGTCCATTGTAATACCCTCTCTAAAGAAAAAAAAAAGTCCCTTGTCATAAGAGTTCAATAATGGGAAGGTTCTGCTTTGCTTCAAGAATAGAACATGTCTTCTAAATAGCTATAGTCTTAAGCTTTAGAAAAGTATCAAAGGACAGGGAAATCTTATTCTACATTAAAGCATTCCCAGAATTCCACAGTTTTTGCAGCTGCATAGAAAATCTATGAATATACTCTGCTGGAAACTCTGCTGTATCATGACAATTTTCCACAGAGAAACATTCTAAGGGAGCAATAATTTGTGCAATAGATTTGAAAATGGCTCAAGGAACAGCATTTTCAGAAACCTAATTTATATCCATTTTAAAGTATCTAGCACAAAGGGCTGAAAACTTGAACTTTGCACCTACAAGAGAAATATGTAATTGCCTGTAAAGCAGTACATGGCAGAAGTTTAACAGATGTTTTCCTTTATTCTCATTATATTTAGTTAACACAGTATAATACTTTATTATTTTGATACTTTGAGACATGCAAGATACATGGCAGATTTAGGCTAGAAATGAAAACTGCCATGGTGATGGTTAAAATGACATTAAGATGTTGACCCAATTGGCTTTAAGGTATCTTTTTTATATAAAAATATGATAGTGGAAGAAGCACAGGTCTCAGAGAGAAACAGATTTGTCCAGTATATTTCCTTCACTCACCTCTGGCCTAGTATAAACCATGATTATTCTTTATGAGTTAACAAAATCTAGGCTGTGTTGCCTAACCTGGTACAGGCCAGTCATAAGCACCTGATGATATTTGAGTTAATTGAAATTAAATGGCGTTTAAAATAGATTTCTTCAATTGCACTAGAAAAAATTCAACTGCTCAAAAGCCACTTGCGACTAAAATTCTAGTACAGTACAGCAAAAGTATAAAACATTTTTACTGTCTCACAAATAGCTACTAGATTGCATTGTCCTAGTGGTTGGCAAATTTCTATCTTTCTTTCCTTATCTACCTGGAACATGGAGAAAATTAAAAAATTAAAGAACTATAATTAAAGTGCCTAGACCACTTAGAACAAATAGGAAGCAACAAACATCACACCAAGTGCCATTGATTATTTCTTTACCCAAAGAGTCACAGAAAGCCCTAAGAAGTTCTGAAAATTACTGAATCCAAGATTATATATTTGGTCATCTCTGGGAACAGATAAATAGAAGTCATTATTTTTCTTTCTGTCTTTAATCATTAAAGCATGCTTTTATTTCTGATTTCAATGATGAAAGTTAAGCTTCTATTTTCCAAGAAGTTTGCCAGCATTATAAAGTAAACTTAAGGGACTGGGAATGTGGCTCAGTGGTAGAGTGATTGCCTTGCATGCATTAGGCTCTCTAGGTTTGATTCCTCAGCACCGCATAAGCAGAAAAAGCTGGAAGTTGTGCTGTGGCTCAAATGGTAGAGTGCTAGTGTTGAGCTGAAGAGCTGAGGGACAGCGCCCAGGCCCAGAGTTCAGGCCCCACGACTGACAAAAATAAAGAAAGAAAAAAAGAGATAGATAGATAGATAGATAGGTAGATAGATAGATAGATAGATAGATAGATAGATAGATAGATAGATAGATAGATAGATAGATAGATAGATAGATAGATAGATAGATAGATAGAGTAATCTTATTCATTAGGTATATGTTGTTTTTCATGTGCAGTTTAGCCTTTATAATCTAATTATATCTCTGCTTCTGTTAATCAAAAGGTTATATATCCTTCTAGTTTGTTAATTCTGAAAACCGATTTGAATTTAGAACATGTTCGACTTAATCAGAAAAGAAAAAGAGTAACATCTTCTTGACTAAGTGAGAGCCAAGTGCAAGTACTTGTTATAATTAGGAAAAAGAGGGACAATCCATGACTACAGTAAAGTGCTAAGAAAGTAGTACAGGGACTAGAAGAGGCTAAATAATATTTAAGTTACGAGGGTGAGGAAGTGGTGCTCTAGATGATTGTCTGTACTTGGGAATCTAAGACAGACTCCAAGATTTTTCTGAGTTTCATGTGAAATAAAGATAAATCACCATGTTTATATTCTCCAAAGCATCACCTGGAAGTTCAGTAATTTGCCTTTTGGCACATAGATAATCCATGACTAGATAAAGTCTGCACTTGAAAAACTGAAATCTACATTTCAGGCTATTGACGGAAAGAAAGAGCAGGGGATACATAGTCTACTGGCACCAACAGGTAAAATGTACCTAGTGTCCACAAGAGGCAGTATAAGCTAGTTAGTTCATTTGAAAAATAGTTTATTTCCTTGCCTTTTGCCACTTAACTTTTTCAACAGATACTTAGTAGCAGATAGACAATAGAGATTTTTTAATTAAAAATATGATATATTTATGGAACAAAGAGAGCAAGATTAAAATCTCTGCAGCCACTAATGACTAAATCTAATGACTGATCTACTGACTAGATCAGTGAAGAGATTATGATGATGAAGTTGCTGTGCTGATGATCATGATCATGATAAAATTTTGAGTTTTAGTAATGCTGACATAGAAAAGGTATTTGAGTATTTGAGTACATGTACTCAAGTACAATGCTGGCTATAATATATCTTAATCAGTACAAAAGTAATGGGAAATCTTTTCAAGAATATTTTACTCGGGGCTGGGAAGGTGGCTCAGTGATAGAGTGCTTGCCTTGCATGCATGAAGCCCTGGGTTCAATTCCTCAGCACCACATAAGCAGAAAAAGCTGGAAGTGGTGCTGTAGCTCAAGTGGTCGAGCGCTATCCTTGAGCTGAATTGCTGAGGGACAGCGCCCAGGCTCAGAGTTCAGGCCCATGACTGACAAAAAAAAAAAAAAAAAGATAGAATATTTTACTCTTTAGGTTCTCAATTTATGAATAAAAAAGTACTGAGTAGCCATGTCCTTCTGGTCTTCCTCACTGTTAAGTAATCTGGTTCTCTTCTTAAACAGTAGTGAGGAAACTTCATTCTAAATAATTATTAAGAAATTCAATTCAAATTCACCTTACCTGGTAGTAGTGATAATCATAATAAATGGCTTAGGATTTTTCCCTCTAGGGGCACATGGTCTAGTAACATTTCAGATGGACAAAGGAGACTCGGGTCATCTCACGATGCAATGTCATGCCAAGAAGTGTCCCACATCCTGTACAACTTACAAACCCTTGATAAAAGCCCACAAGAAACATAACTCTTAGACTTTGTTCATGGCAAGATCAAAAGGTTCTTACAGAAGGCGTCAGGAGCTGTCCACTGCAAAAGGTGCTTACTGGCAGAGAAGTAGACACGTTCCAGAGATGGTGACTAAGAGATGTAGTCACGTTCTCGTGACTAGGTAACAGTCTGGTTCTGTACAGTTTGTCTGGTTTTCTCTTCACACGTACTAGGGAGCCTGCATTTATTAGCATCATGAGTACACCAGTCATTTCCAGAAGTCTATCCTTCATGTAGGACCGGAGTAAGCCAATTCCAGAAAGCTGCACACAAAGGTGTGTGAAAACTAGCTTGTATAATCTCTAGACAGCTGATGATGTTCTTCTCTTTTCAACTCAGCCTTCAATAACATTAAAGGCAGTCTTAGTGAGAAGATTTACACCAGCAGCAAGTGCTTCAAACAAGGGCTACCTCTCTCCAACTCAGCACAAAACCAGAGACCAGCTGTAAAACACGTACTAGTGTATCACTAAGGCCACACCAAATAAACTATACAGAAATACACTAGATAAGGTGTGTTTAGCTTGAGTAGGCATTTGTCATGTGAACTCTAGTGTCAGAATATTATAGAAAAATCCTTATGAGGTTTGGGAATGTGGCTTAGTGGTAGACTGCTTGCCTAGCACATATGAAGTCCTGGGTTTGATTCCTCAGCTCCCCGTAAACAGAAAAAGCCAGAAGCAATGCTGTGGCTAAGGTGATAGAGGGCTAGCCTGGAGCAAAAGAAGCTCAGGGACAGTGCCAAGGCTCTGAGTTCAAACACCAGGACTGGCCAAAAAAAAAAAAAAAAAAAGAGAATTCTTATGAGTATGTGGTATTGCAGTTTATTTTTTTAAGTTCTTTGAAGACCCATTTCCTACAGTGTTCTATTATATAAAAATGTGTTCTAGCTTGTTTTTATCCTATGACAGCTACCCTTCCTTTTCTTGGTAAATGCTAAAAAAAAAATTAGAGAAAATTGATGATCCACCAAGAAAATAAAACATAAGAATTAATGATACTTTTTCTACTTCAGAATCTCACTCCAGCTTTACTTTCTACTCTCATTTTTCTTTATTTCATTATAGTCATAAACCCTAATTAATATCACCATTTCTTTACATCTTAACTTTGTTTTTATTTTCTTTTATTGTGGTGGTAATGGTTGTGCTGGTGGTGGGAGTTTTGGGGGGAGGTTGTGTGTATTTGTGTGTGTGTGTGTGTGTGTGTGTGTGTGTGTGTGTGTGTGTGTGTGTGTGTGTGTGTGTGTATGCTAGTCCTGGGGCTTGAACTCTGCCCCTAAGCTGTTTTCCTCGACTACCATTCTATCACTTGAGCCACTGCTCCACTTCCAGCTTTTTTGGTAGCTAGTTGCAAATAAGTGTCTTACGGACTTTCCTGTCCCAGCTGGTTTCGAACTGCAATCCTCATATCTCAGCTTCCTAAGTAGCTAAGCTTACAGATAAGATCCATGGGTGCCCAGGGAAACAACAAACTTTAAGCAAGCAAAATAGATATTTACTGAGAGGAGGAAAGCAGAATGAGAACCATTTGGTAGATAAAATAATGTGCTGGCATTTGTTATTCTCTAACACAAATATGAAATTAAAACAAACTACAGATTTTAGTGTACACATTGCCAGGGATTGCTTCACAGTATTTTATTGAGGAAAACACACAGAAATTGCAATACTTTGTAGGGAAATAAGCCTATCAAACTACAGATGATCCTCCACTCAACCAGGTTCCTATAGACACATCATTAGTTAAAATATTATAAATAAAACATAAACTTAGTACAACTAACCTACAAAACATGTATCTTGGCAGCACAATGCACTATACAATATCAGTGCTTGACTCAAAATTGTAGCTTGCTTGGGGAAAGATCAAAATCTAAAATTCAAAGTACAATTTCTACTGAATGTGCAAGGCTTCACACCATCATAAAGCTGGAAACATTTCAGGTTAAGCCATTGTAATTCAGAGACCATCTGTATATTTAGTAATTGTTTGCATAAACTAAGTAGAAAGAAGGATATATATATATGTATATATACATATATGTATGTATATATATATACATAGGCTGAGAAATGAACTTGTGGCTAATGCAGACACATTTTACCCATTGGTAGAACCTCAGGTTCCTTATTGAGTTTCCCTCAGTTCCGTTGCAATCTATATCCCCCACTTACACTGTTTACTAAGCAAAAAAACCCTACACTTACACTTAGTAAAGTGCAGTGTAGAAATGTATCTTTGAGGAATATATGATGGGATATGTGATCTCAAGGAACTTAGCTAACTAATTTACCTCTTAATTAAACAAATCCATCAGTTAAGTTCCTCTTTCATATATAGAAAGTACTCAAAATGGCAGGTGCTGGTGGCTTACGTGTGTAATCCTAGCTACTCAGGAGGCTGAGATCTGAGGATCACAGTTTGAAGCCAGCCAAGGCAGAAAAGTGCCTGTGAGACTCTTATCTCCAGTGAACCACTCAAAAACCAAAGGGCTGCTGTGGCTCAAGTGGTAGAGTGCTAGCGTGGAACACAAACAGGCTCAGGGACAACACCCAGGCCCTGAGTTCAAACCCCCAACTGACAAAAAGAAAACCCCAGAACAACAACAACAACAAAACAAACCCTGAAACTCTCTACCTAAAACAACCAACAATACAAATGAAATTATTTTTGCATAGAATATGAAAATTTTCTGTTTCAGAAGGAATGTGAATACTGACAAAGGGAACCAGCCAAATCAAGACATAGAGCACAAGAAGGCAGAGCATAATTCTAATGATGAAAATGAAAAAAATAAATTACAACTCTGACCCAGGACAACTCTTTGTGTTGGACCTAAGTACTAGATTGAGCAGGTTAAATATTTACTGACTCTGAGAGGGGCAATAGTAACTATTCTCCGTAGAAAGTAGTAAAACCAAAACCTTTTTTGCAGGCTTCAAATATCATGAAAATCTTTGAAAATGTGTACATTAGGTACTGTGTATAGGATGGATAAAGCTAAGTAGAAAAAACTGAAGAAAGGAATGTTAAATACCTAACATACTTCAAATCCTGAAGTATGTTAGGTATTTAAGTTAAGGATTTTAGTCAAATGAGAGAGTTGATTGATTTTACAATTAGAAAAAAATAGTGAGTAGAAGATAATTGAAAGAACTCAGGGTGGAGGCAAAACGTGAAATGAAAGCTTGTGCTAATGGTTATGTCAATGGAAATGGACATGGGGTGAAATCTGCCAGTTAAAACATCTAAGTTGAGGGCTGGGAAGAGGCTTATGGTAGAGTGCTTGCCTTGCATGCATGAGGCCCTGGGTTCAATTCCTCAGCACCACATGAGCAGAAAAAGCCAGAAGTGGCTCTGTGGCCCAAGCGGTAGAGCACTAACCTTGAGCTGAAGAGCTGAAGGACAGAATTCAGGCCCATCACCAATCAATCAATCGAAGTTGAGTAATTTAGAGAATAATTGTAGACGTACGTATTATTTTAGAATGATTTCAGAGCAAAGTAATGGATATTATTATCTCAGAAATGGAATGGCTCTGATGCAAATTGTTTAAGTAAAGAAGTGGCTCCTGGGGAAGGGTGAAGTTCAGTCAATTTTAAGGAAAATGTCAGTAGAGTGTCAACAGCTACAGTGCTGCAGGCTTCTTCAACCTGCCCAGTGGAGACTCTTGCTATTTTGGTGGGTTTTAGAACTACTCTGGACCAAGATGAACTCCACCTTTTGATCTTTCTGAGATTTGTATGGATAGTATTAAAAATACTGAAAGCACTTTAAATAGCCAACAAATATGTAAAGTTATGCAAGCAGTTCCTTAGCAACTTCTGAATGCCTCTTGAAAGTGCACATACAAAAACAGTAACATGAAATGAAGCAGGCAACACATCTCCGAACTTGTCCAATAATCTCAAATTTTGTTTCAAACATAGCACTCTGCACTGTAATGATGGCTGGCAATCTGAGAAACATGAATACTGCAAAGTGTCGCACAAAGGTTTTCAGTGATGAATTTCTGATATGTATATAAGTAAAGGGAGGAAAAAGCTGGTGAAGAAATTCATAAGCTCTGGGACACCCAAGAAGATATGACAAAGCTACTGTGTGAGCTTTCAGATCAAAGCAGACTCTATATAATTAACTGTATGAAAAAAAGAAATATTATGAACATCAGAAAATAATTCAAAAGTCATCATGAGGACAGACAATTTTCATGATGACTTTCTACATCACAGTCTGAAGGATGACAATGCTTTGGACAAAACATTAAAGAAAACATAGCTTAAAAAATATAACATCTCTGTTAGAGTTAAGTCTTGGGGTAAATACAACTCTAAGAGGACACTCATCACTGATAATAACCAGAACTCATTCAGAGCAAATTGACTATGTCAGAGCCAGGGGCCGTTACCTCACGCCTGTCATCCAGCTACTTAAAAGGCTGAGATCTAAAGATCATACTTCAAAGCCAGCCTGGGCAAGAAAGTCCATGAGACTCTTATCTCCAGTTAACTACCAAAATAAAACAGAAGTGGAGCTGTGGCTCAGGTGGTAAAGGACTAGCCTTGAGAAAAAACAAGCTGAGGGACAGGACCTACACCCTGAGTTCAAGCCCCAGGACTGGTACACACGAAAGAAAATCCTTATTCTCACTATGTCTAAGTATGGCTTTTCTCAGAACTCTTGTGAAAAAAAACTGAAGTCAACATTTTTTTCTTTTTAAATGAATAGAAGAGTATCAAAAATTAAAACTTTTATCAAACATTAAGTTTCTTTCCCAACTCATGAAATTTAAAGCTGTGGATTGAATCTGTTAATTATCTGCAAACACAGAGCGATTCATGTACCTTGCGCTGACCAGCACTTAAAAGGATATAAAAATAACCAAATATCTAATATTAATGTAACTTGTGGGTATAGTATATCACCAATATTTCACGGTGTTCAGAGTAAATGAGAATGATAGAACATGGACATTTTTAAAAATTTTGCTATAACAAGTGAACCAAATACAACATTTGAGTGGCGTCATTCCCTGTCAAAATTGAATGTTACTTGAGTTAGCTACTTGAGTGGTCATTTAAAGAAGAAGAAAAAACAAACTCCACAAAGTGTATGAAAGAGGCAAATTGCTGTTCTAACATAAAGCATTAGGTTACAGATGTATGAACTGTAATTATATATGAAATGTACTTGCAATGACACAGCCATTGAAAAACCTCAAAGCAGTTTCCACAAAATAAAATCCATCTCTAAATTCATTTGCTGGGCAACACAAATATGCAAAACTGTTTTTTAAACACTGCTATTGTTCTACAAGAAAGTCAAGTTCCACAGATCTCTAGAGCTCTCCAGAGACTTCCAGAAACTGGTTACTTTGAGAATACATTTGCAATCCATTAATCCCGAAGGGAGACAGTGTCTTGAACCATCTGTCAACAGCTGTATTAACTGATCTGCCACATTGCATTTCCAAAAGGAGTGCTGGTTACGCCAGAAGGAACTTTTGTTTTATCCTATTCACTCAGTTTACTGTTTTTCTTTCTGTTGCCCCTACATAAAGCTACTTAAATCTGTTTTCCTCTCCACAAAAGAACACATTTCTTATCTTCCTATGGAGGTAGAATTTCACCCATCCACAAATGTACTTAATCATTGAAGAGACTACATAAGTGTCCAAATGCATAATAAACCGGCTACATTCTATTTCATGTATTATCAAAGATAAATTACATTTACAAAGGGTAGATGAAAGATATATCACATCATTCCACAAAACCTATTCAAGAAATACTGACTAAACCAGGAGTTTTGATGCATCCTTGTATTTCCAGATTTGGGAGGCAAAAGAGACAGAAGGGATATGAGTTCAAGGCCAGAATATTAAATAAAAGGAAAGAAAAGGAGTCTGGGAAGGTGGCTCAGTGGTAGAGCGCTTGCCTTGCATGAATGAGGCCCTGGGTTCGATTTCTCAGCACCACATAAGCAAAAAGAAAAAAAAGCCGGAAGTGGCACTGTGGCTCAAGTGGTAGAGCATTAGCCTTGAGCTGAAGAGCTGAGGGACAGCGCCCAGGCCCAGAGTTCAGGCCCCACAACCGGACACAAAAAAAAAAAAAGGAAAGAAAAGAAAACCTTATGGACAAAAGGACCAGAAGAAAATAAGAATATTTTCACAAGAAATGATATAAAAAATGTTTTTACATGTAAGTATGTTTGCAGTAATTGGAATAGTATAAAAAGAATATTTATATATTTATCAAAACATCACATACCCAACAAGTACATATGATTTTTATAGTTCATTTCAAAAATACAAAAGAAAACAAGTTTGAACTTTCAGTCTGTAAAATGGTGAAACATAAAAATGATGATAAAAAAGGAGGAGGCAACAATGCTGGATAAGAAATGTTCTCATTACCTTGCTTATGTAACTGTAACCCCTCTGTATGGTATTTTCACAAGAAAAAAAAAAAGAAATACTTGTACATCCTTGCAGCATTATTCCCCAAAGCAAAAAGGGTTAAAAGCATCCACTGTTCAACAACCAGTGAGTGGGTAAACAAAATTTGATGATTCATACAATAAAATCTTTTTTATTGTGAAAATACTGTACAGAGGGGTTACAATTACATGGGCAAGATAATGAGTACATTTCTTATCAAATACAGTGAAAGCAGGGGTTATTCTGTGGGGGAGGGACATACAAAGCAACAAAGAAATAATCTTATAAATGTGTTAGAAACAATCACATGAAAGAAAAAAACACATTTGAATACATATCTTAGGCTTCATTTCCCTAACATCACCTTATCTGACCTTTTCTTCTTGACTCAGGCATATACTAGGGACATATGTTTCTTTGGGCCTGGCTTACTTCACTTAATATAATTTTTTCCAGGTCTTTCCATTTACTAATAAATGGGGCAATGTCATTCTTTCTGATGGAGGCATAGAATTCCATTGTGTATATATACCACATTTTCTTGATCCATTCATCTACTGAGGGGCATCTGGGTTGGTTCCATAGCTTAGCTATGGTAAATAATGATACAATAAATATAGTTGTGCTGGTAGCTTTAGTGTGGTCTTGTTTGTAAACATTTGGGTAAATGCCCTAAAGTGGGATTGCTGGGTCATAGGGGAGCTCTATGTGGAGTCTTTTGAGGAACCTCCATTCTGCTTTCCAAAGTGGTTGAACAAGTTTACACTCCCACCAACAATGCAGTAAGGTTCCCTTCTGTCCACATCCCCTCTAGCATATTCATACAATAAAATCTTAATAATAAAAAAAGATAATAAAAGTAAGAATTCTAAAATTACTGATACAAACTCATTGATATCACTTTTTCACAATTATAGTTGGTAGTAAAATTGCTGGGTGTTGTCATAGTTTAATTTTAATTTTCTTTTAGAAAACTCTATACTGTTAACCATAATGGCTATACTAATTTACACTTCCACCAGCACATCTTTTCACCCCACATCTTTTCAAGTATTTCTATAATTTCTATAATTTCTATAATTTTTTGTTTCTTTGATTATAACAGTCTCTCATTGTGGGAGAGATGGTATCTCACTTTTTAGACAGAAGTGTGATTTTCATCCACAGTATTGTATCCTATAATTGAAAATAGCCAGAAGAGAGGAATTTTAATGTCTCATCACAAAGAAATGATGAATGTTTGATATGATGGATAATTAAATATTCTTCATTGATCAGTGTGCATAGGTATATGTATAATTATTTTCAACAAAAATTTCTTTCAATAAAATAATTAGACTGAGAATGTCATAGTGAACTATATGCTCATTTCAAAAAACATGGTGTCCCCAATCAGGCAGTGCACCCTTTGCTCTTTGAGGCACTGTAGGTTACCTTCAGAGCTGGCTGCCAAGGAATCTGTCATTCATCTCAAAATGATGTGCCACGTACAAACACACACATACATTCACCACATGTGTGCAGCTCAATGACTGCTGTAATTACATGAGCTCACTCATAATTATCTAAGAAGATGGCAGAAAAGATGATCAGATCATCAGAATTTTAGAACTAGGGATTTGATGATTGTGCAAGTTCATTCACCACAGATGTATGATTATGTACAATGAATTTAAGATAAGATTTTGCTGCTCTGTGTAACAAGAGCCAGACTTTGAATTTTCTTGGACATATGCTGCATCATCACCCTTATTTCTCCTCCTCTCTCTCTCTCTCACAAATACATACGCTTACAAAACTAGTGGGATGAAAGGGACTATGTAGAGGCAACAAAAAGTACAATCATGCCTCCACTAGGGTTTTAATATTATAATATTAAATATTGATATTAAAATATTAATATTTTAATACTTGTAATATTGAGCATTGGTTAGGAAAATACCAGGAGACATTGTTTTAATCCAATTATTTACTTGCTTAAGCCTTACAGTATCATTGTAAGGTAGAAAATATCATCCATCTTTCATTTTACAGAGGAGAAATTTTAGATACAGAGGGATTAAGTGACATGATCAAGGTTACTTAATCAAAAAGTAGTAACCTTAATACTACCAAATTATCAAGTAATTTGAAATTCACAAATTTGCTTACTTTCTTAATTAAACTTTGGTTAATTCATAGGGATTTAAGTCAATATGCTTTAACAAAACATTTTAAAAGAGTTGGCAAGCTTTAAGTAAGCCTTGAATAATTTAAATATAATAATATGAAAAATTAAATTTTAGAATAGAAAACCTACTCATATTTAGTTTATAGTAAGCTATTGCTTTTAGATCTTTAGATCTGATCCCTCATTATTAACTCTGATATGTGGTAGTCTCCTGACCAAAAGGAAATAAGAACAAGAAAGTCTAAATTTATTCCATATCAAGACTGAATGTCACATTTAAAAAATTCATAATATAATCATGTCACATGTTAGATTTTTGTCTCTAGACAGGATTCTTAACATTTATAGGCATGACTGTAAAATAAAGGCTTTAGTATTCTGTTTATCTTCTAGCTTTCTATGATCCTATGACTAAACACTGAACATCGTTACATCAAGATATGCAAAATTCCTTCTGTTTTAATTCCAAGAATGTTAGGATTCTGGAAAAATAATAGTTGTAAGGTTATTATTATATTATTGTTATAGCTACTTTCCCATTAATAATTAGATATAAAAACAAATAATATGCCTAATATATATGTATACTTAGTGCATAAAAATATATAGCTTATCCAATAATATTGCTGGCTAGTGAATGGCAAAACAGTATACAAACTTTCAAAATTTTATTAAACCAATTTTATTTTTTATGTTACCAGAGTTTGAACTCAGGGCTCACACAAGCTTAACTCACTTGCTCGGCTGTCACTTACAACTTGAATGTCTTCAGTCTGGCATTTTGATGGTTAATTGGAAATGGGGTTTCACAAACATTAGTTTATTTCTGGGATAGCTTCAAAATTTTTTCCACCAGGTCTCAGACTCTTGGATACTTTGGACTATAGAGGTTTCTTCAATGAAGTTGACAATATAAAACAAATTATAAGTAATAAACTGTGAGTTACAGATTCTATCATCTGGTTATTCTTATCAGCTTCATACAAAAACCTTTCCTAGAACTTATCCTTTCAAAAAAACAAGAATTCTCAAAATGCTTGCCCAAAGTCACCTTTAAAGGAAGCATTTTCCTTTAGAATAAATAAGAATATTATTTTACCAAAAAGAAAAAGAAAAAGAAAAAAACTTGCAATTTTTTTGTCCAGAATATAAGGAGTTCAGCAGTCAACACTACATGGTAACAAGTAGATACCTGGGCAACTTGAAAACAACTCTTCAGCAATGCATCAAAGAGCTGAAGTCCCTAGACCAATGAATGCCTCAAAATTTAAAGAGACAGATACACTCAATCAGAAAACTACAGCTCCTAGTAGCAGAAACATGTGAGTCCTACTGCCATTGTTCCTACCTGCTTCGCACAGTGATGGCAAATCTCTTGGTTGGCTGAGTGTGACCATGAAAGGAGAGAGAGAATTTTAACAAGTCTTACCCTCAATGGAAAATATTCTACCAGGACCTAACTGACTTGGAAGAAAGGCAAGTCCCAATTCTAGCAGGATTCCTACCTCCCCCGAGAAAAAAGAGAGTCAGTGTAGAAGCTAAGCCATACTTGAAAAGATTACAGTCAGAGAGGTCACACATTCACAAAAAGCCTGAGACTTAAGCATGACTTTAGAATGGCCTCCCTTTCCTCCAAGCTAGACAGCACAGTTCAGATTTTTGACCTCTGAGAACTTATTCATGAAGAAGTTTCCGGGGAAACATAGAGGCTACAAGAGAGATGAAAACAGAAACGTTCAGCCTCTTACACTACAGCTAAGAACAAATAGAAAACGTTCTACTAAAATCCTATTTACTAGTACTCAAATCTAATTTCAACAAATATTACAAGGTGTCTTAAAAGATACAAAGTACATATGAAGAAACAGAGCAAGCATGAAAACCAAGACCAAAGGTCAACCAGTTTGGTGTGCTCTGAAGCCTATTTTCTTTGGCTTCTAGATGGCTATCTCCTTCTGCCTTCTTTTTGCTTTATGTCTGACTGTTTTATGGTTTCCTCTTGATGGAAACCATCAAGAGATGGTTTAGATTAGTGGTACCATAATAAGCTCATTTACCCTTAAATGCCTCTTTAAGTTCTTTATGTATAAAAGCACAATGTTCTGCTATACAATTCGAGTCAGAACATTGACAATACAGATAAAAGCAGGCCTGGACTAGCAACATTAACTTTAAACAACAGACACCAGAGCAAAGACAGTTCTTAGAAATAAAGAAAGAGCATTACATAGTGATAACGAAGCCAATTTTACAGAAGATATGCTAATACTGATTTTGTATGCATCTCACAACATAGTGTCAGTATATATGAGCCAAATGATAAAACTGCAGAGATAAAAATCAAGATTCCACTATTATATATGGAGACTTACAACACCCTCTACCAGTAATTGACAGTTATACAGAAAGCAGATGCACAGTGTACTGAGCAGCAAAATTAACTGAATCTAACTGACATTTATAGAATATTTAACAATAACAATATTCATTCGTCTCAAGCTTATACAGAACATTTGCCAATTCCATAGTCTGTTTTCTCCTGCTATAACTGATTACCTCAAATTGGGTAATTTATAAACTACACAGGTTTAGTTGACTCCATTTTCAAAGGTTGGACACTTCAGGATCTGGATGTAGCACTTCTTGCTGGTAAGGAGGCTTTATGGAAGGAGTGACCACTTTAGTGAAAGATTTGTCTCTACTTCTTAAACATTACTACAAAATAGGCAATGATTTTTTTTCTTTTTTTTTGCAGATAGGTAACTACTAAGCATGAGACATAACACTAAATTATCTTTCTTTTGAAGGCAATTCAGCAGTAGCTTTTAGGTATTGTTGTTCTTTAAACCACAACGACAATGAAATATTTCACCATGTACTTCCTTTCTTTTTTTTTTACTTTTACATCAAAGAAAACTTTTGCTACCAAAAAATACTTGGCAAATTCTCTGGAAATTAAAATAAGGGAACACGCCCTTTGCCACCCATTCAATAAACAAGTTTGTTTCATCGAAAATCTGCCTTTTGGGCATCTACAAAAACACACCAAACTTGTGCTTTATGAAAGAGAAGGAAATTGAAGGTTGAAGGTCACAATCTTCTTACACAGAACACATGGGCCAGTTGGCAAACTAGCACACAGAAATGTAACAAGGGAAATTTCAATATTTTTTAATAAAAAAAGAAGAGTACTAGTAAACACTTTCAATAGATTACATAATACAGTTCTTCACGAAAATGGAGGGACAAAGAGTGAACAAATGCAGCAATCGTACTCACTGGACACCATGTTGAAAATGAACTATGTAACTTGTGGGTGGGAATGGGAGGGGAAGAGAGCAAGGGAAAGGGAACATTGTCTAAAAATAAATGTACCCTTTACCTGATTATGTAACTGCAACCCCTCTGTACACCTTTATTATAACAATAAATGTTGGGGCTGGGAAGGTGGCTCAGTGGTAGAGCACTTGCCTTGCATGCCTGAGGCCCTGGGTTTGATTCCTCAGCACCACATAAGCAAAAAGAAAAAAGGCGGAAGTGGCATTGTGGCTCAAGTGGTAGAGCGCTAGCCTTGAGCTGAAGAGCTGAGGGACAGCGCCCAGGCCCAGAGTTCAGGCTCCATGACTGGACCCCCCCCCAAAAAAAACAAATGTTTTAAATATATTTAAATATGTATTTCCTTTAAAATATTTATTGTTTCATATGTTTATATATCAGTTCATATATATATATATATCAGTTCTTAGGTTATTTGTACTAATCACTGTGTGTATATGTGTGCATGTATAAGTGCATGTGAGTGCCTGTTTTCACACATATAAGCACACTTAATATAAGTGTCTGTAAACTGGGAAGTAACAAAGAGCTTGTAGTCTTTACATTCTCTTTTTCCTTTTTTTTTTTTTTTTTTTTGCCAGTCCTGGAGCTTGAACTCAGGGCCTGGGCACTGTCCCTGAGCTTCTTTACTCAAGGCTAGCACTTGAGCTACAGCACCACTTCTGGCTTTCTCTGTGTATGTGGTACTGAGGAATCGAACCCAGGGCTTCATACATGCTAGGCAAGCACTAAGCCACATTGCCTGCCAGTTCTTGCATTCTTTAGAAGAAAAATTCTAGCCAAGCTTCTTCCTTTCTTTATTCCAATTAGACTTAAAGGGACATACTCAGGCTTTGTGAAGCCTGACACAGTCACAAAGGCAAAGGGAGATGGGAACTGAAGAAAGCCTTCTCTCCAAAGACACAAGAAAGTTACTGTGTTGGAATGAAAGCTTACATTAAAAGGCAGAAGCAACAACTCTAAGAAAAACAGGACTTTACATTTCTTTGTCACCATTTCTATTCAATTTAGGAAGCTGTTCAAGGAAGGTCCCCTGCGCCCATCAGGCATTGGCATCATCTGATACTCTCGGCTTCTTTCTTCTAACTGAAGAACACTGGCTGCAGTACAAAGAAGTAAGCTCTGCCTGAAGACGGGTCCTGCCGTGGACCAGCACAGAATCCTCCTGGGGAATTCAGGAAAAGTTGTGAAGACAATACTGCCTCAGTTAGGAAACGCAAGGCTACAGACCCCAGCAAAGGTCCAATTCCCAGGAAAACCCTGCTTGTCAGCCGCATCAACCACTTCAAACGCTCTCTACTAGCCCTATAGCTTATTACAGAGCAGGTTGAGATTTTCAAGCCCTAATATCTTAGTGACTTGCATCAAAATTGATAACTTCAGGTTGACCACTATTCCCAAACTGATGTGAAATCTGTCATTAGCATCAATGTGAGGTTGCCATGTTTCCTTCCTTCCTTCTGTTAAAACTGAGGTTACTTAGAGGACGCTGTGTTTACCATTAGGTTGCTATGCATGAAATCTTACATTAACCTATCTTCAAAGACATATTTATGGTGTCTTTGAAATAATACGTGCTGAAAATATTATATGCATATTTTTTCCTTGTGAACACCTCCTCCTGATCTTTCACATAGAAAAAAAGGACCAAATATCTTCTGAAAGAATGACACCCTCCTTCCTCTTCTTTCTTCATCTTCCCCTCAATAATTTTCATTTTATTCACCAACTCCATTATTTCCTCCATCTGTCAGGAAGGGAAGGAGGAATAGAAAGCTGGAAACAAGATCAAAACTGAGCTAAGAGAATCAAAAGAAGAAAAGAAGGTACCCAAAGGAGTAAATGGGATAGTAGAGGGAAACCGCACTCTTGAACTCTCTAGCTGATTCTGTCCTTCTGTGTTAATTTTTTTAATATCTTATGTATTTTCCTAGAAAAATAAAAGGAATCTCATGGGTTCTCTTGTGTTGGGTGAAGGGTAATTGCTATTTCTGTGGCATGACCCATGACACCATTGTTCTCTGCTGTCTGTTTGAAAAATATTTCCAGTCAGAAGACAGTCACATGAAGTATATTTGACCTAAATTCTCCCTTGGTGGTACTAATCACTTTCCTTTCCACCCACAATATCTTTCTTTCTTTGCTTATGCTTTATTATTCATTGAGATTCAAATAAATAGCCTAGCTCAACTCTGACACACAAAGGCATGTATATATGTGTGTATATATGTACATGTGTATGTGCAAAAAGCGAAGTATTTTTAAATATTTTTGTCAGATTTAGCTACAGAACTTTTTTGTATTCAATTTTCTCTTGCTATAAGTGTGATTAATAACAATACAGTATTCTAGTATATCTTATGAACAGCCATTTCTAGATGTCTTACTTAAAATTAATTTATTTTCTCCACAACACCAATTTACTGATGGTTATTAAATTCATATCAGTGACTGTGTTTTCACAGTATTCAGGAAAGAAATGGCAACACACTTCCTGTGCATAGCATTTTAAAGTTGATTTTAAATGTAAATATTTTCACTTGCCATTTTCTTTTCACCTTAGCTATGAACCTTTTAAATTTTCTCTGAAATATTTATCACTGAAGACTCTGCCTTTACATATTTTTAAGTGACATGGAATTTGTTGGAAAAGAATTTGAGATATAGATGAACATGGTAGATAAAAATAAAGGAAAGAAATCTTTCCATACCCATCCATAATTTAAGATAAAGTTACTATATGTTTGTGCATTCTAAGAAGTACAATAGCTGCATTATAGACATGTAACACAATCTTTGTTTCCTGAAAATGCTAATTGGGATGTGTGAAAATATAAACCTCTTCAGTAGAGCAAATTCCTCTAGTATTCCTTTTCTCATCTAAAAGAGGAATATACACATTATTTCTTCATAGCCACTTTACTTATTAGGAACCTACTAATGCCTGAACTGCAGACTTAAAACCTCTCTCACGATGTCGTTTTATTTCCTTCCTCTAGTATTTTTGCTGATATTGGGAGAAAGTAAAACAATCTCCATTCTTCCAAAGAAAGTTTTACATGAAGCTAAGAGCTGAAACCATCAAATTGTCTCTTAGCACTTCTCTGGAATCATCTACTCCAAGATACCTTCATTAACAGACACATCACAGAGTGAACACTCTCATCAAAGATGATACTGGACATCTCAAAGTGTGACTGCTATTAATTCAGCAACAGCCCTGTTCAAAGATTGAAAAACAAGAAAAAACAATAAGGTATCAAAGATAATAGCAAAAGAGGCTTCTCCTGTGTTTGTTGCAGATCTCTGCAATTGTGAGTAGACCTTACTCTTACTCTGCCTTTGTTCATCACACAACCTTCGATTTTAGTCATGATACTTTTGGACCCATCAGATTCCACTTTACAAATATGAGCCTTTTTTTATAGACTCAAATGATAAAGATAATTTCCATCCTGAGGATCTACATGTATAGTCTATAATCTAAAATTTAGAGAAAATGTTTCTTGGCAATATAGTCAAATGAACATGTAAGATATTTCATGATATTTGTCTCTAGGCTTTTTTTTTAATTTAGTAGTAATTCTACATAGGACAGATTTCTTTTTGTGAGTTTGAAACACCTTTTTAAATTCTCTACCCAAATTTTATCTAAACTGTCCTTTGTAAAGGGGAAATGATGCAATTTTTATGCAGTGGTAACAAGTTACCATCTTTTTTAAAATCCATAGACCAGTAAAGTCTCATGCTTGCCATAAGCACTCATATCTAAGGTGATAATTTTTCATTATGCTATTTTCATGCAAACATGAAATACATGTAAATATGGATACACACTTCAAAAAGTTCGAAAAGGATGAACCAAATGGTTAAAGAAATAAATGTGACAGGGGTAGGAGGCCTGAACTAGATGGCGCTAGTAGCTTGAGATAATGGAATAGTAATTCTTGAAGTATTATGTGTACACTACATGTTCAAATCCAATGCTATAGACCACTACGGAATTTGCACAGGGAGAAGTTTGTTCTCTAACAAATAACACGATACAAGAAGTGATTTTGCTTTGTATCTAATCTTGAGCTAAACTTCACAAAGTTTTAGCTCATTGCTATTGGGTTGTTGTGGTTTTCTGCAGGGCTTATCTTTCTAAAGAGTAACTCCTTTGATGTGATCAACTACAGGTTAGTAGGAAATACACACAATCATAGGCAATAGGGCCTCTTAAAAGGGTTAACTAAATAATTCAAATCACTTTAGCTCAATCATACGTACTAATGAAATCTTGGAACAGGATGAATATGTGAAATGTTTGGCATATCCCCAAACACACTGTGAATATTAATTGCAATTTAGAAAATTACTAACCATTCTTCAGAACAGCTGTTCTGAAAGAACGCTAGAAAGGTCTGACTGATCTCCTCTGTCTACCATTTGCACAGAGGTCCTAATGAGCAGGGAAATGGCTAAGGATGAGCAAGAAACATGAAGTTTCAAATGTCTTCCGACCTGTTTACTCAAACTACTATTAGTCATACCAGAACCACCTGTACTTACTTGGTTCCAATAAATCATCATGGTTCTTTATGCTGATTCTACTTTTTCACAATTTTAACACACTATTTGTGATTTAATTATAATTTATATTATTAAAACAGCCTATGAAATATATAGTGTAATATATTCTGTCCCTTTCAGGCTCACCCTCCACTTGGGAAGTAACATTTAAAAGGCAATCCTGAGGTGGTTGCTGATGGCTCAAACTTGGTTTTCTAGCTAATCAGAAAGCTGAAATCTGAGGATCACAGCTCAAACACAGCCTGGGCAAAAATATATATGAGATTCTTAGCTTCAATTAACCACCAAAGCCAGAAATAGAGATATGGGTCAAATAGTAGAGCACCAATGAAAAATCCAAGTGAGAACACAAGGCCCTAAGTTCAACCCCCAATACTGATGCGTGCGTGCACACGCACGCGTGCGCGCGCACACACACACACACACACACACACTACCATTTTTTTTTTTACCAATTCTGTGTTCAAAAGCAGTAGCTCTTTGCTGTTACCAAGGTGTAATGAAAACTGTTCAACATGACAAGGCCACATACATACAGACTCTGCTTGTCTTCCACACATCTCTCCCAACACTTTTTTTTTATATATTTTTATTGTAAAAAAAAACTGTACAGAGGGGTTATAGTTACATGAGCAAGATAATGAGTACATTTCCTATCAAGCATTGTTACCTCCTCCTTTGTTTTTCCCCTACTATCTCTTCCCTCCCACCTCCACAACTACACTTCCCTCCCTCTCCACACCCCCCTGCTTAAATTGTAAAGTTCATTTTTCAACATAGTATCTTGTATATCTCATTGTTACAATGGGTCAACCTGTATCACTATTTAAGCAATTTGTTTTTTCCCTTACTCTCCCCAAGCTAGAAAAGTGTATATACAAGATGCAGGGCACCAACATCTAATACAGTGAAAACAGGGGTTACACCGTGGGGGAGGAACACACAAAAAAAAAAACAAAGAAATCACATGGTACATTATAAATACGTTAGGAACAATAGCAAGAAAGAAAAGAAAAACTTGTGTTCCTATCTTGGGGTTCATTTTACTTAACATCATCTTATCTGGTCATATGTACACAGCTTTTGACCTTTTCTGCTTGTCCCAGACATATACTAGTTATTGCAAATAAGGGAAACCATAGGACCTATGTTTCTTTGGGCCTGGCTTACTTCATTTAATAGCCACCGGCCAATCTCAGCTGACTCCTATCAAGCATATAGTTTCCTTCTCCACACCTTCAGTTCTCACGTGAGTTCCTTCTGCCATTGCCAGCTCCTGCCTGCATGCTCAGTTTTGCCCTGCCACACTGGTAGAAGAGCAGGCATTGAGCACAGGTGAGGCCATCCAACTCTAAGTCTCTTTGTATTGATTAACGAAATCCCTGTTCTTCTAAATTCTTGATCAGTAAAAGAACTAACACATGGGGCTCCATCTGTTCAGAGCATTTGTCTTTCTTCCAAACTTGGGTGAGTAATAAGGTACTCACCCCAGTGCTATGATACTTATCATGTATTGGTCTTGTCAAATATCAACATCTGAGTTGCAATTATGTACTTATTTTTCTCCTCCATTAGCCCATGAATATTTATAGATCACTAATCCTCTTTGTCCTTATCATCATATTTTCACATATAGCAGAGTATGTGGTAGAAAGCAGGTATATAACAGTAGTCAAACAACAATTATTTGATGGTTAAATAAATGGGTAGATAGCAACAAAAAAATCCAAATCTGTAAGTATTAAATTAAGGCCTGTAACCAATGGAATAGAATTGAAAACCCAAAAATGAACCTACAGACCTATAGCCATCTAATCTTCGATAAGGGAGCTAAAACAATAGAATGGAAGAAAGACAACCTCTTCAGTAAATGGTGCTGGCAAAATTGGTTAACTACATGTAGAAAACTTAAGCTAGATCCTTATCTATCACCCTGCACCAGAATCAACTCCAAATGGATCAAAGACCTTGAACTCAAAGCAGACACTCTGAAAACATTACAGGATGGAATAGGAGAAACCCTAGGTCTCCTTGGCTCAGGCCGAAATTTTCTGAATAGAGACCCGGAAACACAACAAATCAAAGAAAGGTTGGACAAATGGGATTGCATAAAGTTGCAGAGCTTCTGCAGGGCAAATGACATAGCTAGCAAGATCAATAGAAAGCCCACGGATTGGGAGAAGATCTTTACTAGCCATACAACAGACAAGGGTCTCATATCTAAAATATACTTGGAACTCAAAAAATTAAACCACCCAACAACAAATCCTCAAAGAAACAACTGCCCAATAAATAAGTGGGCGAAAGACTTAAAAGAGAAGCTTCTCTGAAGAAGAAAGAAGGATGGCCAACAGACACATGAAGAAATGTTCAACATCCCTAGCCATAAAAGAAATGCAAATCAAAACAACATTGAGATATCACCTCACTCCAGTTAGAATGGCAAAAATCAAGAACTCTAACAACAACAGATGCTGGAGGGGATGTGGACAGAAAGGAACCTTACTTCATTGTTGGTGGGAATGTAAACTTGTTCAACCACTTTGGAAAGCAGTATGGAGGTTCCTCAAAAGACCTCACATAGAACTCCCCTATGTCCCAGCAATCCCACTTTTGGGCATTTACCCAGAAGTTTACAAACAAGACCACACTAAAGCTACCAGCACAACTATATTTATTGCAGCATTATTTACCATAGCTAAGATCTGGAACCAACCCAGATGCCCCTCAGTAGATGAATGGATCAAGAAAATGTGGTATATATACACAATGGAATTCTATGCCTCCATCAGAAAGAATGACATTGCCCCATTTGTTAGGAAATGGAAAAAATTATATTAAGTGAAGTAAGCCAGGCCCAAAGAAACATAGGTCCCATGGTTTCCCTTATTTGTAATATCTAGTATATGTATGAGTCAAGCGGAAAAGGTCAGATAATGTGATGTCAGGAAAATGAACCCTTAGATGTGTATTTTAATGTTTTTTTCTTTCATGCATGTGTTTCTAATGCATTTATAAGATTATCTCTTTGTTGCTTTGTATGTCCCTCCCCCACAGTACAACCCCTGCTTTCACTATATTTGATGTCAGTATAACTTGTGGAGGAGATGGGGAAAAACCAGTTGTTTAAGGATACAGGTGGACCTGTTGCAACAATGAGAAGTACAAGTTGTCATGTCCAAAACTGGGGGGGGGGAGGAGAAGGATTGGGATTGGGGGGGAGGGGGGAGGCTGGGAAGGGATGTGAAGGGTAAACAAAGGAGGAGGCTGCAATGCTTGGTAAGAAATGTACGCATTATCCTGCCCACGTAATTGTAACTCCTCTGTACAGTATGTTCACAAATAAAATTAAATTAAATTTAAAAAAAATAAATAAATTAAGGCCTGTAAAGAGTCAGAACCTAAGTCTTTAGATATAAACATATATTAAAATTTTACTAACTCCAACATTTTTTTAAGATTAGGAATCAAACTTAGGGCTATGTTCATGCTAGGAACCAGATGTAGCCAAAGCCACATCTGATATATGCTGTTGCTAATTAATTATGCCATTGGTCATTTAATCTGTCACATGCTTCAATTTACATTATTCAACAGAAAATCTTTATTAATCAAAATACTATAGTCTGATGTAGTCTATGGTTTGAAAAGAACTTTATAAGTCATTTTTCTGAAAAATAAATCAATTTGATTCAGATAAAAAGAACTTGATTTAATAAAATTTTTGTCTATTTATTGAGTACAATATTTATTTTATAACCATACAAATAGTTGTTTTGAAGCTTAACTTATGGTAAGTATTAAAAATAAGAACTTCTTTTTTGACAAATAGGCTTTATTCTAATTCAGATCCACCTTCACCAATTTTTTAGTCATCAAGTGATAAGCTAGATATTTTTTCCTTTGCATATTTAACTTTCTCATAGTTTAGACATGATGCTTCTTAAATAATTTTCCTGTTGTTCAAACCATCCTTGCTACCAATGTAGGCAAATTATTAAATCAATAAAACATACAAGGTAGGAACATTGTCTCATACATACCATTACTCAGAACTACAGTAGTATCATGCATATTCATGCATTGAAAGTTTAAACGTTTACAGTAAAATAGAAACATATATTACAGGCCTAACTTTGTGTAAACGAGCAGGTAGGGGAATGGTAATATAACTTATCAAATCGTGCCAAGCTTCTTTCTCCTATAAGCAAGGTAAAGTCACCCTTACAACAAAGCTGCAAATCACAGAATCAAGTGAATCACATAAATTGTGTAGCCAGTAAATGCCTCCTTTAAATATGGAAAACGTCAGATTTTAAGTAAATAATTCTAGAATAATAAAGCACATGGGAAGTTCTGCATTCCTTAATATAGTCAAATATAAGAAGTGTGAAGAGACATTTCCATAATAGAGCCACTAATAACCCTCAGTTAATTACTTTCATTAAAAAATTTCACAAATATTTTGCAAACTAATATATTAAACTTTTTATAACCCCTCCCAATAAAACTGTCCTTCAAAATTTATGCAAATGTCACTCTTTCCTTAATTAAAATAGTCGTGTGTTTTGTATCAAATATTTGATACAAATAATATAAAAACTGTAGTTTCATGAGGTGTAAATTTGCCAACACTAAAGGCTCCTCAGCTCTACTTCAATTCCATGAACTAATAGCTTTTCAGGCAAGAATTAATCTATACTGTTGAATATTTCATCACAACATTGCCCCAGAGGTTATTTAATCACAACTTTCTCAGATGGTATGGGATAAATTATCACATCAATCGAGTCAAATGTTCTCCTCCAAAGTTCAGCATTCTAATTCAAAGCCATGATCAAAACCAAAAATCAGTCCAATTAAGCCTTTTATTTCTGCATCTTAAAGTCAGCCTTATAGAACTGGAAAAAAGGGTAAAAGTTTACAGAGAAAGAGACAAGAAAATTAATTTTACCTAACCATAGCTGCTGAAAACACCTAACTTAATATCCAGCCATCAATGTGTAATACACAGCTTCATTCATTTGTATTTTGTAAACTCAAACGTAAATGATAGTAAGAATTATCATGGTAGTCAAATTGCTAGTATTATTAGTAATACCAAACAAAACAAAACATCCTGCTACTATGAAATTTAGTATCCTAGCTACACAGTTACCATTAGTCCCAGCTATAGTGAGCAATATACTTTCACCCACTAATAAAACTTAACACCTCAGTTTGAACAATTATTAAGACACAAGTACTATGTGAGATGATTTACACATCTTTATATTTAATAATATAATAACACATATCATGTCCAGTTTTAAACGACTATTAAGAGCTGGTACTCTGTGAGATAATTCATACATCTTTAGGTTGTAATAAGTGGAATGACTGCAGGGTTTATACCCCAGAACCTATTTCACTTTCTTAAACAATTATTTTTATTATTAACCTCTGTACAAGAAAGACCAATCTCTATTAGCTGGAATATTCTAGTAAATGTGTAAATGCTCTTCCAAAATTAATCAAAATCATTAAATTGGTTGGGTAGGTAATAATATTTATGACAGTCTATTCTATTGGATAAGATTAAAGACAGATTTTGAAGTAATTTGAAATTTAGAAAATAAGTAATATTTATATCAGCAATAATAATAGTTATATGGCATAAATCTCTCAGTCATTGTGACAGCCCATCAGTATAGAGTCTGATTTTCATTTGTTTGCATATATATTTACCTAAAATGTAATAAATTTTAATACAAAGGAAAATTGAACATATTTTCTGCCTAATGTTTTAACAAATTTGAGGATTTTAATTTAAAGTAGATTATAGGGATTTGTCTATCATATCTATATTTTTCTATCACATCTATATTTTTTTTGTTTTGTTTTGTTTTTTTGTTTTTTGGGGGCCGGTCGTGGGGCCTGAACTCTGGCCCTGGGCGCTGTCCCTCAGCTCTTCAGATCAAGGCTAGTGCTCTACCACTTGAGCCACAGCGCCACTTCCAGCTTTTTTTTCTTTTTGCTTATGTGGTGCTGAGGAATTGAACCCAGGGCCTCAGGCATGCAAGGCAAGCGCTCTACCACTGAGCCATCTTCCCAGCCCCACATCTATATTTTTTATACACCTATTTATTGTGCTTTGTATGAAGTAAAAAGAAACGGATAAAAAGTAGGAAGTGGAAAGAATAGAAATATGTGTAAAGTTTGCAGGAGAAATGGAGGAAATGCTTTCTAGAGAGAATTTTTAATCTACTATAAACTGGGAAAATTAATTTTTATTTTGTCATTGTTGTTTTTAAGGGTAAAATAATATAACTAACAAAATAGATGACTCTCAAAGTCAACTAAGGAGAATATTTAATAATAGAAACTAACTTGGTCTCTTTTTAATGGAAAATTACTTCATCGCAAAACCCAACCTTTTTAACTATAGTTCTACAGGTTTGGGAAAATGTACACACTAATGTGTCCACAACCACAATCATGATGTAAAACAAGTCTCAACAAAATTATTTTGTTTCTTTGTAGTCAATCAAGAACCCTACTTTCAATTTCTCTTAAAGACTAATATATCTTTTATCTTAGAAAGTTCCTTTCCTGCCGGGCGCTGGTGGCTCACGCCTGTAATACTAGCTACTCAGGAGGCTGAGATCTGAGGATCGCGGTTCAAAGCCAGCCTGAGCAGGAGAGACCGTGAGACTCCTATCTCCAATAAACCACAGGAAAACCGGAAGTGGCGCTGTAGCTCAAGTGGTAGAGCGCTCGCCTTGAGCTGAAGAGCTGAGGGATAGCGCCCAGGCCCAGAGTTCAAGCCCCACGACCGACAAAAAAAAAAAAAAAAAGTTCCATTCCCCAAAGTCTTATAAATACTAGATTGGTAGTATAGCATCTGATTGTTTTTTATGCATTTGGGCTTCATCACTGTGGTGTTATGAATAATTTCTTTCTTTTTACTGTACAGAATTTCATTGTTTGCCATGGGTTTGTTTATCCATTTCCCAATTGAAAAACATGTGGATATTTTCCAGTTTTAAACTGGTACAAATAAATGGTTAAAAATAAAATTATTCTAAACAGTCATCTATAGATTTTTGAATGAACATATTTTAATTTATCTTGGGTAAATATAAAACATTTTTCCCAGTTTTTACAAGTGGTTATACCATCATGCATTCTCAATAATAAAGTATGAGAGCTCAGTTTGACTGTTCTCAGAACTTAGTATTAGCACTTTCTATTCATTTGCTCCATGTTTTTCTGCTTTTAATTATTTATTTATTTCATTTCTGTTAAGTATCAATTTCTGATTTTCCATTTCCAAAACAAAAGTATAAGTTGATTATATATTCTGCTACATTGTTAAGCCCATTAATTCTTACTAGATATTATTGTAGATTTAATAAAAATTTCTGTTCATATGGAGTTCTTTGTGAATGAGAAGGCTTTTCTTTCTTTTGAACATGATGGATTTTACTTTCTATTCTTGCCATGTTTCTTAGCTAGTCCCTCCCATATAATCTTGAAGAGTGCTGACAACCTTGCATGATCTACAATCTTAGGAAAAAAGCATGTAGTCTCTCACTGCGAGGTGTCACATGACATGTACGATTATTTAACTGTTCTTTATCAAAGTAAGTAAGTTTATATCCCCCCTACTGTAGGATTTGTGTATATGTGTATGTATGTGTGTGTGTGTATGAGTTGAGTTTTGCCAAATGCTTTTTCTACATTGAAACAGCCATAAAGTTTTTCTTTACTTTGTTTTTATGGTGAGTTACATTTTTAAATTTTCAAATGTTAAATCAGCCTTATTTTCTAGGATAAAGCATATTTGGTTTGTATATATTATATATTGGATTCAATTTGTAAAATATCCTTGAATATTTTTATTATCTATGTTTTATATATATATATATATATATATATATATATATATATATATATATATGTATTCCATAGAGTTTTTTTTCTTTTTCTCATAAAGGTTGTTTTGGTTTTGTAGTCAGGGCAATACTGCTTGCTAGCTTCATAAAACATGCTGGAAAATGACTTTTTTTTTCTATTTGTTGTCTTTAGGGGAAAGTTTTGTGATAGAATTGCTTGCTATTGTATTTTCCTTAAGAGATAGGTCCAATTCACCAGTGTAACCATGTGTGTTGACTGCCTCATTGCTACAAGCTTTAAAACTAATAATTAAATATTTCATACATATTGGGCTACTCAACTATCTGCTTCCCTTGCTCACTTGCTCACTCATTGTCTCTCTCTGACTTTGTCTCATTTTCTTTTAATTCTTATCATTGAAAAACTTCTTGATATACCTATTGTACATTCATGATTCATTCTCCTGTGAAATTCTTGTTCTATTTTTTATTAAGATATTTGTTTCTCAGTGATTTATAGTAATGGCTTATATATAGTTATGCTTTCATAATCTGACTAGTATTTTAATGTTTTATTACATCACAAAGATACTTTAAATTTTTAAAGTCTAAATTGTCAGTTTTAAAATCATTATTACAGTTTTTTTTCTGTTTTAAATATACTTCTCTAGCCAAGTATCATTGAAATACTTTTATATTATACTTTATCATAGGTCTTTCCTATAAATAAGTGTGACAGAATAAAGTTATTTTTTTCCATATCTAGACCATGTTTTTACCATTATCTTTGGTAGTTTTATATCAATTAGTAATCATCGCATATCAAGAATGCATATAAATTCAAATACTTTTTGGATATGTTTACTTAGTGACTAAATCATAGTTATAATTACTGAAGTTTTAGAATGAGTCTAGACATTTTAAAATCCTAAATCCCACATTTTTATTTCTTTTTTCAGAATTAAGTCAATTCATGAAACACTACTTTTTCATATACAGTTCTGGACTTTGTCAATTCCATAAAACTGGTGGGAGGGAAGTGTTCTTAGAATTTAGTAGAAAAATAAATATAATCAAATTGAAAAACAATAAAGAATAATCCTTTCTTTCTGGTAACAGACTTTGAAATCGGAGTCTTATACTCTTTCTTGTTAAAGGCTGCAGCTCTACCACTTGAGTCACATCTCCTGCCCAGCATTTTTCCATGTATTTTTGAAAATGGAATCTCGCAGACTTTTCTGCCCTAGGCTGACCTCAAACTACAGTCCTCCATGTTTCAACTTCCTGAATTGTTGGTGTGAGGGTGGAAAGCAAGTGGTAGAGTGTTAGTCTTGAGCCAAAAAGCTCAGGGACAACTCCCAGCCCCTGAGTTCAAAACCCATTCCCTGAGTTTAAGTCCCATCAGATATGTGTGTATATATGTATATATCTATATGTGTGTGTTATATATATACATATATATATATGCATATAAATTAAAAGAACATGCATACATATGTGTATATATACATATAGAAATAGAAAGAGAATAAAATAGGTAGGAAGAAAGAAAGAACGCAGAAAAAAAGAAAGAAAGAAGATTAGATAGATGTTTTGTAATCTGATGAATATAAGATCTGAGTACTATTTGTCTCTGTGAACAACTTGAATGTCCTTCCTTTTATTACTGATGAGTTTAGCTTGGTAACCTAAGCAGTAGGAAGCTTAGCAACTAATCAGTTCAAAATTAAAAGATTAAGTGCATTGACAGCCTAATTATGAAAACTGGGAGGAAAATGGAAAGGAAGGAATACAAAAAATGTCTAGCTTACTAGTTTAGAAATGAACGTCAGAGAAGAATTTGTAATTAACTCTATGAAGTTGTTCTCCAGTGAAAGGCATATTCACTTTCTGCAGGAGATGAAACTTTTTTGTAGTTACACATTCAAGGACTAAAGCAACTTCATTGAGATGCCTAAAAGTTAGTAAGAAGGACTTGTTGCTATGACTTCAACAACCAGCATGCTGCCAATCCATTGCAATCACTGAAAAGGAACTGGCCATTTCAATCCCTAGCTTTCCTTCTAAAGATGCAATGATCAAAACTGAAATTTGACCTAGAAGCTGTCATGTGTTTAAAGATGCATCACAAAAGATTTGGCAAATGTTAATACGAATGGGAAAACAACAGACAACAAAGCAGTCAGATTTCTCAAACTTTTGAGGATAGTGAAGTAGAGCAAAACCAGCCAACAGCCTAACAGGCAAAGATTATACCCACTGTAGCGTGATGGGCAGCCTCATTACTCTGATTTGATGTCACTGTTAAAAGACTAGATGTTTTTCCCTACTAAATAGCTAATAAATAAACAGTGAGCCACAGCCACTGGGACAGAAGAAGAAAGCCAGTGGAAAGGAAAACAGAAGGACTCAACCTGACAACTACTTGCACATTGATTCTGTACTCATTGTAAATTAGAAGAGGACAGTCTAAAGTCTTTCCTACTAGTAGGGTTATGCTCCTTGAGCACAGTCCCATTAGAAATTTATCTGTACATAGCACCACATATTCATTGAGGAAAACTGCAATGAAAAAAGGGTACAATTACAAATATCAAATTAGTTATTTTAATTACCTATTCAGAATGCCTTGTTTAAATTGTATTGTTTTGTTTTAATTATGCTGTTTCCAATCAGTCCTTAACAGAGAAGACAGAAGAGAAATGAATGAGTGTTTCAACATCAAGGATAATAGCCTTCTTCAAACACTCATCATTTGAATTTTAAAAGCAACAGAAAAAAATAGTGTAACTAGAAGAAAACAAAATTGAAGAGAGCACTAGGATTCTAGAGACTTAAAGGTAAGGTTGAAGAAATCTAAATTACCAAGACAAAGGGATCTTTCTTCTTCATCCTTCCTATCAGTTATATTATGCAAATACAAATATTAAAGTAGTAAATAGTATGGAAATTTTATAAAGAAAAATAACAGAAATACTGTTGATACCCTATCTTTACCAATATTGAACTACATATCCACCCTAGATCATTCTCATTTCACTTTTTAAACTGCATTGTTTTCACTTCTGTTTTCCAGGTTCTTTTTGTTGCTATTGTTTTGTTTTTGTTGTGTTTTGATTTTTCATGTTGTATGGCTCATGGTATTGGGGATTAACCCGAAGCCTGTGGATGCTAAGAAAATGTTCAACCCACTGAGCTACATCTACCCCGTTCCTCTTTGCTAGTCCACAAAGCAATTCTTGCAATTCTTTCCAAACTAATGAAAGGATACTGAATAAAAAACTTTTGCTTGGGGCTGAGAAGGTGGCTCAGTGGTAGAGCGCTTGCCTTGCATGCCTGAGGCCCTGGGTTCGATTTCTCAGCACCACACAAGCAAAAAGAAAAAAGCCGGAAGTGGTGCTATGGCTCAAGTGTTAGAGCACTAGCCTTTGAGCTGAAGAGCTGAGGGACAGCACCCAGGCCCAGAGTTCAGGCCTCACGACTGGACAAAAAAAAAAAACTTTTGCTAATTGACCTACATTCTAGTTTATGACACAGCTCATTCTAAATAAAATACTCAATTTCCAATAGGCTTACAAATTTAAATTTTAACTTAAAAAATAGAAACAAAGGTTGGCTGATTTTGCTGACATGTTTTGAGTAGAGCATGTCTCATCATGGTACCTACACATTTCCACCCAGGCAGGAACGTCCTTACTCGAATGAGTGAATTCAAGGTTCAGTGATTTAGCGTACACTCTGGAAAATGAATGCTCAGTTTTCAGTTTTAATGTGAAGCACACTGATAACACAGCTCTTCTAGGAACGATGAGTAACCTTCAGCTCCTGATTTCCTCACAGAACCACGCTGTTCCTGACAACAGGAGAACACACTTCATCTCTCTACTCTTGGATCTTAATGCTCTGGATGGCTTTCCTGGCAACAGATCACAAGAAGAGATGTCTTGGAACATTTTCTTGAGGCTTGATTCTGAGAAGTCTTGCAGCTTCTGCTCAGGTTTTGTAAAACATTTATTTTGAGGGTATTGCTTTTCGGACCCCAGTCATTGTTTTGCGGACTACCAGATGAATCCAGAACCATTCCTGGCTGTTTTGTTAACAGCATCAATGGCCAACTATTCATGTTACTTACTTTAGATGATCAATTCAATCAGGTCTTTAGATGGCTGAATCCCAGCTAATATTGGACTACAACAGCATGAGACCACAGAATTCTGTGAGATGATTAATTATTTTAATCTAATTATTTGTGGATAATTATTTATGCTGTGAGAGATAACCATTCATTTTTAATTCTGATTCACAATATTATCATATCCTTATACTTATCTAGGGGAAATAACATACAAATGATCCTTCTAAAGTATTACCAAGTAGTTTAAAATGATAAAAATCTTAATTTTCTCAAGGAAGGTACTTCAACCTTATCTTTCTTTTTTTGTTTCAACCTTATCTTTCTACATGTTGTTCTTCTGAATATTACTGAATCTAAATCTGCATTCCATAAATTTAGATACCCCCCATCAAACTAAAGAGAAACAAGATCTTAACATTTTACAGGACTCAACCCAAAAACATAAGAAATTATCTATCTTCTCCCCTCCAACTTTACAAAATGTTTCTTTGCCCTTTGTTCATAATTACTTCTAGGACATCATGGCTTTACTAAAACAAAAGTAGATTCTCAATCTACTCCATTTTACTGAAATTTAGTGACAGCCATTCATTCCTATTTTTTTTCTTTCCTCAAAACATATGGAATTCTAAAACCTAACTCTTCATGTTTAATCTGTCACATCTCGGCCATTTGTGATGGTGCCCACCATCAGGAGGATGAGGATGGAGTGTAACAGGCGAGCCTATGCTATGTAGTAAGCTCTGCCCTCCAAACAAAGCAAAAGTTACATCCCAACATTCTAGTTATAGATCACTTACTACCTATTGTGCAGTTGGTGTTCCTGTCCTCCAAACACAATAAATGGTTTCTTTCACTTTCCCTCATCCAGTATTTCTTGTACTCTTAATTTCAAATTGGCAAATAATCACATGAGTTTACTTACCCTAAAGATTGGCAACTTTCCAATCTTTGTTTTCCTTCTTATTCCTGTGCCCTATTTAAGTGTATTTTAAAATGCATCTCCAACATAATAAGCCTTTTGGTTTAGACCTCTAACCACAAGTTCCTAACTGATACTTCAAAAATAAAATGAATCAACTGTCTAAAATATCCAGAAAACAAATCATCCTGTTCGTGTTTAAGAACATTAACAGAAACCGACTAAGTTCTGAATAGTAATCTCCAGAGAATGGATTTCATCCATCCTCTTCCTTAAGTCTCAGCTTTCCAGAGCATATTTTCCCATCAGTTCTCTGCCCTGCATATTGACTATTACTCCCACTGGCCTCAACACACACATACTATATCATTCCAGGTTAACTTTATTCCTTAACATCAGTGTCCTTTATCCTCCACATTAATCACACCACCTTGTATACTCTCTATTTCTGTGTAAACACCACATTCTTCTGGCTGCCTTGGAAAGCCTCCTAAACTCAAAATCCACCCATACACCCTGCTCCCCAGAACTTACCTCCTCTTGATTTGAAGAATCTATCTAGAGCATCTCTTCCCTTGCAATTCTTCATATCCTTTCAAATCAAGTTCAGTACCACTTTGTATTAAAGTTCTTGTAATAATATCTATCAAACTAAATCATATGCAACATTATTTTTAAGCAGGGCAAATGTTAATAGTGCTACTATGTTTAGGAAACAAAACTCAAATACTCCTGACCATAACCTTTCCACTGAACCCTGAAATTCCACAACTGAGAACTTGCTGGTTAACATCAACCTTGAGGCAAAATGTAAATACTCATTTTTAGTGTGGAATACTTTTTGAATCTTTCTTGAGAGGAGAATTTTGGAGCAAAGGAAAACCCCTGCCTATGTACACAGGTCAAGGGCATCATCCAAGAAAGGAATGGAATCTAAAGGAAAAAGTAAGAGGTGTCCAAATCCCAACTTGCCCATTTTGCAAATAACTTTATTTTAAAGAATTAGCCTTGTGCATAATGATAATAAATAATTCAGAATATTTGATTAGCCAATTACTCTCCTGCTTCCACAATGCTAGAATAAGGACTGCTGAAACAAACAAGATTGATTAAATGCTACAGGCAGCCCTTGTTGCCTTTATCTCCCCTTTAAATGATCAATTTGTTAGTCATCATGATACCCGGGGAAAAATGCATCCAGCTTGTTGGCTCAGTTCACCTTTATCCTAAACTGCTTGCGTTCTTATCCTAGCAACCTATACCCAAATTTTTAATTGCTACAACCACTACTAAAAATTACACTACATCATGTAGTTATTTTTCACAAGTAATTAAAAAGAAGAAGAGAAATATGACTTTAATGACCAATATTTTCTATCTTCTGGAAATATTTTCCCCTGCTTTCCTTCATCCTCCACTCACTTACCATCTATATAGTATCTCTACTTCTGTTCTGAACTGATTCTCTGACTATTTCTGCCCTGCTTCCTGTCACTCTTTACTGTTAGTATTTTTCCTTTAAAAACAAAACAAACACACACACACACACACACACACACACACACACACACACAAACTTTCTGGCCTCTGGGGTTTTTTTGGTTTGTTTGTTTTGCCAGTCCTGGGGCTTGAAGTCAGGGCCTGGCACTGTCCCTGAGCTTCTTTTGCTCAAGGCTAGCACCCTACCACTTGAGCCACAGTACCACTTCCAGCTTTTTCTGTTTATGTGGTACTGACAAATCGAACCCAGGGCTTCATGCATGCAGGGCAAGCATTCTACCACTAAACCACATTCCCAGTCCTGTTTTCTTTTTAAAATTTTATCGTAAAGGTGATGTACAGAGTGGTTACAGTTATAGCCTGTGTTTCTTTTGTTTTTGTTTTTGTTTTTTATTTATTCCTCTATTCACTGTCTCCTACTAGGTAACTGCTTCCCACTAGGTAATTGAGTTGTTGGAGACTTTAAGTACAGTAGGAAAAAAAAATATAATCCATTCGTGGCAGAAGAAAGAATGGACAAGTTTCAGATTCTCTTAGATTATAGAAAGAAGATTATTTTAACTCCAGATTATTTTACCAACTCAGTTGTTAACTCCACACCCTGTCTATAATTTAGAATGGGTAACTCATTCAAGAACACTGAGGTAAAATTCAGGAACAACTAACTCTTCGTTACAGTTTAGAAATGCAAATGAGAGGACCAATGAACCTCAAAATTGTAGCTAGTCCACTCAAGTTTAAGTTTTTAAGGACAATTGGTGTTTGAAGCACTTCATTACGTTAGATCCAAATAGCATTTCAATGCTTGGATAAGGATAAAGTCGTATTATATAGTAATTATTTTGGCTTTCTCATTCTGAAAACTGTCATTCATTCTTCAGGTGTCATTCTAGCAAGTGTTGATATAACCATATATAAAACAATAAAGAAAGAGAAAAAGGGGCGGGAAATGAGAAGTTGAAGTTTATTCTTTAAACTTTTGAAAACTGTTTGCTTTTGCTTTTCTAGCCCGATAATATCACTCTCCTGTCAGAAAACATTCCAAGACAATCCATTCTGGAGATCATTTTCAATGCAGTTTTATTCAAAGGCCCCTAAAAAGGTGTGTGTGTGCGGGGGGGGGGGGGGGGGAATCTTTCCTAAGACTCTCCCAGGGCCAAGGAAAAAGAAAATATAAATGTCTTGATCACAGTTAACATTCATAGGCAAAAAAAAAAAAGTCCCCAGCCTTCTCTCTCTTTCTGTCTTTTTCTTATTTTCCTTTCTTCTAAATTGGCACTGTGTCTAAACCCCACCGATTAGTAGTCCAGGCATCTCCCTAACCCTTGGAGTCTGTGGGAATGTTGGAATTTCAACCGGGCACGTCCGTCCCCAAGGCCTCTTTACTCTGGATGAAATCCCTGACAACAAAGGACAAGGGACGGCGGGGGAGGGGCGCGCGGGGCCTTGGACCGGAAGGGGCGAGTCGTCTGGCCGGTGAATAGTAAACCCCCCGCGGCGGGCGGGTCACTAATCAGTCTCCATGGAAACGCAGCGTTACCGCGCTGTTACTTTACTCGTTCGCTGGACAAACACCAAACCCAAAACACAAAATAAAAGGAATCCCAAGCGCGGTACATCGCTTCCCGCAGCGCTGTGCCAACTTTTCACACCAGATCGCCAGTCTTTCCTGCCGGCTTTGGATTTCCACCGTCCACACCTAATTTTCCACACCTACCGTGATCTCACACACACACACACACACACACACACACACACACACACACACACACACACACACACACTTTCCTGGGACGTTTCCAGGCGACGCTGCTAAACGACCGCGGACGCTGCAGAAATCCGGACCTCAGTACCCCTGCGCGCAGCCCTACCAAGGTCCCTTCACACCGTGTGTGTGTGTATGCGTGTGTGTGCGTGTGTGTGCGCGCGTGTGTGCATGTGTGCGCGCGCGCGTGTGCGTGTATGTGTGCGCGCGCGTGTGTGTGTGCGCGTGTGTGAGTGTGTGCGTGTGTGTGTGCGTGTTTATCCAGTTCAAATCTAGGAAGAATCAGCCTTCAGCTTCAAGCTTCAAAACCCCCTGTGCCAATAGACACTCGGGGTACACCAGCTCTAGGAATTGTCCCCCAAGTTCGCTCCGCCCCGGCGCCTTCCTCTACCCCAAACCTGTGCGAACTGGAAGTTTGTGGGTTGTTTTTTTTTTTTTTTTTAAACCAAAGTTGCGATTGCTTGTCCCCCTTTCTCCACTTGCCAGAACCCCGCACTGAACGCGTGGGGACGCGATCTCCCATCTCCCCGGAACTCGCCCTCCCGTTCTTGTCTTTAGACTCCTGGACCGCCGGCGCCCGCACGGGATTCGGGACCCCCTCAGGCGCCCTCCTTGGCCCACGGGAGATTGCCTGGTCCCTGCCCTTGCTTTCTGGATGCAGGAAAAGTCAGAGACCAGACAGACTCTCAGCTGCTCCTGGAGGGGGAAAGGCAGGACGGGGTGGGGGATGCACCTGAGGATTTCGAGCGTTTCTACCACACCTCAGCATGGGGGGACGGGGAGGGGAGCTGGTCCCGCTCCCGCCCCTGCACTCACCCATGACCAAAGATCTTCCTTCTCCTGAGGTTCCCAGAGGAGTGCGGGGGAACAGGCGCTGCGCAGGGCCAAGTTCTCAGGGCTGCTCTGGACTCCTAGGACTCGGAGCCAGTGACAGCCCCGCCCCTCCCAGTGGAGGCGCCTGAAACTCTCGAGCGCGCAGACCCCTCCCACTTTCCACCTGCTTCCTCTGGTTGAGACCTGTTCTTTCTCTTGGCCACACTGTAGTTCCCAGAAAGCCCCCATCAGGGCAACTTTCAGATGCGCCACATACAATCTTGCTTCTAGCTACATTAAGTACACTTCACACACACACACACACACACACACACACACACACACACACACACACACACACACACACACCAGCACAAACATTGTCTCAATATAGCAGCAATGACCTGGTATCTATAGCTATCTATCTATCTATCTATCTATCTATCTATCTATCTATCTATCTATCTATCTATCTATGTCTATCATTTATCTATCATATATCTATCTATAAAGTCAAGAAGAAAATAGAAATCTTTTAATTTACACTTTACCACCCCTTTTTTTTGGTAATCAAACAGGATCCTAAACACACACACCACCACCACCACCACCACCACCACCACCACCACCACTGCCACCATCACTATCACCACCATCACAAAAATATGCAAAAATCACCTGGAAAATCACTGAGTCGCTTCCAGAGGGGATGGTTACTACAGAAAGAGCACTGAACATCACTGACATTCCTTTGAGAGACTGGAGTTGTGACTCTGAGTCTACCACTCACAAAGGAAGACTCACTTTCCCAATTTATAAAATGAAAGGTCTCTAAAAAAGAGATCTCTCTGGTCTACTCAATCAAAAAAAAAGATAAAATTATATAATTCTACAAATTTTTGACCTACTTTGAAAGAAGTAGGAGAAGTTATTTTAGTTAATCAGTCCTCAAAGAGCCTTAAGCTTCTTTTTTTGTGTGTGCAGTGCACCCCTTAAAGTGGTTTGAATCTATGCCATGAGCAAGTGGAAAAACAAAATGAAATGAACTTGGCATGGCTGCTAAGGACACTGCTACATAATGAAGAAAGTCACTCTATGATAAATAAGAATATAGTCAGCACACTGCATGGACAAATCAGATAAAATTATTAAAATGTCACAGAAACATTTCCACAGTCATTTCCCACACAATGGAAGAGTTACCCACTTAAAAGGGGCATTACAAATGCATTTCAGATAAATAGGGGTAGAAAGTCATTCTTATCTCTTGTTAGAGGGGAAAAGAAATAGTCCATGGAAGTTAAGAGTTTTCGACATGAGAAACACACCACCATCCTGGAAATGGTCAAAAGTGGATTGCAATTCCTGCAAAACATTAACACTCAGACACTGGGTTAATAAAAATAGATGATAAATATAGGAGATTAATTTATAAGCTCAAGTTTAGAATTATATCAAGCAACTTACCACCATTTCTGAAAATCTATTCACAAATAAAACTTAGAGCTTTTTCCCCCCCAATGGAATCCATCAGGATCTTAGTATAAATAATAATAGTAACATAAACTGAATTCAGTTTACTTAGTATCAGGAAGTATTTTAAGGGCTTTGAACTACCACATGTGATTCTCCTAACAAAAAAGAAATAATATTATTTCTATTTTATAAATGCAGAAATTAAGCCTTTAAGAAACTAAGAACAGCTGGGCACTGGTGGCTCGTGCCTATAATCTTAGCTACTCAGGAGGCTTAGAGCTGAGGATTGTGGTTCAAAGCCATCCCAGGCAGGGAAGTCCAGGAGACTCTTATCTCCAATTAACCACCAGAAAAGCGGAAGTTGCACTGTGGCTCAAGTGGTAGAGCAGTAGCCTTCAGCTGAATAGCACAGGGACAGCGCCCAGGCCCAACATTCAAGACCAAGAAAAGCAGAGAGAGAGAGAGAGAGAGAGAGAGAGAGAGAGAGAGAGAGAGAGAGAGAGAGAGAGAGAGAGAGAGAGAGAGAGAGAGAGAGAGAGAGAGAGAGAGAGAGAGAGAGAGAGAGAGAGAGAGAGAGAGAGAGAGAGAGAGAGAGAGAGAGAGAGAGAGAGAGAGAAGGAAGGAAGGAAGGAAGGAAGGAAGGAAGGAAGGAAGGAAAGAAACTAAGCACTTCACAAAATTAATGGTAAGACTAAAACTGTCGCAGACATATCCCAGGGCCCAACACCTTAGACAGTCTCAGTACCCAAGTAATTTACTACAAATTTGATAAAAAGATTATGATATTTCTCCATACAGAGAATAAATCATAAATATGTTAAGCATTCCTACTAACTTATAAGAATCTTGAAAAACCTTGACACTATAAATAACCAAATGCTGCCATCACAACGAAGATCATGAAGTATTTTCCTCTTCTGACCTATTGTAAGTGAATATGTTAAATCTTTAATGTTTAAATAATCTATATAATAGGGACTATGAAAATGAGAAGTCAATATTTCACTTGAGATTTATATGAAGATGCAATACGCACATGTCAATTAATTTATTGTCTCAGCGAATACATTCTATTTAAGCCACATTTCTGGTTTCTCATCTTCATTTCTCATTACCCAATTTTCCTTAAGTCCTGAAGTTCTGTCTCCAAAACATCTTTGTATCCAGGCCTTTGCTCCAGCCTCATTGACTAGATCATACTATGGCAAGTCCTGTGGAAAGTATATTCTTACCTACCCATAATTCCTATTCAGATGGAGCAAGAGAACTTCAGTGAAATAATCAGTAAGACCATCAAGAAATGGAGGAAAAGGCAGTTATGGGGGTGCATAACTGTAATCTTAGCTTTTAGTGAGGATCATAATTTTTTCTTTTCTTTTTCTTTCTTCTTATTTTTTGTTGATCGTAGAGGTTGAACTTGTGGCCTGAGTGCTGTCCCTGAGCAATTTTGTTCAAGAAGAGTGCTATACTACTGTGAGCCACAGTGCCACTTCTGTTTTCTATTGGTTATTGGAGACAAGAAACTCACAGACTTTTCTAATCAGATCTCAGCCTCCTAAGTAGCTAGGATTACATGAGGGAGGTACCAGCACCCAGCAAGGGTCACAATTTGAGGCCAGTGCAGACAAAAGTTAGTGGACCCTATCTGATAAAATCACCACCAACAACAAAAACAACAAAGAGACATTTATGGTGAAACACATCTGTGGTTCCAGGTAGTAGGGCAACAGAAATAGGAAGATCATGGTCTGAGGCCAGCCCAGGCACAAGTGTGGGAATTTATCTGAAAAATAAATATCTGAAGCAATAATCCTTGGGGCATGACTCAAAGCACAGTGCTTGCCTAGTAAGTTTGAGCCTCTGAGTTCAAAACCCTAATCTCACCAAGGAGGAGGTGGAGTGGGATGGGGGGAAAGGAGGAGGAGGAGGAGCCAATTCTCCTAACTTTGAGTCACGTTTTCCTACCCCCTGTGTCTTCCTTTGCACAAAAGAATTCAGTAGAATGAGCACTATGTCAGGCCAAAATTAACCACTTTTGTTCTCTTACATTTTCCTACATATATGTCCAGGACATGCTGCTAGAAGAACCATGTGAAATTGCATACCACATGAAGAATGAAATATCTCAGTCCGTAGCCAGTACCAAACTCCCTCGGCCTTCTAGCTCAGTAGTTATTAACTGAATGTGGTCATGTGAAAGCACCATGTATGTGAAAAGAACTACTCAGTCGATCATTCATGAGAAATAGTAAATTATTGTTCTTTTGAGTCACCAGGTTTTAGGGTGATTGGTCACACATTCAAAGTAACACATTTCTTTACTACTCAAGTAGTACTCATTAACACAAAGAAACACAGGACCTGTCTCCTGCTAAATGCAGAAAGGAAAGGAGAACTTTAATGTGTCCAGTAGCATTTATCAACACAAAATTCTTAGAAGTATCTCCTGGCTCCTAATTGGCTGATTACCCCCTACAGGATTGAAAGGTGAATGAAAAAATTAGAATCCAACAAAGATTTAAATTAGAGAGATAATAATAATGAAAAAGAAATAACTAAAGAGAAAAATATGAAGACTTGTAGTACATTACATCTACTAGAATTACACTACCAATTATTAGAAAAAGAGAGGGACCTAGGTAAGGAATATAATAGAGGGATGAACTTTTATGAAACCCATTTTTACTGAAAGTATATAGTATGTCTAATTTATCTGTTAGTTGTATTCTTCTTAAAAATCACAATGAGTGCTGGACACTGTTGGATCACATCCTAGCAGGAAGCTGAGTTCTGAGGATCAAGGTTCACAGCCAAACTAGATGCAAAAGTCTGTGAAACTTTTATCTCCAATTAACCAGCAAAAAGCCAAAAGTGGTGGTATAGTGTAAGTAGTAGAGCTCCAGCCTTGAGGAGATTAAAGTCAATTATGAACATAAAGCACTAAAAGTTTAAGTCCCAGAGTCAGCAAATTAAAAAAAAAAAAAAGAAAATGGCTGAGGAACAGTAATCAATTTATTATCTTGTTGGGTTTTTGTTGTTGTTGTTATATAAAAGGCCATATTAACTTCAGGGCCTACAGTGAACTTTAAGAAGATTGTTTACGATTTTCAAAATGTAATTTCAAAATGTAAGACAGTGTACGTACTTACCCACACATATTTAAGGTAATTATAAATGTTGAAAAGTTTCTTGATGAATAAAGACTCCACATTCATGAAGCCAAATTTGAAAATTACATACTTTAAACATCTATTTTTAACAATAAAAATAGTTCTAGTTTAAGAATAGAATGAGAACACAATGCCTAGGACCAAAGCAAACCCTTACAAATCCAAGCTTTTATAATAATATCCAGAATATAGAGAATCCTGAGAACCACATAACCTAATCAGACTGAAAATGCACACAAAACTTGAACAGACATTTATTCAAAGAAGTTATGAAAATAGCCAGTAAGTACATGAAGATAGTCAACATCACTATCAAAAATGCAAATCAAAATTGCGGTGCACATAAGTCAGGATGTGAAGTCATTGATATTCTCATGAACTTTTAGTACAAATGTAGCATGAACCAGTTGCTATGGAAAACACTAAGGGAGTTCTCCCCAAACTGAAGAATGAAATTGCCAAATGACCCAGTTATATTACAGAATCAAAGAACTTGAAAGCAGTATATGGAAGAGATGTTTGCATAGGCCCATTCTTAATGTCATAATTAGAAAGAGCTAAACCATGAACCTATCCCAGGTGGCCATCAATGGATGAGTGGAAAAGCAGAATGTGGGTAACACCCACTATAAAAAAATTAGTCATGCCAAAAAGAAAAAAAAGAATTTGGAAGTATGCTATAATATGGATGAAAATTAAAGACAGTATGCTAAATGAAATAGATCCATCATTAAAAGATAAATGTTGCATATTTCTACTTAAAAGAAATACTTAAGTCAAAACCCATGCTGACAGAAGATAGAAAGTTGATTTCCAGGAGAATGGTAGAAAAAATAATAGAAAGTCATTACTTAATGGGTACAGAGTTCTAGGCTTGCAAGATGAAAAGAGTTCTGAAGCTGCAGAACTGTTACACACTGCTAATTACTTCCACTGAAATATATACTTAAGATAGTGGACAATAGACACATGGAAAAATGTTCAACATCTATGGCCATAAAAGAAATGCAAATCAAAACTACATTGAGATTCTACCTCACCCCAGTTAAAATAGGCATTATAAGAAAACTAATAATAATAGATTCTAGCAAGTATGTGGCCAAAAGGGAATGCTACTATATTGCTAGTGGGAATGTAAATATGTTCAACCACTGTGGAGAGCAGTATGTAGGTTCCTCAAAAGACTAAACATAGAGCTTCTCTATGGTGTAATTCCATTCCTGGCTTACCCAAATGACCATAAACAAGGTCACACTAAAGCTACCAGCACAACTATATTCATTGTAACATTATTTACCACCATTAAGATATGAAATCAACCCAGATGCCCCTCCATAGGATGAATCAATCAAGAAAATGTGGTATATATACACAATAGAGTTCTAAGCTTCCATCAAGAAGAATGGCAGTGTCCAATTTGTCAGGAAATGGAAAGACTCGGGAAAAAATCAAACTAAGTGAGGTAATCTAGACTTCCATGGCTCCATGGTTTCCCTCATTTGTAATAATTAGTTTAAATCTAGAATAGTCCTAGTAGAGGATCACAATAGTTCAATAGCTACATACATATGAATTGTAATGAACTCCAAGATATTGAAAGAAGAGGTTTTTTGTTGTTGTTGTTTCTGTTTTAGTGTACTGTTTGCAGTTATTTCTTTTTTCTTTATTTTTTTCCCCTGTGGTCTATTCCCTAGTGTCCCTGTATATATGTTTTTCTAATTTGGAGAAGGAAGGAGAATCACAGAAACAGAAGGACCAAGGATAAAGGGTGAACAAATGCAACATCCATACTCATAGACATCCATATCTACATACTCACTCCATACATCTATGCATTTATGAAACCCATTTGCACTCAAAATATGGCATGTCTAATTTATGTGTTGGTTGTATTCTTCTTAAAAATCACAATGATTGCTGGACACTGTTGGATCACACCTTTGCTCCACTAGTTTAACCATCTGCTGATAATTCATTTGGAAACAGTTATTATCATAATTGCCAAAAGGTGATTATCTAATTTCATAATAGTTCGGTTTTAATCAGAAATAAGATATATTCTATAATTGCTTTTATCATCTCATAACTTATTTCCTTAGTGGAATTTTGTACTATTACTTTTCCACTGATAGTTTAATCCAAAAGTCCTCTAAAATTTACATAGGTCATTTAGTAAAAGGCTATTTTGTAGTTCATTTCCTTTTCATATAAAAAGTAATTATTTGCCTTTCCCACATTTTAATAATTTTTAAAGTAATGATGCTGAGTATTTAAGAAGATAACTATTTAGAATGGACTGTGTTCTCAGACTTAGGAATGTTTTCCATTCATTTGAAGAGATTCAATTTTTTTTTCATAAGCCTTAAATTCACCAAGTATGGGGTACAGTGCTATTCCATTAGCAGCAGAAAAAGGAGTTATATAATGGTTTTAAAAATCACAATGGTTTTCATTTAATATATCTATATGGCCCATGTCTTACATGGAATAAGAAAGAGTTTATTTTTAATGCAGTGAATACTAGTTTTAAGAAAATAAGACTACTGAGCAAAGCAACTTTAAAACTATATACTGTCAGGTAGACAGAGCAACAACCACATTTAAATTTGCCAACCTAAGTTTATAAGCTGAAATACTGGATTCTGCTTGTACTCTAGGGATTTTTTTTTCTACATACATACATAGTGGGGCAAAATCAAGGGTAAATTATATGCAAATAGTCTAACCTTACCTCTGAATTTATACATTCCTTATTTCTGGATTTAAAATGCAATACTAGTAAATAGTATAACCCAGCTAAAAGGAATGGAGTTCTTTATTTTTATTTTTAAATGTCTGTAAATATTTTTATTAAGATTATTGTTTCAGTTAATAGCATCTCATACATATATTTCATGTTTTTGACAATTCGGATTTACCTTATTTCTGTTGTTGTTTAGTCCTTTTTATTTTGCATTGGCAAAGTATGAACAAATACGTTTGTTCAAAAGATATTAACATTGATTTTTATCCCAAGGTAAGGTTGGATAACTTTGCAAAGAAGTTGTAAAATTCGTGGCAAAGAAGATAAATCAGAACGTCATGAAGTTAGATATTATATATAGTCATATTGTCTGTCTGTCCTTCCTTTATCCTTTTGCCTTTGCTATACTCTTTATGATTATCCCTGTCCCATCTCAGGTCCACCTTCACATTGCCCCCACCTTGTTCAATCTCCAATAAGTCCTGATTCTGAATAAACATCCATAGTTGTAGGTAAACCATAAAGAACCTAACTAGAACTACTGTCTATCTATCACTGTTATTTTACTACTGTGAAATACAGATGACATACAATTCCGCATCTCCACTATTTCATTCCATTTTATTGTCAAGGTGATATACAGAGGGATTACAGTTATATAAGTAAGGTAACAAGTACATTTCTTTTTGAACAGTGTTACCCCTCCCTCATTTTCTCCTTCTTTTCCTCCTCCCCGAGTCTCCTCTCCTCTGGTTGTAAAGTTCATTTCTAACATATGGAACTAAGCCAGATGTCTCTCAGTAGATGAATGGATCAAGAAAATATGGCATTTGTGCACAATGGAATTCTATGCTTCTATCACAAAAAAATATCGCCTCATTCATAAGGAAATGGAAAGACTTGGGAAAAAAATCGTATTAAGGGAAGTAAGCCATAGGCTTAAGTAACATAGGCTCCATGGTTTCCCTCATTATTAATAATTACTCTAGGTCTAGGATGGTCCTAGAGGATCACAATAGCTCAACAGTTATGTACCTATGAACAGATAAAATGATGCTAATCCACATAAACTCCAAGAAATGGAAACCAGAGGGTTTGTTTTGTTCGTTCATTCATTTTTTTAATTGTGTGAAGTTTGTTTATTTTTAATTTTTTTCCTTTGCTTTATTCCCTGTTGTCGTTGCTTTTGATTTTGGTTCCCTTGTCTTGTAAATGTATTTATCTAATTTGAGGAAGGGAAGGGGAATAACAAAATGGTGAGAAAAAGGACAAAGGGAGAACCAAGGCAACAGAGATACTCGAAAAACAATATGTTGGAAATGAACTGCCCAACTTGGGAGAAAGGGAAATGGGGAGGAGGGGAAGTGGGAGAAAATAGGAGAAGGGGTCATACTATTGGACAAGAAATGTACTCATTACATTACTTATATAACTGTAACTGCTTTGTACATCACCTTTACAACAAAATTAAATTTTTTACAAGTTTCAGATGATAGCAGACCAAAAATCATATAACTGACAGCAAGGATGATCCAGAAATTAATTTTGCTATAAAGAATATTAACTGGGGAGACAATGATAAAAATGTTAGTGCATGCAGGTTAGATAACAATTTCAGAATTAACATTCTAATTTGGATAATTGTGCTTTGGTTACATAGGAAAGTGTATTTTCTGGTTAATAAAGATTCACTGAAATATCTAAGAGTAAGGAACACCACATCAGCTGGCACTCCTAATTGTTAGGATCTTCTCAAACATATTTTTAGTCATAAATCCAAAATACAACAGATAGTCCTATTTAAGAAGATTAAAAAGAAAAGTAGTTGTTATTCTTCTGTTCTATATTAAAAACATGAAATATGGATTATTCTAAGTTGTGGTGGTATTGTTTCAAGTATGGGAAATGCAACAATATCCTGGTAGCATCTGCTGTCAAATCACTGTAGTTGGAAATAGATTACCAGGCTCCCTATCCAGCTGGCTTAATAGTGTTCAAAGCAAGCTTCTTGACTCCTAGAGAGCGTGCATCTAGTGATACTGTGACTTAAATCTCATTATTTCTTTAGTATTTTCCATAAGTCTAATTTAAATGTGAACACTTTACAAACATTGTGGGGTTTTGTTAAAGCAACTACATCTGGTTCAAGTATTCTGTTTCTGGAGTAGCCATCTTTGTTTGCAGGAGAACATGCAAAGCGTGAGTGCAGCAGACAGAACATTGACTGAGGTGCTTTCATGTTGGAGAACAGAGAAATGAAAATGAGAATGTTTAAGTAAGTAATGATAACAATAAGACCCTGTATTAGGTTGTGGGAAGGGAAATGTAGGCAGTAGATGGAGGGTTGGATAGTTAAAACAAGAAGGAAAACAAACACTGCAGCAAAGTACATGGTTTAAAGAAGGTGAGAATTACTGAATTCCAGTAAGCTAGGAAAACGATTTGAGAGGTTGTGGAAGATTGATTTTTACAAGATACTCTTCCCAATATGTTCCTGTTTTGTCAGGATCTTCAGAACAATGGAAATTGACATACTACAAAGATAGAGAATGTCTCTTCTCCCTCAGAGACAATATACTTAATGAATAAGGAAGTGTAAAGGCTGTTTTCTGGTCTTTTCCAAAGTCAATTGGTCACATTCCAACATAAACAGATTTCCCTTTCACTTAGAAGAGATTTGTTTACATTCCAGAGTAAAAGATAAGGAAATGTCTCTCTTCCTCTGCTTCACACCCGGCAAATTCCAGTGCAAGCTCTGAGTTTCCTAAGTTCAGAGATCCTGTCCTTTCCACATTAACTGTTTCAGTTACATCTAACTCTAGACTTGACTTTTCCCAGAGAATTCTGGAAGGGTAGGGAAACACATGTACTGTGAATAAATAAGAGGCTGTTCTCAGACCCAGACAGAGGTTTCATGTTTATTTTTATACACACATATACACACACACACACACACACACACACACACACACACACACACACACACAAATGCACAAATATAATTATCATCTGAGTATCATTATCTATGTTCCTATTATCCATCCTTCTGTCTATTTGTCTGTCTATCTACCTATCTACCTACCTACCTACCTATGTTCCAGTCAATCATCTACTTTCTATTCACCTGTTCATGTTTTCCTAGCTCACTCTTTGTAATAGTAGGCCAATACTTTTTTTAAATCTCCTTCAAAATGTCTACTTGGATACAATGTTTTCTTTTTGTTTTACTTTCTACCTTCACTTCCTTTTTATGGCCGCTAAGTATAATATCTGGTAGTAAGATCAGTTCAAAATAATTTCTTTTCTTTTTTCTTTTATTTTCTTCTTCTTTTTTTTTGTTTTGCTACCAACAAGTAGACAGTATTCCATATGAGTCCCCTTGTACTCTGAACACTTACAAAATGAAAAGTTATAGGATAAGGCAATTCTACATTAGGCCTTCTATGGTCTCTTTGGAAATATTAATTCAGTCTTCTATGCTATCGCTTGGATTTTATTACATTATTTTTCTCATCATTGGCTTCTATTTCCTATTATATGTACTTCTGAGACCTCTAGCAAAGTTTCAGTAAGATAAATCACTGACAGTTGTTGAAGCATAAGAGGGTAGGGAAGAAGGAAAAGAAGAAAGCAATAGGGTGAATCAGGCTGATTTTAAATATCACATATGCACATGGCAAAACCCCTTTGTACAAATAATATACACTACAACAAAGAATGGCAGAAACAGAGACTTTCTGGGGTTGTGAGTCCCAGAAGATGAGGAGAGGGCAAATGGAGAGGGTGAAGAGGATGAATCTGGTCAAATTATTTTATATGCATGTATGAACAGAGAATAGTGAAACCTAATAAAAGTATCTGAAGAAGGAGAGAAGAAAAAGTGATAGAGAATGAATTTGCCAAGGGTACTTAACATGAATAGAAATGTCTTAAAAAAACTTTTTTTTAAACAACTAATGCACGCTAATAGAAATGCAAAGCAAAAAGGAAAAAAAAAAAGATGTATCATTGAAATTGCTCTCCTTATTAGGACCTGAGATTAAGCTACATTGTGCCAATGCCAGGCCAATGATAGTCTTTTCTGGGTAAAAACAATCATTTCTCTTTTTTTTGTAATTTTAATTTTAATTTTTATTGTGAAAATACTGTACTACAGAGGGGTTACAATTACATGGGCAAGATAATGAGTACATTTCTTATCCAGCATTGTAGCCTCCTCCGCTGTTTCCCCTTCCCATCCCTTCCCATCCTCCCCGTCCCCCCTCCCCCTCACCCCCCCCCACCAAAGTTGTAAAGTTCGTTTTTGACATAACGACTTGTACATCTCATTGTTGCAATGGGTCCACCTGTATCCCTATTTAAACGATTTGTTTTCCCCTTCCCCTCCACAAATTATACTGACATCAAATACAGTGAAAGCAGGGGTTATTCTGTGGGGGAGGGACATACAAAGCAACAAAGAAATAATCTTATAAATGTGTTAGAAACAATCGCATGAAAGAAAAAAAAACATTTGAATACATATCTTAGGGTTCATTTCCCTAACATCACCTTATCTGACCTTTTCTGCTTGACTCAGACATATACTAGATATTGCAAATAAGGGAAACTATGGGACCTATGTTTCTTTGGGCCTGGCTTACTTCACTTAATTTAATTTTCATTTCTGAGTCACAGGTTGATTCTACTGATGGATGCACAGCCTTCATGCAGATTATTGCATTGTTTTCTCCCCTGAAATGAGCAGCAGATTCCTTCACCTCTTGTTGTATTTGTATATATACAGGACAACCGGGGCCCACAATTGCAACAGGGCTATTCACAGCCCTAAAAATTAGTTTTAATTGTTATTCAAATTATTTTTATGAGCAATATACCAGTTGCTTAAAATTGTGGAATTATATAAGTTTTTCTTAATTGTTGTTGAATATTTCTAGGCCAAGACTGTAAGCTTGGACTTTTCTTCCTTAGGATATTTCTCTTGAAGCCCTTTGCAGGGCTAGTCTTCCAAATGTTCATGAATTTTAGAATCCAAGCACAAATAACATTTCAATACATCACTATGATGAACTTGGAATATACCACTCACTGCAGAGCTGGCATGCCAGAAATCCACACAAAAGGACTGCTAGAGCAGCCCCTACCTTCATCTTTCCTGCTTCCATTTGTCCTCATAGCTCAAAGCAGGAATTTTAGAATGCATGAAATTTAGGAAAATGTTTTGCTAGCAAGCAAAAATGGGCCTTGAGATAAGAAATAACCTTTGTAGCTCTGGGTATTGGTGGCTCAAGCCTGTAATCCTAGCTACTCAGGAAGCTGAAATCTGAGGACTGTGAGTCAACGCCAGCCCAAGCATCTCCAATTAACTAGCAAAAAGCTGAAAGTGGAGCTGTGACTCTAGTGGTAGAACACTATTTTTGAGCAAAATAAAAAGCTCAGGAATAGTACCCAGGCCCTGAGTTTAAACCCTAAGACTGGCACACACACACACACACACACACACACACACACACACACACACACACACACACACGCACACACACACGAAATAATACAATAAAAAATAATCTTTGTAGGTAGGGGTAGACTCCTTGGATGATGGGTAAAGAGTTCAATGACAATATTGAGAGGAAGAAAGGTATTTTATGCAGTGGCAATTACTGAGAAAGAAGTGACAGATTGGGAACTTTAGTGTACCCTTCAAACAAAATCAAACAGAAAGCATGATGTACCTTTGAGCGTTATGTGATGCTGGGGCAGAGCATGCAGGGATAGAAAGGATATGTGAACTGCTCCTGCTTCTATCCTGCCACTGCTGCTTTGGGCAGGACAAGGAGCAACATTCCACCAGGAGAACCAGGCCAGTGCAGCAGAGACCCCCAGAGAGAGCCGTGCAGTGGAGAACTGTCATATAAACGATCAGCAAGGACAATGACTTAGGTACAACCTACGGCTTTCCACATAGACACAATACCCAGCAATACAAAGTCTGGAAGGGGAGATGAAGAAGAATGTTTGAGTGTTATTGGTTTGGCTTCAAATAACAAGATATAATCACAGCTGTTTAAAATGGCTAGATCATTTCAAGGTTGGAAAAGCAAGATGTAATTGGCTCTTGGTCTGAGGAAGAGCAAGAACAACTAGAGGCAAATGAAATAAATGCTAAATACCAAGCTTGGCCTAACACAATCTGCATTTCTTTCACATCTAGCAGTAGAAATCAACAGCTACTTTGACTCTACTCAGGAGACAATAGTGTCATCTAGTGGCAACTTGTTTCTCTCTCTCTCTCTCTCTCTCTCTCACACACACACACAAAATCATAAGGAAAAGTTAGAATGGTTCTGATAAAACTAAACAGAAAAATTTGGAAATTCTGTCTTTTTTTATGCTAGATCTTAACCAAGCAAAGACTCACCATAAGAATTTTTTTTTCATGTTAACTAGTGAGCAATAATAATACACTCCACATTCTTTCCCTTTCTCTACCAAAACAAGCTCAGCCAGAAACCCCTCAAACTTTGACAAGAAACTTTGGAATAACAGTGCAGAATAAATAGGTTAAAATTTTCTTTTACTATGGTGATAGCTATTAAATGATTCTGGTTTCAAATCCTATTTCATCCCTCTGAGATGCTGAGCTTATGGTTTTCTCTCAGTAAACAAACACATATTTTTATGAGGAATAAGTAAATTCATTAAAATTAAATTGATCATATTTTCTACCTCATGAGTATGCAGAGCTCCCAAAGCTAGCTCCACTCATAATACTAGAAAAACTTTTGGAAAGACAAATGAATTTTAGATATCAACCATAATGTATTCTCTGTCTGACCTGTTGGATGTCTTTGAGCTGTTTTAAAATTATAGGTTACTAATAGGTATTGTCTGGCAAAGATTTAATTGGCTTTTCTTTCAAATCTGACACAGAAAAACATAACAAAACCAACAAATTGTCCTATATTGTAAATGTATTTCAATATTTCTTCCCATACCATATAAATTTGTAAGACTTTGAGTGTTCTTTGGAATTGCTTACAAACATCCTCATATTTGCCTAAAATTCTTAAGATTTAGGAAGTAGCATATTGATTGACCAAGAAATTTCTCAAAAGTCAACCATATTTTTCATGAACGAGATGGAAAAGTCCATTTATAAAACAAAACAACAAAAATTCTCTTGCAATTGAAGACTTAGAGAATACTTATAAATTAATTGCTAAAGGTCTTGTCTCATGATCATCCTCCAAGTTCCAACTTAAAAATAAAATTTCACCCAATGCAAAATTTTGAAAAGCTAAATATAACCATCTCATTAAGAATTAGATTCATTAAAATTTTTTTATCATTCCTTTAAGAAAGTAATTTGTATGGTCAATATTGAGTAGTTCTGATATTATTGAATTATTCAGATATTTACATAGACCACACTCCATTTTTGTGGAAAAATTAATAACTTAAATATCTCCATGAGAGAATTTCAATGAATTACTAATATCTTCAATTTTTTTAATAATAAAAAAATTTTCTTGGGTCTAGGGCCCAAATAGTATGAAGAAACAATGTGCAAAAAAGTTTCATGTTTTTGTTTAATTTAATCTGCCATGCATGTGGTAGTGCATACTTGTAATTTTAGGGATTTAACTCCAGCACTTATGTCAAAACAACTAGTTAGTCTCAATGCCTACATCAAAAGGTTAAGTTCACATGAGTGTTTAAGTGATAGGGATAGTAGATAATGATAATAATAGAGATGACTATGCTAGTTAAGAGAATACTGCTAATTGGGATGACTTGTTAAGAGAGCTGACTTGTTAATGGTACCAGCTAATGGAAGATAAGAGGTTTAGTTAAGAGGGATGATTAGTTAGGAAGACTCATTAATGGAGGCTTGTTAAGAGGTCTCAAGAAAATTGTGAACACAATTATCAGAACAACTAATTAAAACCAATGCCTAAGACAAAAGAATAAGAACTAATGTCAGAATGACTACTTAACATAAGCACTTATGTCAAAATGACTAGTTAACATGAGCACCTAGTATGAGATTGGTCAACTTTTCTAAGTTGGTTGCTTAAAAGGCCCTGCTTTAGACTGGTGGCTTGGTTGTTGTTGATTATTCTGCTAAGATAGTATCAGTAAGTAAAGAAAGTAGCAGAGTGTAAGACACACATCAGGTTGTTAAAAAATAAAGTAGCAGAAGGTGTAGTATATTTTCTGTCTCAGGCCAATACTATCAGTATAAATGAACTATTGAGTAAAACCATCTTCTCTACAGTTTACATATAAAAAGTACATTGAACTAAAAAAGTATTTATTAAGTAGCTAAGGTAAGTGAAAGTTTCAGGTCAGGTGGGGAATCTGCTCAGTAACTGAATATTAGAGTTCTTCATTTTACTCAGATTCAACAAATCCATATGTGAATTAAATATGATGAAGTTGGGCCTAAACCATAAATCTGTTAAATTCCATGATTGCAATAGCCTATCCTGGAAAATGAAATTTTGGTGTCACTAGGAAAAGAAGCTGAAAAGAAGCCAGGGTCATCACCTAGAGAATACGCAAAAGAAAAAAGAATAACTATTTACCAGCGCTTACCATGATAATCCTAGCTAGTTTGAAGGTTGAGAATCGGAGGACGATGTTTAGAGGCTAGCAGGCAAAAAATTCATGAGACCTCTCTCAACTAATAGCTAACTAGGAGCCTAAGATGAAGAGAATCACTGTTCCAGGCCTCTTCCTGAAGAAAAGTCTGTAAGGTTCTGTCTCAATGGGGAAGTTGGGCATGATGGTGCATACTTGTCATCCCCACTATAATAGGAATCAAAAATAGGAAGATTGCCATCCAAGCACACTCTTGGGTAGAAATGCTAATTTTAACATATTGAATATACTTAGATAATATTTTGGATAGAAATTATATATAATATATTATTATATATAGATATAGTATCTATTAAGGACTATTTCAATTTTTAACTGTCTTTTTATCTAATACATTTTTAAGGTTTAGATGTCTATGGACTTAGTTCGCATCAGTTTGATAAGATGTTTTTGCCAAATTAATAGGTTCTTATAGTGTGATAAGTCATTTTAGATAGGGAAATCTGAAGTCCTTTGGCTAAATTTTCTTCAAATTTAATTTATGGAGTACTTGGTTGTATTTTATTGAAAGTATCTGTTAAAATGGTGCTTGTTACATTAAATTGCATTGTAAGCCTTTTTAGAATCACTGTTTTTAATGAAGCCTAGCCTTGAAGATGAACTGGCTGGATATTTGGTTCCCCTAATCATTTTGCTTTTAAATTTAATCATGAAAAACTTCATGTACTTGAAATTTTAAGAACTAATGATTGCCCTGAAAGTGTCAATCAGCCTGTGTTGCTAACATTCTTTCCCTTCTGAGATAAGCATTACATTAAATCTTAAGGAATGAAAATCAGCATGAATGAATTTCTTTGGAAATTAGGTTATAAAATTTCTCTAGATTTAACTATGGCCATATTTATTTAAGCTTCTTGTTGCAAACTATCAAACCAAATTCTGGTAAAAGTATAACATTACTAAATTTAAAGACTAAGATCTTGGTACTCATTATGTTACTCAACCTCACGACATTATTATTAAATTGTGAATGCACAACAACTAGATACTTTTGAATCTCTCATTCACTTTTATATTCTTACCTGGAGATATTTTTTTCTCTTTTTTGGTATTATCAACTATACAGCTCTTCTAAGAGATATCATGAATGCTGGGTGCAGTGGTTTATGCCTGTAACCCCAACTATTTTGGAAGCAGAGACAGGATTGTGGTTTGAGACCAGAACAGGCAGAAAGGCCTAGATCATATCTAAAACATAAGTAAACAAAAAGGGTTGGATCATGGCCCTGAGTTCAATCCCCTTTACATTTTAGATAGATAGATATCATATGTGAAACCTGTAGCATATTTTCACATAAATGTTTGTCATTTTTCCCTTCCTTTCATTGCTTTACTCTAGGCTACTAGCATATTATCCATGAAATTTGAGGTTTTCTCCTAATCAAATATTTTTCATCCCTTTATATACTTAGGTGCATGGCCAATAATTTCAAAGCATCTTTCCTACAGAAAAGCCCCAATTTACTCATTGTGATGGCTTCCTATAGCTTAGAGATGTTAATGTTTAAGTGACATATGGACTTCTGTATTCTTTCTCAAGGTAGCCTTATTTTTAATCTTCCCTTTACAAATTTGTATCCTCATCCTCCAGAAAAAAACAGACAATTGAAAATTAAGTAAGCTAGCCATGTACTTTCCCCACATTGTGCTTTTGGCAATGTTGTTTAGTATGTTCTTTCTCCTTTTCTGCCATGTGAAATACTACTTATTTATCCAGTCTCTGTTCACGTATCATTCTTAAAATTTTACTTTAATACCATGGCAGAAAAAAAACACCTCCTTTTTTTGAAATAATCTCACGGTGTTGTTGTATAACTCTATTCGAAATGTAACATATTAAATGACTTTAATGAGGCCCTTAGGATTTTACTGGTAAAATGTATACTAGCTTATTGATTTCTCTATCCATCTAGTCATCCAACATTGACTCGTCAAAACCTGAGATTCATCAGTTGCCTTTTTAAAACATAGGAAGCAGAGTTGTAGGAGACTAGTTTGTAGGCAGGTACTGGTGGCTCACATTTGTAACTGAGGCGAAGATTGGGGAAAATCAGAGAAGTTCAGGAGATTCCATCACTACGGAAGAATCTGGGAATGGTGGCTTTAGCCTGTCATCTAAATTACATCAGGAGAACGGTCCAGGTGGGCACCTCTGGAAGTGAGTGAGATCAGCCAGTTACAAGAAGGCCTTTGAGGTGTAGCTTGGCTTCCCAGCACCTGCCTAGAAGCACAAGTTCACACCCCACTCATCCAAAAGAAGAATGAAGGATCTTTTTTTTTTTTTTTTTTTTTTTTTTTTTCAGTAATGGGGCCTGAACTCTGGGCCTAGGTGCCCCTGAAGCCACAGCGCAATCCACAGCGCCACTTCAGAAAGTCAACATAAGTAAATTTTAATTTGCAAAATCCCTAGGATAAGTCCCATGGTAGGGAATACTCTGCAGAAAGTATTTTGGAACAGAAGAACGATGTGCTGCTCGAGAAGGTAAGAAGCTTGTGATATAATTAAAGTTCACTGTATTCACTGTTCAGTTCAAGATAGAAAGGCCACCTATTTTTTTTCCCAGTGTTTTGTATTAAGGCCCTAGATAGATCACAGAAATATGAAAAATCTAATAGGAATGACGAGCACTAAGCATTTCCATTCAACCAGATTCCACAGGGAAAATGTGTGTTTTGCACACTGGGAACTATTAACTACAAACAGCTCCATCAGCAAATCTCATCCACAGAGGTTTCCAGTGGAGATACTTGAGTCCACTCAGACAGTAAGAAGTGTGGGACAGACATTCTGCACACCCTTTCCAAAATTTTGCCAAGTTAGCCCTGAAAGAGGCTCATTTTCCTCCTCCAAGGAAGAGGGATACCCAAGGAAGAGGGATGAATTGCTATCTATCTATCTATCTATCTATCTATCCATCTATCTACCTACCTATCATTTATATATCTCTCATTTTCCTAGAAAGTTCAGTATAGACTCCGTATGGAATGGTAACTGTGGTGACAACGCTCACAGTTTTTCTCCACTTAGAATCTCTCTGCAAATCTCTCAACATTTGTCCCGAAGCCTGGGTACTGTATCTTCACCACGGCCTCCCCGTTGCCAGGTAACCACCTCACCCACCGCCTAGTCTCCAGGGTAACCAGCTACTTCCGCCTCCTCTTCCCAGGTGCGCCAATCAACGCCAGGCATGCCTGTCACGTGGATGTTGGAGGCGGGGCCTGGAGAGCATCCCTCCTTGCACGCGGGGCGCGCCAGAGTCGGCCTCAGCAGTCTGATTTCCCGCCCCTCGGAATTGGCGGGCTGGGCCTGGCGGGGTGGGGTGGGGCGGGGCGGGGCGCGGCGGGGCCGGGCGGGTCTAGCATTGACACTGTGCCGGCTTCAGCACCTCCCACTGTCCACTACTGCGGCCTCGGTCTTGCCTCCTCCAGGTAAGAAGCCCAGGGGCTGCGGGCCGAGGGCGGGGGACCAGGTGAGGAGACGCGCAGGTGAGGCGGGCCTTAGGTGAAGGGCCCTGGCCAGTGGCTGCGGAACAGGGACTGGTGGGCGATTGTTGGTGCTGGAGGCATCGCAGGGAACCTGTGAAGGCTCCCGATGGCCGACTGGGGTTTGGTGCGTCCCAAGGGGCTTTGCACACCAAGCTGCCTGATTAATCCCCTGATGATTAACAAGCCACAGCCAGAAGCCAGATCCCCGTATGTCAGCCACCCTGAGTGTACCCGGTCACGATGTCAGCCACCCTGAGTGTACCTGGTCACGATTTCTAGAGGAAGTGCTTACTTTTTAGTGCTCGAGGCTGTGAATTTTGTGCATGTCTAGAGCCTAGGTGGTTAATTCTCATCAGTGAACCCACAGACACTTCTGGAGAGATTACTTACCTCACGTCAAAGATGCTTTTAGTATTAGGGTTGTACCGAGAATGCTTTGGTTAAAAGAGATTTTTTAAAGTCAATATTCAATCTAAAACAAGAATCTTATATGTTAAGTAAATATTAAAATTGCAATCTTTGTCCCCCAACACTCATACTCTTGCATGCAAACGTTACAAGGAAAAAAATTTAAACTGGCTTTAAAAGTATGTTGGTTTCAAGCAATTGCTTTAATAAAATTTGGTGAAAAGTTCAATCATATATTTAAAAAATCACATTTTTCATATACATGTATGTATGTATATATACAACAAGGACTTTAAGAGAGATATGATACATTTCTAAGTCATTCAGAAGTATACTTCAAATGTAAGCTAACCCCAAACCCTCAAATCCATTTAAAACTCAACATGATGAGATTATAAGGACTGTTTTTAGTACTATAAAAGCATTTCTATTACAGAACTGCTTAGATGAAAATGAATGAATGAGTTTATAAATGTAAGCTCAACAGGAGTTGAAACATCCTATGCATTTGTGATTTATGGCCTGTCATTGTCCTGTTTGAGAAGGATTGATGCTGGACAGGTAGTGATTATAACATAGTAGAAAATACTGTCTGTGGCATCCTGTTGAGATTTTTGCCTGACTTGCATGCTCATGAAAAATATACAGTTATGTTTGAAAGCAGAAGTCTGACACAAGAGGTTTCATGACTTTTGCTGTTCTATGATCTGAGATCCAATGTACTCATTGAGTGACTATGAAAAGTTGTCAGCTCAATAAAATTTTGGAAGTATGCTTCAGTGGTTTATTTAGAGTCATGTAATAAACAGTAGTTTAAGGACATTAAAGACATTAAGAGTTCCTGAGAATTTTTCTGAATTGGAGCAAATAGTGACCTGTTTCCAAGAACATACATGGAAAGAAAAGTCATGTATTTCTTGAGTGAATTGCACAAACTTACATTATATATAAAGAATTGTCAAATTTTAGTATTTATATTGACTTTTTAAACTCCTTTGCTTCTAATAAAGGGAACACTACTAGGGCTGGAGTGTTTATTTGTTGCTGATTTCTAAGAACTCTACTTTGTGGCCCTTAGCCTGAGCATAGATAGGCAAATAGTAGTTTTTAATTTACACAGAGAATAGTAGGAACCATTTTATGTTTGCTTGCTTGTATGTTTCTTGCTTCACTTGACTGAGAACTAGCAGTCCAACATGAATGATTAGCTTATCTTCATTAACAACAAGGACAAATTCCCCCCAAATCCATTATTATTTTCCTAAACATTGTAATAAAGACTAACACAAAATTTCCAACCATTAGAAGGATTTGTATTTTCTTCCTGTATGATTTGAAATGTGGCATATGTAAAAAAGTTTTACTAGTCAGTCTCATTATATCAGATTGTAATCAGCTTAACCATTCACAGTAATGATGTGTGTTATATGCAAGCATCACCCCTACACTGTCCAACTTGTGAATGGTCTCATTTTATATTTTGTACATTTGTTCCATTTGCAAGTTTGACATACTAAAGAGAAGTCATGTGACTTTGTCTTCATGAAGAAAGGTTTTATTGAGAGCATTTTAATTCAAAATAATATTAGGAGGAGATTGAGGAGGGGTTTGTATTAATTGAGGACCCTTTTCTTTTGTATCAGAGATAACAAACTAAGAGTTGGTCTCACATTCAAACCACTTGTTTTGTGATGATAGTGTGGCCATTATCTCTTCACTGTTAATGAGACTATACCTTTTTATGAGAAGAGATTAGGTATGGATCCTTAAATAAATTAGAAATTCTCCAGACAATCTACAGAACATATAATAAATAAGTCATCTTTGGATTTAAAAGGTTTGGAAGAGTTGTAACTTTTATAAGTAATGAATTAGTAAGGAAATACTACAAAATAATCAGTGTAAAAGATGAATTAAAACGTTTTAAAGTTCACCTGGTAAAGCATGGGCTATCACAATAAAAGTGTTCACTGATCAGTACTAGACAAATATGATTGAAGAGAAATTTAAATATTTTACATAGACTGGTCTTTACTCCATATATACGTGTGGGTGGGTGTGTATGTATGTGTGTGTGTGTGTGTATAAGAAGAAAGGGAGCCTGAACACTTGAACTTGGAACGGTAGCTAGCACTTCCCAGTCACATCATTGGCTCCTTAAAATAACTTCTTTTTGCATGAAATGACAAGTATCATTTTTTATTACTGTAGTTGTACTTATACAATATAATCTTTTAGGTTAATTATCTACTAAAATTCTGGGATTATGCACTCTTAGAACTAGAAGTAAGCAACAATGTAAATCTTCTATAGTAAGATAATATAGGAGAGAATTCACCGTTTTTCTATTAACATGGTATTTGTTGATTCTCATGTTTAGGAAAATCCTGGCAAAAGACACATCAAGTAATTTTTCTCTTGTGTCAGTGAAGATGTTTACAGCATACAATGCTTGTTTCTAATTTCAAATGCTCAGAAGAGATGAACTAACAACAGAGTTTATAAACAATTTTGTTTATGTTTAGACTTGTTTTACTTTTCAAATTTTTATCACTTGAACTTGTGAGCATATGTTCATATACCAAGAAATTTGTTACCAGGATGTATAATTTTAATTTTATATCACACATACAAAATCATACATTCTAATAGGAAATTATAAAATAATTCTCATTAATTAATACATAAACAATACAAAATTTATTCAATAATACAATAAATAAGTCTCAGTATTTTAATGCAAACAATTTACAAGAAGTCCTGTGCACTATTTAATTGGTGGATAAAAGTAAAAGCAGTATTGAATTGATTAGTTTTAATAAACATACACTTTGAATGACTCTTACTGTGAAAGTTACACAATGTTTTTCTTAAAGGTAAAAGTAACAACAGGTGTGGTCGAGCCTTTTCAGAATTTAATCTAGAAGTCTTAGAGAGCACCAAGTCTTGTTTTAACATTGTTCTGTAAGTGAGGATCAATCATGTAACAATTAAGTTTTTTCCAAATTAGTGATAGGAAAGCTGGTCTACAACCACCTAGTCTAATACTTAGTATTATAACAGTTACTCTCAAGATTTACATAGTATATTACTGCGATCACTTTATTTTGCATTAAAATTCTTCAAGCTCCTAACTCAAAAGTTTAAATAAAGTTTAAATCACTTTATATTTTAAAATATAAATAACTATAAACAATAACATAAAACTGTATAAAATAAATAACTGTATAACATACATGCTTTGTCTTAAATGAATAATATACTGAAAATAGCAAGTGCCTTCTTAAAATTCATAAAATGTATTGATTTGCTTGTGAAGTCAATGTAAGTTTTGCTGCAGTTTCTCATCTGGTTACTTTAGAAGTTGCTTATCCCAGTGTACCTCACACATGTATATAATACTTAAAACACTAAAATCTACATAATACACAAAATACATTTATTTAGATGTTAAATATATTATATTAAAATGAAGATGCTTTTGGAAGTCTCCACTGAAGCCTAGTTAGGGTTACCCTTAGGTATGTAAAATCTTGAAGTTGCAGGCATTTATTTTCTAAGCGTTTTTCCCCCTTCAGTGCTAGATTCCATCAGGAGCTGTGTTACTAAACAGTTACTTTCCTAACAGCTGAAGCATCTCCTGGGAGCTTGTTAGACTTGTATATTACCTGACTACACACCTTTGAAGTGAGAATTCCTCAGGGATAGGTCAGGGAATCTGTGTTTTAACAAGCTTCAAGTAAGTCTTTTGAAAGGTATAGTGTTGGAAATATTGGTGTCAAGTACATTATGACACTGGACTTGGTCACTTCTCAAGTTAGTAATGTCCATGTAGCATTCTACTTCTGAGGTTTGACTTGGACATACCATGAACTACTAGATAAATATAATAGTGGACATATTTCTCTAACCTTCCTATTACAAATGTAGTTTTATTTGAATGTAATGTCTCGCCTTCATATTTAATTGCATGTTGATGATTGGGGAACATTTTTGTTTATTAAGAACATAGTTTTAGTAGACTAGAAAGTAGATTAGTAACCTGCCTGATCTATGCATAGGCCTCCTATAGTAGCAGATAAAGAAAACTCTTAACTCAGCAAACTTTAGGACATATTTTAGGCTTCTGTCAAAATACCGGATATATACACTTCTGGCTTTTTTGTTTTTGTGCAAGTTCTGGGGCTTGAACTCAGGGCCTAGGCTTGTGTCCTTGGGCTTCTTTTGCTCAAGGCTAGTGCTGTACCACTTGAGCCACAGTGCCACTTTTGGCTTTTTCTGAGTAGTTTATAGGAGGTAGAGCCTCACAGACTTTTCTGCCCTGCCTGGCTTTGACTGTGATCCTCAGACCTCAGCCTCTTAAGTAGTTTTGATTACAGGTGTGAGCCACCAACACACTACTCACATTTCCAAATTTAGCAGTGTTAGGTAGCTATTTTAAGTTTTAAGCTTTCAGAATCCCATTTGGGGTTTCTCAGTTTACTTCCCCAAATAATCATTAGCACCCTTTCCCAGAATATGAAAATACCAGCACTAACTAGTTTCTGCCAAATGGGAATCTAAGTTTCACAAATAGTTTTAAGCATAGAGGCTCAGTGGGCTTTAAAAACTCATGCAACACTCAGTTCACAAACTAGATTAGAAAGGAACAAGGTTCTTCACATTAACAGAATAATTTGTACCAGAGTTCCTTAAGTTATCCTTCCTGAAGAATGATTCTATTTATAAAAAGAAGGCTCTTTTTTCATTAAGCATTATGTAAGAAACAATCCCATGTCTTTTATGACAAATACTGGCTTTATTTCATACTCTTCTATCAACAACATATTTAACTTCTCCCATCTTACTTTACAATCGAATATGTGATTTCTCTCACCTCCATTTTTCTTTGCCTAACTCTCAGATTGGTCACATTGAAGGTATTACGAATAAGCTTGTTTAAGCAAAGTAGATTACTTCTGCAGTCAAGTCAAACATCATTTCCATATTGCATCACAAAGATGCAATCTTCATGATTGCATCTTCCAAAGACCGAGAGAACGCCATAGTTCAAACCCATCTGTTTTTAGTGGTTAAAATATAGGAAAGTGTAAAGATGAATTTATGTAGATGGATGGTGAAAACAGCTGTAATGTTTTTGAATCAATCTTTTGCTATTCTGTCTTATAGCCCTTAATTTTGTATAAAAATCCCAGGTTTTGCTGACTAAATTGGAATCTGGATAGGTGTAAGTGGTTATTTTGCAAGCTTAGACTAAAACTGCTATAATAACAGTGGTCTTTTCTACATGCTACCTAATTTAGAATTTTAATGTAGGCTAATACGGTACTTACTGTGACCCATTTTACCAGCTAATCTTTTAAGACCATTACGATTTGATACATAGTGAGAATGCGTAGATACAACATTATGCTAAATATGGAAAAATTAGACTCAAGAATAACAGAAATGTATAAAATTAATCTATGTTAATAGAAGATGTTATACATAGATTTTCTGCTAAATTATCTCATTGAGACAATCATTCTTAAATTTTACTGTGCATATGACTCATCAGGGGGTAATACTAACAACTCTTTACCCCTAGATTCTGATTTACAATTGTGTTATGAATTATTTGAGTAAACACCTCAAATCAAAGTGAGATTTTAATTAATCATAATAAAATATGACTATATATTACAGTGAGAATAATATTGGTTATTTCAAATTACAGATTTTGAAATAGGAAGATTTTCTGTTAGGGATCAAATGGCTGATACTTTAAAATTTTCTTCCAATTTTCTATACCTTTCAGTTTTTTTGAGACAATTATTATATGCCAATTATATCATTATATAAAATATTTGTGGCAAAGCTCCAATCACAAACTTTATACATTGATTCTAGTGATGTATTTTCATAATAAAGCTAATATATTTCTGTTTATTTAGAAAATTATAAAAATACCAAATATTATAAAGGTGAGTTCAACAAAATATTCTTGAATCTCTACCTCCTCAAATATCTGACCTTTTATGACACATTTCATACATCCGCTGTCTTAAATTTCCAGAAACATGGCCATAATATTTGCTGTTGTCCCCCCCTCTGTCTAGCAGACATTTTGAACAGAAGCGATTATATTTTGATCTCCCATCTCCTTTCAGATATTTGGTCAGTACCAAATGTGATATGATTTAAAAAGACTATAATAGGAGACCTTGATTCAAAACCTCTCATTGTCTTTCCCTATACTATTGTTTTCTGACATCAAGCGTTCTCTTGTATATCATTTATTTATTTATTTTGGTCACCTATGGATTCTCTCCTATACGAGTTAAAGTGCTAGCCAGATGGGACTTTCACTGGTTATGATAAGTGTTTTCTTCCTTCATACTTGTCTTATATAGACTACTACTCAGTAAATATTTATTGAATGAATGAATGACTTGAGAAGTGATTGGTGAAGTTCTAAAAAGGTAAATACATTAAAAACATTTCATTTCCCTATGGACTTTTAACTAGTATGCCATTTAGTTACTTGCATAGATAGTTTCAAATATTAACATTTAAAAACTTGTCTCATGATGTGTTTTTTCATGTTTGTTTTCAAATTAACATTTCAAATTCTTTGTCATATTTTGAGTCTAACTCTTTTTAAATAGCAAGATAAACAACTGTCTTTTGATTATATTTATAAATGAGAAATCCATTCTTTTAATTGTCTTTTAAATTTTCCTAAATATCTAGTATCTAAAACTGAGAAGTATTTTTGGCTATGTGTTGTATTGTTGCTTTGTTAAATAAATACTTAAATATATTTACCATGAGTTTTTATTCCCTGTGTGTAATAATTCTAAGCATTTCACTTTAATCTTGACAACAACAAGAAAAATGAAGCAAAACTCTGTTTCTCCATACCGTGTGGAAGACTTTTTGTTGTTGTTTTGTTGTTCTTTGGACAGACTTCCAGAATATAGTGAAGAGATCTATTACTTTCTAATCTTTTTGTTTTTAAGTTGAATGCATATAGTAGCAACAACCCTGTAAATTTGTACAGAATTTGTGGGAAAAAGCCTTTTTTAAATGTCCAGCAGCATTGTGGATGGTTCACCTAAAACACTGTATAGTATCTTTCACATAGTACCTATTGTTATCAACTGGAATGCCTTTTTATATTTTGTGGATAGTCATCTAAGATTATATCTGGATCAGTTATGTATCACCATTGCCATCACTGATAGAAATCTTATTTCAATACCTTAATTGTCAGTGTCTAACTTTATCTGTATAATTCCTTTTACATAGTGCATATTAGAATAGTTATGGTATCTTTTGTATTTTATGCAAATTCTTAGATTACAATGTTGATTCTGAGGCCTTATTTTGAGTGACACTATGACATTTTCTTTCTTTTTCTCTTTTTTCTTTTTCTTTTATTGTAAAGATGCTATACAGAGGGGTTACAGTTACATGAGTAAGGTAATGAGTACATTTCTTGACAAGACATTTTCTTTCTTTTATTTTTTGGTTTCTCTTATTCTGTTACATATGCCAATGAGTATTCTTTTAATTATAAGCAATGTAAAATACAAATCTTGCTATCTTACAATAACTAAAAATTCTAAGGATAGAACTCGATGATTGCATGTATCATTTATAATTATGTTCTGTATTCAGTTCAGCTTTATCAATGGGTAAACAAGTTTAAGTGGATCAGGAGAGAAACTGTAATCAGTAAAGCAGTGGAAACATCATTAGAGCAGTTGGGCCAATGCTACATCTACTTCAAAATAGAGTAAAAATGCATTTGACAGGACTTAGATGTAGAATTGAATATCAAAATTGGATAAGTAGTAGATGAGAGACAAAAAAAGAGGAGTAGAATAAGGTAGGAGCAGATGAGCATCCATTACTATGATCAGATAGGCTTTAAAAAGAAAAGCACAGGATAGGGTAGAGAAGACATTATCTAGATTCTAGAAAGATAAAAAACAACATAAAGAAATTCAGCTAATGTTCCCATACCAGATGCTACCTGTAGAAGAGTCCACTCCCTAGTATTTCAAGAAAGTGTTATCAAAAATACTTGTAAAGAATAATGAATCACAGTGGAGATAACACTTTTCATAAATAGTTACAATAGTACATTTCACACAAGTGTATTATGTGCTAGGAAAAAGCTATTTTAGTTTTATAATATGAAGGGGGAACCATTCAAATTGTGCTGTCTCTTTCTCTCCCATTCCCCATCTTTTTCTCCCTGCCTTTCTTTCTTTCACCCTTTCCCCTTCTTCCCTCCATAGTCTCTCTTTTTTTCTCTCATTTCTCCTGTTCCTTCTACTTCTTTGTCCTTCCTCCCTCCTTTTTTTTTTTTTTTTTTTTTTTTTTTGGTCCTGGGGCTAGAACTCAGGGCCTGGGCTCTGTCCCGCAGCCTCTTCTGGCTTTTTCTGAGTAGTTTAATGGAGGTAAGAGTCCCACAGACTTTCCCGCTTGGGTTGGCTTCGAACCTGATCCTCAGATCTAAGCCTCCTGAGTAGCAAGGCTTACAGGCTTGAGCCACTTGTACCTGGCTCCCTTCCTTCTTTTTCTTCTTTATTTTTCCTTCCCTTCTTCTTTCATCCCTTCCCTCCTTTGCTCCTTTATTTGCCCTTCTTTCTTTTGATCTCCAGTAACAGACCAGTTTGAAGAATTTGGTCAGATAAAGATGAATTTGAACCTGATAATATGTTCAAAGCATTTAATGTCATAGAAAAGATTTTGAAATATAAGTATTTTCCTGTATGGCTAGACATTTTTTATTTACAATAGCTAGTAAGTGATTTCTTCCAGAGTGAATAAAATTCATATGGTTTTTGTTTGTTGTTCAACATACTGGCATTATATTTAGTGATATGGTTCTAAATATTCTGAGGCAGTTAGGTGATGAATAATAGCTAAGTGTAAAATTAACTCTCAAGTTAATGAGCGGAAATAAACAGAAATAAAAAGATTGACATTATCGTTGTATACTTTTTAACCTAAGAGCTTTCAGTTTCTAACTTTATGTGTAACTCCTAAGGGTGAAAGAAGATCTCATCTCGTTCTCTTTTAGATTTCTTTTTGTAGATTCTTTTTAACTCAGTAATTTTTAGAAGTCACTTACCAATTTATTGCAGAAGCAAATTTAAGGTATTTTTTGGAATATAAGCTAACAACTGATAAAATATTTTGTACAGTACTCTGTGGAACTTTATAACAATTATTTAATTTTTTTGTAATTGAATATGGGCTTTTATTTTCAGATTTAGCATTCTTTTAGCAAATATTATTTGTAAATTATTGAAACTATTTTAGCTGAAATGTTTGTGCAGTATTAATTCCTTGTACTGAACATCATTTCACAGAGGAGGTTTTGAGAAAGCTTCTTTGGCTGAAATACATCATTGTTACCTTAGGTGCCGACTATTCTGATGGCGAGTTTCCAATTGCCTTGATTAAAATAGAAACATTCTATGGCTTGGATGACTTACGTTTCACATTGGTTTGAGCAAGATGATTGGTATGAAGGACTACAAAGAGTAAGAGATTTATTTATGTTGTAATTATGGTGTTTTGTGATTTTTTTCATGCTCTGCTATATTCTCATGCAGCTATATTATCATTGTTGTGTGGACATATTTGCAGTACAGAATTCTGAGGGTAACTATGATAGTATTAGATAATTTAAAAAGTAGAAGTAAGATGATGATTGATAAGATTAGTTGTAATTATATATTGAAGAAAAGGTTGTTTCCCCTCTCCTCAGTCTGGGGGAGGGGTGGGAATAATGTTTTTAGATTGGATTTAGGTATGTTTCATAAGTAATGTTTTGTAAAAGACTCATCAGTCATGAAAATAGCAATACTTCCAAGAAAATTATTTGACACAAATAAAACATTTAATTAAATATATTCTAACAGAAATTATAACATTATAAAGGAAATGCCAAAAATTGAAGCATATTGCATCTGATAAATTCTAAATCAATTAATTATATTTCAGAAGTAATTACATCGTTGCCATGGCAACTCTGGTATAGTATTTTGAAAATAGTATTCTGATTTATTATTGTAAGAGAAAAAACTTTTTAAAAATGTATGGCATTGAATTTGATTTAGTTTAGAAAAATAAGTTTTATTTTCCTAGTTCACCTTTTAAATAGAGAACTTATTAGTATATAAATGAAGATTGTGTCGTGTTTTCTTTTCTTTAAATTGTGAAGGAACGAGCCAGAATAAGTCTGTGCAGTTTGATCACATTTTCCTCATTGTTATTCAAGGGCATATGCTTCTAAAGATTTGCAGTAATTTATTTTCCTTCCTTTTCCCTTCTCTGTTTTCTATCATCATAATTGTGCTTTGTGATCATACCAATCACAGATATTTTCTCATTAGGATAGTCCTTTTTAATTATGAATACTCAGCAGTGCATAGCGTCTCTTAGGCTTTTAATTTTTTTCCAGATAAATTCCTTTTCTTTTTCTTTATAAGTTGGTAAAAGTATTTACAGACAATGATATCTAACTCTGGAAAGTAATACTCATACCATGAACCCTAAGGCACCCTTCAGTTAAAGAGACTGAGATTTAGTGATTAGCTTTCCATTCTAAATTCCAACCTTATCCATAAATGATGAAACAATGTTTCAGTTTGTGAATTTAAAACTGACACACATATAAATCATGAAAAATGCCACACTCCTTTGTTTGTAATTTACAACTAATGTAGAATATAGTGGCAAGTACATTCCTAAAGTTGTTGGGTTTTGTTGTTGTTGTTGTTGTTTATTTCTTTTTGCTGGTCCTAGAGGTTGAATTCTGGACCTGGGCACTGTCACTAAGATTCTTTTGCTCAAGGCAAGTGCTCACCACATGAGTCATAACTCCAATTCAGGATTTTTGAGTAGTTTATTGGAGAAAAGAGTCTCACAAACTTTCCTGCTTGGGATGGCTTTGAACCACTATCCTCAGATCTCACACTCCTGAGTAGCTAGGATTACAGGTATGAGCCACCAGCTGTGCCTGGCTGTTTAAGGCTTTTTTTTTTTTTTTTTTAAATGTGGTCTATGTGCTTCTCCATTAGGAAAAGATATAGAGAATAGTCTAATTTGGGAAGCAAGAGGGACTGATAATAAAAACATCTTTTAATAAAATATATGTTATTTTAAAGTGACTTGGAGCAATTCATGGAGATTATAAGGCCTCAAAATCTTTCCCTCTTTGCTCTAAAACCAGAATTCCTGATTTTGAGATCTGAATATAATTTCTCAAAATTACATTTCCAATTTGTGTTTAGCACAGAAATCTAATTTATTTCTTCTTGTAAAACTTAATGGTGATTTCAGAAGAATATAGTTTTATTTACACATAACCTGAAGAATAAGAGGTTGGATTTTTTAGAAGAAACTAATGCCAACATCCACATAGCAATTTTTATTTAGAATGAGATCTTTCATTTATACCTATATCTGTACAGGGAGTGACCAAAACTTGAGCAAGAAGAAATATAGACTCTTATGTATTATTCAGTGAGCTTCAATGCTTAGTAATTCTTCAGTAAAATATGTTATTTCTAGGTCAAAAAAAGATTATTTCAGAAGGAACAAATGTTTCAAACACACATAGAAACTCAAGTCATTCACAGATTATAAAAAATTCTGAAGTGAAGATGATAAAGGGCTTATAATAATTATCTGAAATATATTACTTGTCACACATGTATGTATATACATATATATTAATGTACCTTCAATTGAATATTTTTTTTAAATTTTCATCAATGCAGTCATTCATTTGGTCATGCCAACAATAAACATAACAAATGCATTGGGACATTCATTTTATCTTTTTGGCAAGAATAGATAACACTTAATGAAACCAATAGTAGTATAATGTATTTTGTATTCTTTGTGCATAAACATCCTAGGTATTTCAAATACTAACAGTTGCTTGAACACATGATGAAGTTTTTTTAAGTATGGTGTACATACACAATTAATGATATATAGTAACTTTTTATGTTGTACTCAGTATTACTCAGTGTCATCTACAGAAGAAAACTTATAAATTCACTTTATATTCCTGTGGTGGATATATTGAAGTAGCAAATAAGGAAAAAAAGTATGTAGTTTATAACTTAAATTAACAAAGGCTAATGATCCACTGGGAAAAATATAATCATTTGCTAATTGATGAGCATTAAAAGGAAGAAGAGAGATGGTTTATTATCATTACATGATTCCCCCAATACTGAAAAGGAAGAAGATAATAAAAGTTAATTTTTTGAAATACTAGTTATTATTAATTCAAGATAGCACATTTAAGCTCCTGGGTAATACATTAGAAAGGTAGCTAAATTGAATAGAAAACTCCATGGACTATACTGAACAAACGATCAGGTGACTTGCAATGTGACTTGCACTGTGTGTGTGTGTGTGTGTGTGTGTGTGTGTGTGTGTGTGTGTGTGTGTGTGTGTGTGTGTGTGTGTGGGTGTGTTTTGCATGGGATCATTTTACAGATGATGTGTTTTGACATTAAGATAAGGCTCGTAGGATAGTTTGAATATTTGGTCAACACTAAGTATGGACTGAAAGTTAATTATGTCTGTTATTTTTTTAATTTAATTTCTCAGAATAAAATATTTTAAGGTTATGTGCATTTCCTATTTTAAAATAAAGTATGAAGTTCCTACTAATGAAAAATGGATTCTGAACAAGAGATAAATTGATAGTGAAGGTTTAGACTGTCTACTGCATTAAAAGTTGTTGTCTTTCCTCTGAGAAAAGAAGCTAATGATCGTCTGGATTCTAGCTTTAAAACTTTTTGTCAGTAATTTATTGACAATATTTTTTCTTGAATATTATTCATTGGATAACTATGTAGTGTAATACTCTGCATAGATAGGTATTTTGCCTAAGATTTTCGATAATGATGTTTTCTATATGATCATAGACTTATCAACAGCCTCATTATGTGATTCCTTTTTTTCAGTGTCTGAGAATTTAGTTTATACATAGATCAATAGAGAGGAATCTTGTAGAAAAGCAGGTTCACAAGCTATATTTTCAATGCAAGAAATAAGAGGCCTAAAATTAAGTGCCTGCCTCCAATCCATCCTGTGCATGGCTGAGTCTTGTTTCTTACTCATTCAGTCTCAGCCCTGGGCAGTTTCTGCTGATTATACCATCTTCATTCTGGAGTTGTTTACCTTAACATCATTGATTTTTGAATAAAAGTCATTTTTATTCAGATATAAACTACTTTCCAGATTTCTTCTATCCTCTCCTAACAATAAGGAATATTTTTAACACAGCTTGTATATCTGTCTAATGCACTTCATGTAGCTTTTATTTATGGGGATGAACAGTCGATGTAAAGCCATGAAGTTCTAAGATATTTACACATCTCGCAACATTGGGTCATAGGATTTCAAATTTGAATTTGCTGCCTTGAATGAATTGCCAATAATGTAAATTGATACATACCCCAGAAAATTCAGGATCTTTCAATGTGGGGGATGGGGCACCCATCTGGCATCATAGCATGGCTTTCATAGAAATAAAATCATTTAGAGAGGCTATGCACGTTTTCTTTCATTATAGTCCCATCATTTCTTGTACATTTCCCAGCCTTGCTTGGAGTCTACATAACCATTTATTTTAGAATCATTTCCTTCTCCTAACTGCAATTGCCTGCCATGAGATCTATACATTGGACCTTCACCTGCTTGTCTCTGAAAATAGGAGTTGAGGTTAAAAATACTAGCAGATTCTTTTTTCAGAGCATACAAGCATTGTGGAAATATGTAAAATGATGAAGAAATGTATTAAATAATACTAATGATGGACATTTCCTCAAATTTTTTTAAAGGCAAACATGTCCCAGGTAAGGCAAGTGGGATTGCTGGCTGCCGGATGTCAGCCATGGAACAAAGATGTATGTGCTGCCAGTGGAGACAGGTTTGCGTATTGTGCAACGCTGGCCATCTACATCTACCAGGTAAAATAATACTAATTATTTCTGGTTGTTTATTATAATAGATAAGTTATTTAATACTTGTTTTCAGTCACTGTCACATGAAAAGTTAGAACTTAGTCAATATTGGCGTTCTATTTACTTATTTTTGTTATTTCTATATGAGTTTTAAAACTTTTTGAAAATGTTTATATTATTAGTAAATCTGATAGGAAGAAATTATCTTACCAGATGAAGAATGTACATGGCCTATTAGAAATAATCAAAATTACTTCAGCTATATTTTGAGGTATTCTTTAGGAGGAAAAGAAAACCTTTATAACTACATTGGTATAAACACCTGGCTGCATTCAGTCATTTCTTACTAGCTCCTAATTAAAAGGGTCAGTGGCCTCCTGAATTCCTTTTTACAGATGAGCCAAGAGCTTCATGACCCCAAATCTTGTCTTTTTACTTAAGCCCAAAGTCAAGAACTCAGTACCACCAGATAATGTGAGTCTTCTTCTACTCACATGCAATACCTTTATAATCTGGATTCTAAGTACTTCGTATCTTTCAATATCTTCTTTATATCTTCCTACTTGCTGTGTTACAGAATTTTCTGTAATAGTTTCTCCGCCCTAATGGCTCCTTGTAATTTATCCCTCAATGTACTTAATCATCTACAATGGAAATCTAACTTTTACATCTTTACTTGTTACTCAATCTGTAATACTAATGGCCCAAACTTCATAGTATGAATTTTAGGATCCTATGTTATCATTTGGGATCCTTTGGAACATTCCGATATGCCAAACAATCTGAATTTTCTAAACATTTCTGACTTATATGTCTTGACTTTTGCTTTCTCTAATTTTTTGATTTGCCTGCACTGCATGTTTGGAGAACTTTTCTCATCTTTCAAATCTTAAATTAATGGTATAAACTCTGTTACATGTTCTGCTTTTTTCCTTTCTTGTGAAGCATCTCATAATGATAGAATGCCTCTGTACATGATTCCATTTACAGAGTCTTTCTCTTTATGTTCTTAAAGTTTTGTATGCTCTTGGGCATTTAGTAGGCATCAGTTGAATGTCTTGAATAAATGAGGTTTTTAAAAGAAACTTGAAACATCAACTCATTTAAGCAAAGGAAATATTTCATCCTAAAGTAATGTAATTTTCAATAAAACATAATAGTTGATCACTCTAATGGTGCTGTAATTTATAGACAAATAATAACATTAATTAATAAAATAATTCATTTTACATAATATAGAATAAGATTTTATATAGTCCATTCATCAAGACTTACAATATGTAGTAATGGAAGTGTGTATTTAGTATAACTTATGTTCTTTTACTTTCCATCTAGAAGACCGGAGCAAGCTTTCTAGATACTTCCTTTCTTTCCCATTTGCCTGCTTGTATTCTGCATGTAGCACAAGCTTCTTTCCCAAATTCCTCCTCTAAAAGTTGCCCCTACTCTTAAGTCCCTATCTTCTCTTCTTTCCTTCTCGCTTAACAAAGAGCTCATCAGGCAAAGATGGGAAGGAACCCAGTAAATGAAGGCAGTACCTAATTCTTCTCAAGATTGCATGTATCCGAAATTTTATGACATTTAATGACAATGATATAGAAAGATTAAGCTAAAATTTTGAACCTTAAAAAAAGCCATGAAGCACATTGGCATATCGTTATACTGAAACCATCTAAAACTTACTTTATTTAGAAGTTAAATAAAACCAGGTGAGAGTTTAATACAGTACCTGCTATAGCACCTTGTTTCAAAATACAGCAATTGAACTTACATTACCAAATGGGTGACATTACATCAATTTAACATATTATTATTTTTAAAGGTGTTGAATTAAAAGATTTAAATAGAAAATTACAATTATTTTCAGAGGAAATGTTTATCAGTAGAATCTGCTACCCTGTACACTGCGTAGTCCAAGTTTGATAACCTGTCACATTGTAGAAAATGACACAATATGTTATCTTTTTCTGAACTATTCAATGGTATTTGTAAATGGTTTGATAACTTTTATTTAACTGGATTTTTATTTCATAATTCTACTGAATTTCTAACACAAGTAGAAGTTTTTTTTCTAATGTACACTGGTTCCATTTCCAGCATCTGCCACAGATAACTTAAGTTGCCTTAAATTTTAAATTGAAGAAATAGTTCTTTTCTCTCTCTTTCTTTTTTGTCTTTTCTTTTTTGGGGAGGGGGTACTGGGGATGAAACCCAGGACATTGTATTTGCTAGGCAAGTGCTTTGCCACTGAGCTACATCCCAGCCCTTGAAGAACTATTTCTAACCATACAGAAAATACAATTACTTAAATAGACCAATTTTAAATGATTACTACCATAATGCTAATCAGATGAAAACAATGATACTCAGTCATTTGTTTTTAATATTGTTTTCATCACAGTTGTACAAGAACAGTTGAAGTTATAGAAAGACAAAGAAATTACAGGAGAAATTAAAGAAATTATATAACTGAAGTATAGAAAGACAAAGAAATACATAGGTCATTAGCTAAAATTTCATATACAAAGATTTTCCATTGTAATAGAAAAAATTAGAAGTTATTAAAAAGCTAAATAATAGTTTGATGGTTTATTCTTTCAGTATCACCTGAGTCTGTTCTACTGATACAAAAATTACTTGACACTGGAAATGCAACTATAAGCATTTTTCATGAGAACAAAGGACATAGAGAGGCTATGAAATGAGGACATAAACAAAAGCTTCTGGAAATATGACAAAGGCTAGAAAACAGGAATCACAATAGTCATGGGAGAGACTTTGGGGAAAGTTAGAGTTTAGATACAAGGTCAAGATCTCAAGTCATCTTTCTATAGAAGTACTTTTAAACTCAGATATGAATAAGTGAATGAATATCTGCATTAGATGTCAAGAGAAATGGAAGTGTAAGGCTATAACACAAAAGTAAGTTTGCCTTAGAGAAACAAGTGCAGAACAAACAGTAAGGACTTGATATAAAATTAGTTTGATATCGAGCAGATGTTTGATGGTTATTGAAATTGAAGGTTATATTAGAGTTTAAAACTTTACTGCAAATGTGTGCTTAAAGAAATGTTGATATTATATTGAATATATTGATTTAAATAAAGTTAAGCATAATCATGACAGGTTCCTTATATGTTAATGGAAGAAGACTGACACTCACAAAATGACATATACAATATCATCTAAAACATTATAAGATAATAATTAATCTACTGTTTAATGGAAGTACACTTACAAGTAAAATAGGACAAATAGGCCATTCATTTCATCTAATTGTAAAGGAAAATGTAACTTTATACCTAAGTAAACAGCTTATCAATGGTCTGTGATTGACCCAGACCAATTATACAATTGCAAATAATCCATGAATACTGTAGTGTATATCAAATGATAGAGTGCTAGCCATGAGAAAAAAGCTGAGCAGAGCTAGAGCCTCTGAGTGCATGACCTCGTACTAACACACACACACACACACACACACACACACACACACACAATGGTCCATTATATAGTGGATGCAGAAGACATCTTAGTAATTTAAGAGTGAGCAGTTGGTCTCTTTAACATAATTTTTAAATTAAAATATAATGAAAAATTATGGAGAAAATCCAAAATAAAAGCTTTTAAATGTCCCATAGATTTATCTATGCAAAATATAATGAAGCTCTGAATATTAATATTTAAAGGTAAAACATTTATTAATTTTAATGAACATAGTTTTGTAATTGTTTCATATTTTCCCAAATGGTTTATTTCAACAAACTGAATACATTTAAATGTAAACCAAGGCTTCCTTTGCATTTGCATCTGGATTATTAGGTGAACTAATTTTGTCGTGTAGATTTTGTTCGTATAATTGTGATTGCCATTGGATAACATAGTACCTAAAAAAAGAGCACTAAACTCTTTCATTTATATATTTTGTTTTAGTTGGATCACCGTTATAATGAATTCAAACTTCATTCAATTATGTCTGAACATAAAAAAACAATCACAGCCATCTCTTGGTGTCCACATAACCCCGATCTGTTTGCAAGTGGCAGTACCGATAATTTATTGATCATTTGGAATGTTGCAGAACAAAAAGCCATTGCTAAACTCGACAGTGCAAAAGGTATATTACTTTGTTGAATAAAATACTTTTATTTTAATAAACATGTTAGCTTTATTAAAGTAATATTTTAAAACTTTTTGATAGTAAGTACATTTTGCATAACTCATGTATATTTGAACTCCAAACAAAAAGTAACTTTCTGAAATAATTATACTTAGAATATACAATTAAGAACCTACAATGCCAAAGAATGCCATTAATGTCTGTGTATAATATTGACATTTCAGAATAAATATAAAATCATAATTAGAAAAGACTGTCTTCATCGAACAAGTAACAGACCTTGCCTGTTCCATTCCATTTTTTGTCGGCCTTAGGGACTTGAATTCAGGACCTGGCACTGTCCCTAGCTTTCTTTACTCTCTACCACTCTAACCATAGCACCACCTTGGCTTTTTCTGTTTATTTAGTACTGAGGAATTGAATCCAGGGCTTCATGCATGCTAGGCACCCTACCACTAAGTTATATTCCCAGCCCCCATTCCAGTTTTTAACAAAGACAATATTATGTATATATTTGGACTAGTTTGTGAACTTATTGTAGTTTGGTCAAGGCAGAAATTCCTAGTTTAGGAAAAAACCATCTTTTGAATTTGATAAATATTGTATTTTTCAATTTAATATTGAGAATTCTTACTCTGTCTTATCTCACAATGATAGTAAAATTAAGTAATCATTTCCGTGTTAAATGTCACAATAATTTATTCTATGAACAATAAATATAACTCAATTATTGATGGATGGTTTTGTAAAGCATTTCTGTATACATTTATATTCAGTTTTACTAAAAAATAAAAAGATGAGATGGAAATCAGACTCAGTAATCTCATATTTTCATTGTATTCTATATTTCTTTATAATTATAATATTTAGCTGCAATTCACTAGCAATTTTCTTTAATGTCACTTCCATAGTAATATTAATATCTTTTAGAACCCTTGGATATTTAACATACTCAGCATTTGCTTTTGCCTTGTCTTTTTTGAATGAGGTCATGTTAAAAAAAATCAGTAATTACCCAACTGTGAGCTAATATATTTTCCAAATGAGATTAATTTTAACTAATAAATTTCATTTCCAAATCACATAAGCTGATTTTTAAATTTTCACTTTTACTAACCAAAGTAATACACAGTAAAACCATTCCAATATCTGAGTAAACAATATTTCAAAATGAACTATTCAGAAAGTTTCTGTGAATATATTTAGCAGTTTTTTGTAGAGTTTTCAGTATATCAATAAAAAAAAACAGAATTACTTTTAGCAGTAAACTTTGTGGAATCTTTGCAGTGGTGGTCTCAAAGAAGATGTTTTCCTATTTCTCCATGTTTTCTATGTCTCTTCCAATCAAAAATGCTAAACTATTCCAGTATTGTCCATTGTGATAACTATACTTCAAATGCAGTTTTGAAGTGAGGTTTATCTTAACATAACTATTTAAAACTAGTTTTACACTTTATGTGAAATAGACTATTATTGTTCTCATAACAGCAAAAAAAATTCTATACCAGAAATGATGCTTTGTAGAAGTGTAGGTTAGAATTCATAGTACTGTACTATCATCTACTTTTGATAGTGATTTATCATAAAACACTTTACATATCACATGGTGAGAGACATTTTCATTCATTGTTTATGTGTGCTGCAATTTCTCATACCACTGAATATGCAATTACATAACAGTTGTAGAATAATTAGTGTAACAATTTTATATTATTACTGAATAATTTTCAAATATTATTTCCAAATATGGTTTTAGTTTAAAGACTGAATATTTTGATATTTTATTGAAAAAATTATTAATAATTTTGGTCATTTATATTATATATACCCTTTTTCACCTTCCATATACACAATTTGATTTTGATTTTTTTCTTGACATTTTTCCCTAACAATCAAATAATCCATGTAAAGTAAAAGAAGTATTAGTTTGCCTAGTTATAGATGTTGCAATTGTTACCAGATTTTGAATAAGAATGTGTAATCATTGTTCTTATATATTTTAAAATATTGTTGAGTGAATTAAACATGTTGGTACTTTTGGAGCTCTTAGAAGCAATTGTAATAGGCCACCCGCAAAGTATTTCCAATTGTTACTACACAATAGTGTTTCTGGTTCTTCACTTTCCTCACTGTCTACTATGCCATTCAGTGAGCCAGCATTCTTACTGCCCTCCAATTGCACCATGGTGACTTGATTGTGAAAAATTCTTTACTTGAGAAATTCTGATTTTCTTAATACATACTAAAACATTAGCTTTTTTTTATTATTGGTCTTAACTATGAACTTATGTATTCATTCACTTATCAAATATTTAGGGAGATTCAGTGATGTGTCATACCCTGATCTAAGCATGATACTTCTATTTTCTGCCTCTTGGAGCTATGACAACTGGCACAAACTGAACTTTACTGTAGGCCAGAAACTTCGTACAACTTTCCCTTTCTGGGTATTTTTACCCATTCTGTATTTTTAAGCTCTATTGTTATCCACTCTCTATTTTTCCTTCAAAATTTAACTCAAATCCAATTTCTGTTTTTGGTTCCCAAAATCTCTCTGCACAGTTGGAGAATCTTGTTAAGAATAGATTTCTAGGCCTTACCTCCACATGATCTCATATCTTATATTCATGTGGATGATTCTGATATAGTATAGTCAATATATCTCTCTTGAGAAAGTCCAGTTTCTGCTTTGACTCATGAACTTCCTATCAAACTTATTTTACATAACATTTATTTCTTTACAACATGAGCAGGAATATTAGCGATTAAATTTTGCACCCAATTTTACAGTTTAAAAAATACATTAGTATGCTTTCTTTTCTGAATAGTATGTTAATTATACAGTTAGCTATTTGTATTGGTATTCCCATTTTATCAATGGAGAAACAGGTGTAAACAGAAAATCATTTGTTTAATTCATCTACAACGAAGCTAGGATTTGAATCTAAGCTTCTCAAATGGCACAAATGGTTTGTCCTCACTGTTAAAGTTCATTATTATTACATTTGTAGAATAGCATTTGTCTTTTCATATTTTTCATTTTTTCAATGGATCATTTACAAGATTCAATCCCATTCAATCATTATACCTAGAATACCTACAGAAATGTATTTATAAACAGACATTAAATATATATTACCATACCATACCCTCTACTGAAATAAAGATCTCTACAAATTTCTTTGTCTATATAAAGCATATGGTGACTGAATAGGACTTGAATCTAGCTAAATGTTTTTCTTTTCACATTGGATATTCTCTACATCTATCTTTGGAAGTCTTTGGATAATTTGATATCTATTTCCCAAGTAATAAAGCAATGAATTTTTAAAGCAGTGATCATATCCTACATCTTAATTTATTTCAGAAATGCACAGTGATTATTGGTATAATCCATGGCACATGTTTCTGTTATGTTCTCTGGGTTTCTTTTATTCCAGGGATGCCTGCCTCTCTCTGCTGGTGCTGGAATGCAGATGATGCTGTGGCGTTTGCTTCCCATCGAGGTCCACTGTTCATTTGGACCATCTCAGGACCAGACAATGGAGTGACTGTGCACAGAGAAGCTCAGAACTTCTTGTCTGATATCTGCATATTCAGATGGCATGCCCAAAAAAAGGGGAAAGTTGTATTTGGTCATATTGATGGAAGTCTTTCCATTTTTCAGCCAGGTAAGAATATAAGTGGTCTAATCTTGGTATCGTTTTCTTAGCAGATACCCATCTGTATTTTAATACATGATCATCTCCAGTAACCTAAAACTTCCTAGTTGGAGAACCTTCCTACTTAGAGACCCTTCCAGGTCCAAAATACACCAATACATGAAGTCAAGGTCACAAATTTTAATACAAACTTAATAGCTGGAAATACTATTCAGGAATGGACTTCAATCATATTATCAGTTGAAGTAAATTTTATTTGTACTCATTGTGGTACCTTTACCTTGGATGTTTAGATCTTTCTTTGAATGAACTCAATTCAGTCATTTATACTATATTCATAATTTTGAAGTCCATTTTCTATCTTTAACAATAAAATATCAGGATTCATGACAGAAAAATGAAAGTTATTATGTTATAAATTTTACTAAATAAGTACAGGGTTTTGAAGCAATAAAATTCAGATATTATAAAATCATTATTGCAAGGTCTTCTATTTTGTTATTATGGTTTTGAGTTTTTACATGCTAGAATGATTTTTTTTTTTTTTTGTCGGTCGTGGGGCTTGAACTCTGGGCCTGGGCGCTGTCCCTCAGCTCTTCAGCTCAAGGCGAGCGCTCTACCACTTGAGCTACAGCGCCACTTCTGGTTTTCTAGTGGTTTATTGGAGATAGGAGTCTCACAGTCTCTCCTGCCCGGGCTGGCTTTGAACCGCGATCCTCAGATCTCAGCCTCCTGAGTAGCTAGGATTACAGGCGTGAGCCACCAGCGCCCGGCTTGCTAGAATGTTTTTAATAAGCTATAAGTATTAACTGGTACAATAAATGCCTAAATATTTCTCAAGAAACAACAACTAATGCTTTGGTTAATATACCATTTTTCTCTCATATTCTTATGATTGGCCATATTAATATATATATGCATATATATCACTATATTATACCAAATAGCAATCCCAACAGATCCTTATTTTGGCAAAGAAAAACTAAAGTTTTTAATGGTTTTATACATAATTTTGATAATGCTAAACAGAGTTTCATCTATCTTCTATGAGTATACAAAATTTCTAAGTAAAATATTAAGATCAACATGATATTCAAAGAGTAACATACCCTAAGATTTAATCTCAAAGTAGCCATGACAAGATTTTCAGTTTACTTTACAAATATATATTCAATGCAAATGAAACTTTTCTTCTGTTTTTGTGCTGTGGTTTGTTGAAAGTTGTATATGGTTATGGAATTCCAATGAGAGCTAAGGCATCTGTACTGGTATTATTTTTGTAGGAGAGGTGATTAACACTTCATTTGACATTCATAATACCTTGGCCTAATGGTTCTTTCTGCTGGTGCTGAAGTCTGTTCAGTGTTCGCTGATTTTGTTTATTTATTTAATGTGAGAAGGAGAGGAGGAGAGGACTACCTTGGTGGAGGTCTTATGTGGTTCATGTATAAAAGTATTTGTTTTCCATCTCAACAATTCTAAATATGTAATTTACAAAAACAAGAGGATCACTTAATGACTCTTTTTTTCACTTACCTATACTTGTTTGATCTATTTTATCTATATTCTGACTTTCCTGTTTGAATTGGTCCTCAGTAAATAAAATGATGAACGAGAAAGGAATTGTAGCACACAATGACTCACTAAACATCGCACTGTTCTAAACACTTTAGTCAACTAACTCGTTTTCAGTAACTAATGAGGTTAGTATTATGTCCTCCATTATAAATAGCTAGTGAAGAGTAGAGCTAGGATTTAGACCGAGGCAGCTAGCTTCAAAGTTTATGCTTCCAATCACTTCCTGACACTCTCTTTCCAATAAGCATTTCTCTACACCTATGCTGACCAACTAAGTGAAATTTGCTGTTGAGATTAATTTGTGTTTTTTTATATATGTATATGTATATGTATATATATATATATATATATATATATATATATATATCTTTTACAGGTTTCAGTAACAAATAGGAGATATATTCAAGGCACTAGAAACTACCAAGGCAATCTGACTTGAATCATTAGGACAAATGAATCTTCTACATTTGCATGTCAGTTGTCTCTCCCATATAAAATGCATTCTTAATACTGTCATAGATGGTTCACATATGAGGAGAAAATTAACATGCTCAAAAATATTGATTTTTTTGTGACTTTTTAAAAAGCATTGTCTTTCTATTTTAATAGGTAATAAAAATCAGAAACATGTTCTGAGACCTGAATCTCTTGAGGGAACAGATGAAGAGGATCCAGTTACAGCCCTGGAATGGGACCCTCTGTCTACTGACTATCTTCTTGTGGCTAATATGCACTATGGAATTCGACTAGTTGATTCTGAATCACTTTATTGCATAACAACATTTAATTTTCCAAGTGCAGTAGCTTCTGTACAATGCTTAGCTTGGGTTCCCAGTGCTCCTGGCATGTTTATAACTGGAGGTAATCGTATCTCTCCTACCCAGAGTTTTACATATATGTGTCTTGTTTAACTGAGGGAAATTGTAGTCTTTTCTTGGTGAATTGGCACTAGTTTTTTTAGTTATATGCTATGTTATTAGCACAATTACAAGTAAAAATGAAATTAAGGTTCCCTTCCAGGTTTCTGGAAATGTGCACACATATGTGTCTGAGTTTGTGGGAACACCAAAGAGAAAACTAATTTTCAGGTATAGCAGAATGGCAAGTATAGATGGCAGCAAAGATGCTGACAAGAAAAATAGGATAGGATCTCTATGAACCTGAGAACTATGAGCCTAAAAGCTGTTAGAAAGTCCCCTTTCTTCCCCTAAATCCCATGTTAATAGTTGTTTTGGAGAGTAGTCTGGAAGCTCCTTAATCAAAGATAAAATTACCATTTGGACTAGAAATTTCATTCATATGTATACACTCAACAGAATTATATAGTCATATACCTATATATAAATGCTCATGGTAACAACAGGTTAACCATAAAAGTGAATGGCAAACAAAATGTTGTGAACAAACATAGTAGAATATTATTCAGCCATTAAAAAATGAAGTGGCAGATACATACTGTAACATTGTGAGCTTGAACACTTTATGGTAAGTGGAAGAAGACACTGAAGGCTGTATCAGTACATGGGAAACTGATTAGCAGTTTATGTATGTATATGCATACACTAGGCACTGGGGATATTTAGATCTTTTCAGAAGTTTCTTCAGTTGTTATCACCATACCAAATAGTGTTGAAAGATATCAATAGTTGCTGGTAACATTCATGGGAGTTAAAAGTCTGTTGTTATTTTTATGTCTGGGTGTCTTGATTTCACACAATAGTTGTGAACATTTTGATTTTTTGATGATCTGACTAGACTCTCAAGTGGGTGTTTTGCGCATTTGGAATGTTTCCAGAACAACTCCTATTGATAATTTTAAATTGAAGAAGACAGGATTTCACTGCTTGCATGTACTTAATTCTCCTCCAAGGAAAAAGTGTAAGTAGAAATATAAATATTTTAATATTTTAAAATATAATATTTTCTATCAACATGACATTTAGCAATGTAAGTGCATCGCATACCAGATGCTAGTTAAAAATAATTTTTAGAAATAGCTTTGACAATATGTCTATATGTATATATAATGTACATATTTATGTATATTTGTGTATATACAATTACATACATATATATGCATGTACAAAGGAACCGTGATCCCTATACAACAAAAATATTACTAAATTGAAGGTATTTAGAGCCAACCTAGGTTTGTAAAACTCTATTAAAAGAGAATATTCCAATTAAACAAGATATCTTGGTAAAAACATCAAGCAATGATATTAGGGAAACAGAATTATCAAGAGTGCTAGGATTAAATTGATTGGTCAGACTACAAAAATTTATGTGTTCACATGTTTATAAATTTTAGAGTTTATATCAAAGGTATAACAATATAAATATTCCACTTTTAGAGTTTAGAAAGTATATCTCCTGTTTGAAAAACACTTATTCCTAGGTAGTAATTACAATTATAGTTATTCTATGTCCTTTTCACTTATTTTGAGTACTTTCTCTGATGATTATTCTTGATTTTAATTAGGAAAGGAGTAAAGCATGCTATAAATGAAAAAAATTGCTTTAGAATTGTCTTTTATTAAAAGTAAGGGAAAATAATCTGACTTCCTGCTAGATTGGTCATTGATTGTTCTGCATAGTTGGTAATGTTCCTGTCTTGTGTGGATCACGAAAAAATGTGGGTGGGAAATTAGTATCTAATAAATTTAAAGTCATTGATTCTTTAAGAAAGAATCAATGACTTTAAATTTATTAGATACTAATTTCCCACCCATGTACTAAATAATTAACAGTAACTATTAGTATTTATTGTAGCATCTAATATAAAATTTAGTATCAGCATAGTATCTCATCTAGTGTGGAAAAATCTATAACTTTTAAGTTTTCCTGTGGAGTCCCATCATTCCCAGAGCCTCCAGAGGTTCTAGACGGATTTGGACTGGTGAAAAACATGGTGGAGACTGGCCTACTGTATTTTTCCTATGAGCATAATATTTTGTTCAGTGGCTATGACTTCTCATATCACAGAATGACTGATGACACATACTCTTCTCTGCTTTTGTTTTTACAACTATCTTCCATACTCTCAGAAGTCAGAAAATGTAAGGATGCATATGCCAATCTTGTCATTATTGAGTAAATTCCTTCAGACAATATATTGTTAGAGTTAAGGTTTCCAATTTTTAAAGTGTTTGAATATCTTATGGCATATTATAGCAATATATTGCATACTACAGCAGTATTCAATAAGAAAACTTATGAAAAGAAAATTTATAATGTATTCACTGGACATGATATATATGTACTGAATATATATGTATATATATATATATATGTATATATATATATATGTATATATATATATATGTATATATATGTATATATATGTACTGAATTCTAAAAACATGAACTATGAATAGATTAACATAAAGATTGTGAAGACCTTCTAAAATCTACACCTGTAATCCCATCAACCTTAGGCCAGAGCTATAACTCAAGTGGTAGAGCACTTACCTAACATGCATGAGAGCCTTGATTTAATCCCTAGAACTGAAGACAGAGATAGACACACAGAAAGACACAATTGAGTCTAGCCTGGACCTTATCACAAAATTTAGAAGAGAGTATGATCCATAATGAATATAGTAAGATAGGCTTCATAATATTTTATAACTCTCCCAAATGCTGGGAAACACTTGTCTATATTTAAATATGTAATTGATAATTGATTGTTCTAATAATTTACGCTGATACTATTTTTCATTGTGCTTGCAAGAAAATAGTCATACTCTAAGGAAATCTTCCAAAGGAGGACAGAATATAGGGTGAAAAGCATACAAAAATATAACTAAACATGTGCACATTTATGTATTTAAAAGTAGGAGAACTGTATAGCTGTGGAAATTTTAGAAAAATTGAAAATAAATTGATACTCAAATAAGTCACATGATTCTTAGCTTGCATACTAAACTAAATAGTACATGTGAAAAATAATTATTTCCTTCCATTGATTAGAAATTAGTGTCAGTTACTTGCTTTAAAAGAAAGTCACATGCATTTCACCCGTGTCACTCCATCTGCATTGCAAACCACGCAAACTGAAATCCAGGAAGTGCTTCTGATTCCTCCATCTGACAGAGACTTGTGATCATGGATCCCATTTATGGATTTTAAAGCCAGTGAAGCATCTTTTATGTATGCAACTCTGTAGTTTCATTCCAACAGCAAGCTATGGCTTTTATAAATGCTTATTTGTCTCCTCTTCTTTGTTAGTTTTAATCCAGTCTCCAAACAAAAATCATTATACATCCTCCACAAGCGAAGCAGTTCCGCCCCCAGGCCTGACACAGAATCAAGCATTTTCGCTACCTCCTGGTCATGCTGTGTGCTGTTTCCTGGATGGCGGAGTTGGACTTTATGACTTGGGAGCCAAGAAGTGGGATTTTCTCAGGGACTTGGTATGTCTGAAGCAATTCTGCTACACAATGCTTTTTTTTGTGTAAACCCAGGGTTTTCATTTTTTTTTCCACTGTGTATTAAAATTGTTAGAAGTTATTTTTGTAAGCAGTGATATTGATACATTAAGACTTTTTTGGGGGGAGGGGTCTGTCGGTCATGGGGCTTGAACTCTGGGCCTGGGTGCTGTCTCTGAGCTCTTCAGCTCAAGGCTATCATTCAACCACTTGAACCACAGCACCACTTCCAGTTTCTGGTAGTTTATTAGAGATAAGAGTCTCATGGACTTTCCTGCCCAGACTGGCTTTGAACCACGATCCTCAGATCTCAGCCTCCTGAGTAGCTAGGATTACAGGCGTGAGCCACCGATGCCCACTACATTAAGACTTTTTAAAGTCAGTTGAAATATATTAAACAGAATATACAAAATAATGACAAAGCTACTAATACTGACAAGTGTCAATAATTAAATATTAGGATATTAATGTCTACTCAGCTTGATAGTAATCCCTGCCTGTTATCCCATGTCTTACTGCTCTCGTATCATTTATGAATTAAATGATGTTGTCTCTGTGACAACTGAGAGGACACAAATTAAAGGCAAAGGTTCATCTTAGTTCATGGTTGCAGAAGTTTCAGTCTGTCTGGCTGCATTGCGTCTGAGTCTGGAATGAGACAGAACTTTTTGTGGGGAGCATGTGTTCATTCATAGCTGCTCACTTTGCAATAGCCAGGAAGCTGCGTGCCCAGCATCTGGAGCAGGTGGTAATGTGTTTGGTTAACATATTTGCCTTCCTAACTGCAGCCCTCATGGCCGGTCTCACTGCCTATGGCCTACTTTTGGCCATGTTGTTTTTTTTTAAAGTATATTTTATTGTTTTTGTAGAGGTGATATACAGAGGAGTTACAGTTACTTAAGTAATGAGTACATTTCATTTTAAACCATGTTGCCCCTTCCCTTACCCAGTTTTCCCTACCATCTCCACCCATAAGTTGTATGTCTGTTTTGTGACCTCTCTTGCCCTCCAAAACCAGGTAATCTAACAAACAAGACAAAAGGAAAAAATAAAAACAACAACAAAAACTTCCATTTCTCGAGTTCATTTTAAAAAAATATCATTTTCTATGATCATATACACAAAGCTATTGAGCCTTTGGCATCTGTGTGAATATCTAGAGACCTATATAATTTATCATGCCTTAGTGTATTTGTTTTTTACCATCCAGTATTTACATGTAGATTTATAGTCACATTCTAGTTACCATAGGGAAACCATGCAACCTATATTTCTTTGGGTCTGGCTTACTTAGCTTCATATGTTTTTCCCAAGTCTTTCCATTTCTGTACAAATGGTACAATATTATTCTTTCTGGTGGAAGAGTAGAATTCCATTGTGTGTGTATGTGTGTGTGTGTGGGGGGGGGTGGGTGGGTGGGTGTGCATGCACACATGCGCGTATCACATATTCTTGATCCATTTGTTCTCTGAGAGGCATTTGTGCTGGTAGCTTTAATATGGCATTGTTTGTGTTCTGTTGGATAAATGCCCAGAAGTGGAATTGCTGGGTCATAGGGAACTAGTTTACATTCCCATCTTTGGCCGTGTTTTATGTTCCTGCCTCTCCCTCTCCTTGGTGTCTCTATTACTATTTAGAACCATTCCTTTTCTTGGGTTTGAACTTGAGCCCTTGTTGGGCAGGTGCTCTGCCACGAGTCACAATTCCTACTCCCTGTCCTTTTTGCTCTCATTATTTTCAAAAAGTGTCACATATTTTTTCCTAGAGTGGGTCTCAAACTAAACTGCTTCTCCTCAGAGCTGAAAACACAGGTATCTGCCTCCATGCATGGCAAATTGTTAGCATTAAGTTTTGCTAATGGTTAGCAAAAGCTGGACTTGAACTGCAATCCTCATTTTCACCTTACAAGTTACCAGGCCTCACCTCACTCCATTTTTGTAGCTTCATGCATCCCCCTCTTAGGACTTCTCCACAGGGATGCTGCCAGTGCCACATACAATCTGGTCTAGGCCTTCCTTTGCAATCTAGATGGAAGCCTCTAAAACCTGAAGATCATTACAAATTGGGACCCAAAGACAAGTGCTGGTGGGTGACTCATAACTTTAATTCTAACTACTCAAAAAGGCTGGAATCTAAGGATTGCTGTGGTATAACACCAGCCTGGGCAGGAAAATCTGAGACCCTTCTCTCCAATTAACCACTAAAAAATTAGAAGTGGAGCTGTGGTTCAAAGGGTAGAATGCTAGCCTTGAGCAAGAATAAAGCACGCAAAAAATTTGTAACCTACCAGCCATTGATGGCTCTCAACTAGCTCAGTCCTAGCTACTCAAGAGGCTGAGATCTGAAGTCCCAGTTGTTTAGAGACAGCTTGGTTAGAAAAACCAGAGAAAGCCTGTTGCTGCTGGCTCACACCTGTAATCCTAGCTACTCAGGAGGCTGAGATCTAAGGGTCACCATTCACAGTTCAGGCAGGAAAGTCTGTGAGACTCTTATCTCCAATAAACCATTCAGAAAACCGGAAGTGGCACTGTGGCTCAAGTGGTAGAGCACTAGCCTTGAGCTGAAGAGCTGAGTGACAGTGCCCAGGCCCAGAGTTCAAGCACCACAACTGACAAAAAGAAAAGAAAAGAAGACAATAGAAAAGAAAAGAAAAACCAGAGAGACTCTTATTTCCAGTTAACCAGCATAAAGCCAAAGTTGCCGAAGTGGAGGTGTGGCTCAAATGGTAGAGTGCCAGCTATGAGCATAAGAATCTTAGTGAGAGTATAAGGCCCTGAGTTCAAGCCCTGTTAGTGCGCGCGCACACACACACACACACACACACACACAATTGTCTTCAGGCTATACATACAAATTATATAATAAACACAAACGAATTTCAGTTTTAGATATGGGTCTCATTACCCAAGTATCTCATTATGCATATGGAAATACTACAAAATCTAAAAATACATGAAATCTGGAATACTTCTGGTCTCAAACATTCTGAATAAATAACAATAGCCCCAAAGAATATTCAGTATTCATAGCAGCAATTCTAATTTTATGTATCACTTTTACCTCTAATTTTTCAATACTATTTGAAAAACCGTAGCATATATATCAGTTTAATGATTCATTCTGATTTGTTTGCTGATAATCAGTATTGTCTCAGTAGTTAAGACTTTCTATACTGTGTTCATAGGGCCATGTGGAAACTATCTTTGACTGCAAATTCAAACCTGATGATCCAAATCTTTTAGCAACAGCATCATTTGATGGCACTATAAAAGTCTGGGATATAAACACATTAACAGCAGTGTACACTTCTCCTGGCAATGAAGGGGTTATTTATTCGCTTTCATGGGCTCCTGGTAAGACATACTTTATTAAGATCAAGAATATAATTAAGTGATTTTTAAGTTTCATTTGATCTGTCTTCTTTCTCTAGATTTCATGTTGCCGCAATTTGTATAAGCAAATGAATACCCACAATTAGTTACTTCAGTTTTAATGAGGTTTCAGAGTAAGTCACATGCATAGGTATTTTCATTCTTGACTCCTTTAATATGATATAATCATATATAGATTTTAGCTGTTATTTCTATAGCTATACCTTTTAAATGATGATACATTTTATAGGATAAAAGTTTTCCAGGATTTTTATGTGCATTAAATTTATGATATTATGTGAATCAAATTTTATTTGAGTTTATTTGAATCAAATTTATATTAACAACCATCCTTTATCCTCTTTTTACTTGTTTCATTATACATGAGAATAATTAACATTGAAGTTATGGGCCTTCAAAGTGTTTGATACCTTTGGAGAAAAAATAATTTTCCTTAAGTTTTAGAATAGGCATGTGTATGCTTATATCTGTTAGCTTGCCATAGCAATTGGATTCCCAATAAAGAAGATGATGTAAAAAAAGATGATTATATAGCTTTGGGTTATAGAGCTCTCGTAAAAAGAGGAGAAAATATTATGTACAGCTCATGTTGTTAATCAAAACTTGCCAGTACTTTTAATTATTACAATGTACATCTTCAAAGCATGTTTTCCTGGAGAGCAATGTAAGATTGGGACCCATCAGAAGTGTAATATTGCATTGTAACTGCTATTGGTTGAACATTCTCAAGTTCAACTACACAGAAACACAGACATGCAGAAGTATAATACACTCTATGGAGAACACAAATAGTATAATTTTTTTAAAGACTTAGTAGAAGTCCAACAAAACAAGTACCAGGAAAAGGGTACTTGCAAGAGGCAAGCGTGGAGCCAAAAGAAGGGTAGAGAAATGAAGGAGGAAGTGGGGAGAACACAGGCAAGAATTCATTGTATATATCACAGAATTGGGAAATACAAGAGGAGTGGGTGAAGGGGGGTGAAGTTGTTGAAGTGTTTACATACAAGATGCATTGTACACATAAACTTCTTCGTGAATTGCAAAATCTCAATACATAACCTAAAATTAAGATAAGTAAAGGCAAGGGTGACTTGGGAGAGGTGGGTGAGAATGTTGAAAGGGTAACATTGATCAGGACGCACTGCATTCATAAACTGCTTTGATGAAAAGTAACTTCTTTGTCTCCTTTGTGCAACTGCTTAATGATAATAAAAAATTACCAAAAAAGAAAACAAGAATGCAAGAAAGCAAAAAGGAATAAAGAAAGAAATAGAGAGAGAGAGAAAGAGGAAAGAAAAGGAAAGAAAGAAAGAAAGAAAGAAAGAAAGAAAGAAAGAAACAAAGAAAGAAAGAAACAAAGAAACAAAGAAACAAAGAAACAAAGAAACAAAGAAACAAAGAAAGAAAAAGAAAGAAAAGAAAGAAAAATGTCAGATGCTAAGTGATGAAATCAATTCCCACAAAGCACCTGGCTTCACGGTGGCTATGCTGGTGACTGCCTTTCCATCTGAAAGTCACTTTCAAATCCAAACTTTACTCCTACTTTTGAAATATCTAGAGTCTCATGATATTATTTTCATTTAAAAACATTGGGAATGTTTAAAAACATAGAGGAATGTTATGCAAGCAAGAGTTTTATGTGATGTTATTTTATAATATACACCATAAATACTATTTTCCTTTTCATAGAAGTTTATTTCTGGAAATGACTATAAAACTAGAACTACATTCATAACTATAAAAAAGTATTTCCTAGCCAGGCACTGGTGGCTCATGCCTGTAATCTTACCTACTTAGGAGGCTAAGATCTGAGGACAGAAGTTTGAAGCTAGCTCAGGCAGATAAATCCAAGACACTTTCATCTCTACTTGAATCAATTAAAAGGCCGAAGTAGAGGTATGGTCAAGTGATAGAATGCCAAATTTAAATGGAAAAAAAGCCAAGTGAGAGCACAAAGCCTAGAGTTCAAATTCTAGCACTAGCACAATTTTTTCATAATTATTTCAATAAACCTTCTCCTATAATAATATAAAATATTTCCTTTATCTAATATCTCTGTTTCTAAATATACTACTGTAATCTATATACCTTTGAATAGAATATATAATATATATAATCTTTGTATGAGACCACTTATTCCAGAATGTATCTTAATTCAGTATGGTTTATATCATAGTAATCTAGAAATGAACAAAATGATACAATCTACAAAAAAAGAAAAAAAATGCATGTCTCAAGCCCAGAACTCAAGTAAAAATCATCAATCCATCCTTTCAAATCGTAACCTAAATAGCCAATCTTACTGAGAGCATACTTCCATTTTACATTGAGAATCTGCAGCAGAAAATAAAAATTTGGGAAAAGTTTGTTCCTTTTTGCTGTATGGTTACTAATTAATTGGCTTTTAGATAAATCTGGATGAAATTAAAACTACATTAGTGAAGGTTGACAGAGGTTTGGAATACAGTATGACATATATAGCTGTATAATTTCCTCTGTTTTAGAATAAATAATAAGAAAATAAAAACTGCAAATAAATTTGTAAATAAGAATCTCCAAAGAGGAACAGAATTAAATACTATAAAATACTACAGATATGATGAGATATTTTAATGTTGACAAATTATTTATGGTAAAATTCCTTTGTAATCTTGTCAAAGGAATTATATTTTGGCATATATCTATATATAATCTAATGTCTAACAAACATATTGTTTCCTAAGGTGGTTTAAATTGTATTGCCGGAGCAACTTCTCGAAATGGTGCTTTTATCTGGGATGTTCATAAGGGCAAAATAATACAACGATTTAATGAGGTAAGATATAACTACTGGCTGCTGAATAATTAGGGTACTTTATACTTTGTGTTTTACTTCTTAATTTAATACTCAAAATACAATGACATGTATGTTCTCTTAGAGTACTTTACACTTTATAAATGTTCTAATGATTTAATAGTCAAAAATATGCTAACATAACTAATCAATGAATTCAACTAATTCAATGAAGTAATTGCATTCTCAATTGTAATCTGAGAATTGTGCCTCAGACTATAAAAATTCACCTGCATCCAGTTATATTAGTGATTGAAAAGAATTTCAAGTCATCCTCCACCAAGTCCAGGCAAAGATTAATGGATGTAAGAAAGAATAAACTCAGAAACACTAAATTGTAATTCTTTTTCACTTGATAATATCCTTCAGCATAGAATCCTTTTAATGCCTTGATCCTGTTTCTTCACTTACGAAGTGATAAGCTTAGAGGCTGTCATTTCTTAGATTTCCCTCAGATTCTCTCATTGTAGCAAAAGCTGTATCAGTGCTTTTCTTCCTAGGTGTAATATCACGCATCGTAGTTTTCCTTAGGCTTAAATCATCATCCCATATTTTACAGATTTCCATTATCATTCAAAAATCATGTGCAGTGTGATACGGTACATTAAGTGTGCATTGGAGAACATGAATGAAATCTAGGCTTTTCTTTCACCATCTTGAAATTTTGTTTACTTTGAACTTAAATTATTAAGAAAGTACTTTCTTTGAATATTGCTTACACGTTTAAGGCTCTAAAATATTTATGCAAAAGCATGTGTATCCCTTTGAAGACACTGTCTAGCAGCTCTGTTCTCCTGGGTGGGGGAGGGTACTTGCTTTAATGTATTATTTGCCAAGCACTGGTGAACAATTGTATTCTCCAAAGAAGAAATATTCATAGAGATAAAAGAAATATCTTTCCCTTTTCCACATACATCAAAACAACGCTCTTCTGTTGGCAATAGTCAACCTGATATTCACATTGCTATTGCCAGGACAGGAACTTATCTCAGAATAAACAGTGAAAGAAATGAGCCTAGAAATTAAACTTTTGATCAAGATTCAAAATATTTATTCAAAATATTTATTGAGTATCTACTGATTTCCTCTGATGACATCTTAATTCTATGCAAAGCAACATATCTCTTTATTAGCACTTAAATAATTCTGACTAGTATTCAAAGCAATCAGTATGAGGGACACATCTTACATTCTTTCAAGTCTTTCCTAGCAGTCAATAGTATACTAACCCAGTATCAGAACTGCTCCAATTCTGTATTACAAATATGGAGAAAATTATAAGAATGCCAATGTGTGACCTAAAAGAAAGAAAGAAAATTTAAAAGTGACAGATGTATTTCTCATGGCAAAGGAAAATTAAGCCTCCATCACTTAAACTGAATGAATACACACACACACACGCACACACACACATATATGTCTCCCTTCCTTAAACTGCTCAAAGAAACTTTAAAACTTGGATATTACCTTAGGAAGTCAAATCTATATCTTTACAAAAGCAGACTAAGAAATCACTTTAGTTTTACGGCAACACAATCTAAGTACTATATCAAATAGAAAATGTTAAACTGTCATTCAGAAATGGGTCAATTATAACTTTCATTCATCCATAACACAGTTGACAAATGACATCCTATATATGTAGTTTATTCCTTCCTTGTGGTTTAGAAACTTGAATCACACTACCTGTATTTATATATGCCCTAATATGTCTTCAGGTTTACAATAAATAGTGAATGCCTTATTATAGGACAATTTTATATCTCTTCTAATTTCTCAACAAAAATGAACTCTTGATACTTAAAAGAACAACTAGTAATAAATATTGCTCACCACATTTCTTATACTTGGAGTAGCCTGGTAATCACAGTAAAAGACATGAATCAAACGTTAATTCTATGGATAACTGAAAAAGCAGACTCTTACCCATGCCCCCTAAAAGAAACAGAGCCAAATAATACTTCTCTTTAAATAATGGATCTGTTTCTTAAATGTGACAACATTGCAAATTCTTAGACTATATATCTATTTGTTCTATGGACAGTAATATCTCAGTATTATATAGAGTAAGTTCATAATAGAAAAACAATACTTAAAAGAAGTAAATAAATAAGAGAAAAAGGGGTGAATTATTTCTTATTGATAGGTATTTTGCATTTTTTGAAGCATGGAAAAAATGGAATATTCTGCATTGCCTGGAGTCATAAAGATTCCAAAAGAATAGCCACTTGCAGTGGAGATGGTTTCTGGTAAGTACTATATCCTATTATGAAGTGTCCTTGTCTATAAAAGATGTATTTGGTCATTCTAACTATGTATCAATGAGATTTTATTTGAATAGTTCTACCATATATTATACTATTTTATATCAGCCCAGGTAGATATATGTTGTATTGCTATATCACTAATTATAACAATGGAATGGTGTTTACAAAGACAAAACATTGTTTTCCTATTAACGTATTATAATTAATTTTAGTATTATCCGAACAATTGATGGCAAAGTTCTACACAGATACAAACATCCAGCTGCAGTGTTTGGCTGTGATTGGAGCCAGAACAACAAGTAAGTATATTTGTTCTGTAGCTATTATATTTTGGAGATTTTAAAGAACTATACAAATCTGGGCTATTCTCATGTAATTCCATTATGTTTGGGCAATTAGCTTACTTCATTTCCAAGAATTTTGTGTTTCAAACTTCTCTTTGATAAAATATAAACTATATGTGAAAATATGGTTTCTCCAAATTTAGTCAAAGTAATATGAATTATGATTTTTCCAGACCAAAAATGTAAGAAACATAGAAGTAATTATTAACACCTCATTATGCTTGTGTTCTGAGTAAAGTCACATATACTTCACTAAATGTAGAATTGCATTGTTACGCATAAAATGACTTGTTGACTAAACCACCTACCATTATTTCCTATTTAAAGACTTAGTAATTGCTAATTAAATAAAACAAGAAAATAAACAAAAAACTAAACCCAGTATCCTTAGCCTCTTTTCTTATACTTTAATATGTCAAAACTTCCATGTCCAGTCTAGTGCTCATTCTAATATCTGTTTAAGTATTCTTTCTCAAGACATCTCCCTTCCAGTAAATTAATATCTGAATTATTTTTCTGAAAAATAAGTTAATTTAATAAGCTATTAATAGAATAAATGGCTAATGCATATATAACCTTAGATTGATAAAAAAGTGAATAAAGTCTAGCATTTTTTATTGTTTTTAGAAAACAAGAAATAAAACAGCACTTTTAATAAAGAACACAATCTAGTAGGTTAAAACAATCTATTATGTGTCTACATAACAGAATTTTTCAAAGTCATATTCATGTTATTTTCTTTTTAAAAAAATTTATTGTGAAAGTACTGTACAGTTTCAAAAAGTATATCATACATAGGCATTTGCATTGTAAAATACTTAAAAACTTAAAACACTGGTGAGAATTTAAGACATTGACTATTTAATATTTCAGATTTTGTTTTTGGACATTATCAGAGGCCTTTTTAATCATTTCCAGACTTTATATTTGCTATTCTGCTTTTCTCTTTCTCTACCTCTTTTAGTGCACATTTAAAAGTACGCATCTGAGCACACCAGTCTACTGCTTAAATCCTTCATAGTTTTCCATTGATTGCAGGATAAACTGAAATTCCCGGCAAGCCTTACAACAACGTCCTTATATGATCTTGGTTTCACTATGGTTAATGAATCTCATCCAAGCCTTGCTCACCTTGCTTCTGACCATAGCGGCTTTCAGTTTCTTGAACTATGCAGACAATATTCACTTCAATACTTTTACTCATGCTGCCCACCTATATTTAGGATGCTTCTCTTCGTTACACACTACAGACCCCACCTCACTCTCAGCAGAAATACATTTACCATCTTCCCTGACGTTGATATTAAGTAAATGTCTCTTATAATTCGCCTTTAGAGCAGGTATTGTGATAAAATTAAATCTTTTGCTGTTTTGGTTGTTTTTGGTTACTGGATATTAAATTCAAGGGCTCATTGTACCACTGGAGCCACATCCCAGTCGTTTTGCCTTTAGTTTGTTTTTCAGATCACACCTTCAACTAACTTTGCCCAGTCTGGTGTGAAACTATAATCCTAATTCCTTCTCTTTGTAGCAGGACCCATACACCACCACACTCAGCTCTAAAATTAAATTTTGATTATGTAATTAGTTGCGTATTGGCTTCTTCCCCCTCTGGAATGTAAGCCCAAGAGATCACCAGCGTGCTTCTCTGTGTATCATAATATTCACAGCAAAACATTGTGTTGCTAACTCTCAGTTTGTTGGAAAAGGTAGATTAGATGTCCTATAATTACTTGTTAAGTAAATACAGCAATAGGATTATTTTGTATCTGAATAACAGAACAGTTCTACATTCTTATCTGCCTAATGGAACTAAGATTTAGGAAATTGAAATAAAAATTTGATTTTAATACAGTATTGTTAGTTAAGAAAAATTTTTGACACTCTAAGTCCATTATTTTAACTGTTATAAACCTGTCTTATTCTCCATATGTGTATTTCTCATATTTTTTTAAGTTATAAAATTTAAAGTTATTCCCCATGTATTCATATTCTCCTTTGCATTTTAGTGGAAAAATAAAAATAGCCTCTCCTTTCAAAAGTGTATTCAAAAATGTCTGGAATTGCAATTTGGATATGTTTTATGCTTCTTTAATGCTTTTGATATTTCTCTAAGAATACATATTAATGTTCTAGCATCTGCAAGCATACAAAATATACTGTGTATGTAAATCTATGTACGTATATATGCAAAATAATTTTCCAGAATGTGAAAATTGGTCTGTTTATTAATGAACCTTAGGAAAATGTAATCTGTACATGCCAGTTGTATTTCTGCATGTGAATATAAAATATAAAGGTTACATGACACAATCAGAAATTTGAAGTTTTTCAAGAATTTTAATGATGGTTGAATTCCAAAGCATGTAATTCTTTTCCTCTTTAGCGTTAGGGTAAGAGAACTATTTATATGACGATTAGAGCAGATGCTCCTTAATTAGACTCTCTTGACAGGTACATGGTCTCCACAGGTTTTCCTAGTTTCCGTCACTCCTTCCCTAACAATATTCCAACTAGGGGACAAGGAGTATTATACTTTCACTCTTGTGAGAATAAAGAGCAAATAATATAAAGATCACAGTGTATTTCCAGAGGATCCTTAGTTGCTTGTAACAAATAAAGCATCTCAAGGAAGTGAAGGCCAACAATAAGAAATGGAAAACTGAACTGTGTTTTACTATCTGTTGAGACAGCCTGTTCTTCAGGGAGCTTTTCCAGCATTCTTCTACAGGAATCATCACAGTCAGTACTCACACCACTTAAAAAACAAGTAACAATTCCCAGGGCAGGTGAAGTAAGCAACTCATCACTTATCAGGAAGAACCCTTTTTAAGATAAAAATAATTACAAAATATAAGGTTCAGGAAATTATATGTCTAAAAAACAACCCATAAACCCCAAATATATTGTCTCTGACTAAGATAAATAAAATATAAATACCAACAATAAAAATGGAACACTGGAAAAAAAAAAAACCTCTTCCTACTGGTATGCAGTTTCTACAACCAGTAGTATGAATGATTATAGATAGGTATGTAAACATAGAGATGTCTGTATTTATCTCTCTCTATATATATCATTTCTGTTTTGTTAAGGAAGTGGAAGTTTCTACATCTATATAAGTTAAAACTGTTGTACATTTTTAAATAAGTTTTTTTTATTGTGAAAATACTGTACGGAGGGGTTACAGTTACACGAGCAAGGTAGTGAGTACATTTCCTATCAAGCATTTTTGCCTCCTCATTTGTTTTTCTCCTACCATCCCTTCCCTCCCATTTCCACAACTACACTCCTCACCCCCTGGACCCCCCTGCCTAAATTGTAAAGTTCGTTGTACATTTTTTCAATTACTGATAATCAATAATATAAACCTATCCTATTTTAATGAACCACCGTTGGCATTTCAGAAATATGATAGCCACTGGCTGTGAAGACAAAAACGTTCGCATCTATTACGCAGCCACCAGCTCTGACCAACCACTGAAAGTTTTTAGTGGACATACAGCTAAAGTGTTTCATGTAAAATGGTCACCTCTGAGGGAAGGAATTCTTTGTAGTGGTTCTGATGATGGGTATGTATTCTTGCCTTCTAATTTTTTTGAACTTTAAGTCATAAATGTATTTTCCCAGAAACACATATGTGTATATAATAAAACCATACATGGAAATATTTTAAATCTTTTTGTACTTAACAAGTAGACATTCAATGAAGAACTAAACCAAAATTAATTCAACCATACTTATCTTTTTGATTCTTACCTATTTATTTTACTCAGTCTTTATGCTTATTTCTAGATTATTTTCAGGAAAGTTAAGAGAAATAATTTTAAAGGAATATGTGGAAAAGAGAAAATATATTCAAATCAAATGTATAAGATATAGAAATAAGTTATGCTCTAGAAATGGTTGTTATATTCTATGTTGAGAGAATAATGACAAGAAAAATATTCTATCTATTTCAGTGCAGATACAATTGCATTTTTTCAGTATTTTTGATCCATACTTTGTTGAGTCCAAAACTGAAAACCCGATGGATATGGGTGGCTGATTATATTTTTCTACACCCCAAAAAAATGAGTTGGGAAAGAAAAGGAATCTTTTTATATGAAACAGAGACTTGCCTTAAAGAACAAAAGTATATATTATAATCTGAATTATATAGATAACATTCTGTTTGCAGTTCTGTTCGAATCTGGGATTATACTCAAGATGTTTGCATAAGTATTCTTAATGGACACAGTGCACCTGTGAGGGGATTAATGTGGAATACTGAGATTCCCTATCTACTAATATCTGGCAGCTGGGACTATACTATAAAAGTATGGGACACTCGGGAAGGAACTTGTTTGGATACTGTGTGTGATCACGGTGCAGATGTATATGGTAAAATATTTTTCATGTATATTTGTTTTGATGTGTTAATGATACTTGTAATTCCTGGGCAGTAAAACATTCTAAAGAAGTCACATTTCATTTTTTAAATAACATTTGTCCTCACTGATAAATCAGCATATTGAAATATCAAAATATAAAAATGATAAGTGACAGTTATCAGAAAATGTTTATTGTTAGCACTGTGTTATCTGTCTCTGCAAGTGTGTTTGTGTTTCTGTGAACACACACACAAAACATGCACTACATATACATATATAAGGATATATATTTTATAGGTTGGCTATATTTATAGGTTGGATTTTCTTGCTTACTTTACAGGGACTCATGGCATAAGTTGTAGAAGAGGAAATTATTCATAGTGTAGGCATAACTTACTTAACCATTTCCCTATTTTTATACAAAGAGAAATATATATGTATATATTTAAATATACACCAAGTTGCAATAAATGTGGAAAACTCAGACAATTTTGTTGTTATACATCATTTATTCTCACTTGTATTTGTACTTGCTCTTATTCCTAAACCTTGATTGGAGTGAGTAGACTAAGAATTAAAAATAACAAATCCTTAAAGAATAATACAAATCCCTGACATTATCCCAAGGGCATCCGCCTTAAGGCAGTGTGCGACTGAGTATAGGAGAATCCTTTTTTGTTGATGTTCTTTAATTTGGAATGCAGTCTCCAAGTCCTCTATCTTGTAACTGGAACTCCCATTAACTAGTAAATACCATGTGCTCTATTACGGTACATACCCTGCTTAACCAAGTAAAATGTAATTGCAGAATTTTCATTCAGGACTATTTAATTTTTAATAATTATATATTTATGTTATCGAAAGTATTAAGTAATATATTACAGTTTTATATTTTCAGTCTCAATTTTAATTAAATGCAGGCAGAAAGTTGACCTCTAAGACTCTCCCTTATTCTCATTTCTTCATCATTTCAATTCTGTAGAAGATTAATGAAGTATACATAAATTTTCCTTTTCAATATTTTGAATAATTTTCAATTATTTTGAAAATAAGTTGGTTTGTTTTCTATCAGGCTTAACATGTCACCCAAGTCGTCCCTTCACCATGGCCTCTTGCTCCCGTGATTCCACAGTGCGACTCTGGTCATTGACATCTTTAATCACTCCTTTACAAATAAACGTTGTGGCTGACAGATCCTGGGAGGAAATTATCGGGAATACTGGTATTGAACATATTAAATTTTATAATTAAACAATACTTTGTAAGACGTATTTACTCACTACATCGCATCTCTGCTTCAGATCATGCTCTTGAACAAGGCACTCCTCCTCTATTGTGTGGGAAAGTGTCAAGAGATATTAAGCAAGAAATAGAAAAGCTAACTGGTAATCCTCGAGCAAAAAAATTAAGATGGTTTTCAGAATGTTTATCAGTAAGTATTGTTGCAATTAAACGTAAGCCTTATCCCTTTATCTAAACTGAACCACCAAAGTTCTGATTCATTGTGGCTCAAATATTATGTTTAAATATGATTGTATTTTACTGAGACAAAGTATTATGTTTAAATATGTAGCTTCCAGCTCTATATGCTTTAAGAATATCCATATATTCACAGTCATCAACCCAATTGATTTGTTCTCTTTTTAGCACACTCTGTATAGTAGAAGAAATCAAATGTTGCCTGTTATGCAGTAGTGCCTGCCTTTCACCCCAGCATTTGAGGGTTGGGCCAGCAGTAGGGTTATGAATTGACAGCCAGCTACTGTATAGTAAGGAAAAGGAGGTGAGGAAGTGAGGGAGGGAAGAAAGGGAAAAATATAAAATGAGAAATAATAAATGAGATAATGTAGTTACCTATCATCTAAATAATTAGATTAGAATACATGAATCTACCTTATAGATGAATCTATAATATCATGGGAGGTTTTATTCACTCTGCTATCTGTATTTATTCTGTTTCAACTTTTAGCCTCCAGGTGGCAGTGACAATTTATGGAATTTGGTTGCTGTGATTAAAGGACAAGATGATAGCTTACTTCCCCAGAACTACTGCAAAGGAATAATGCATTTGAAGCATCTGATTAAATTTAAAACTGTAAGTAAAATGTGCAATATGATGCATTTAGACAAATGGTAAGTAAGAAAATTAGAAGAAATAAGTATATACATAATTAGGTATGCTGAAATAAATGAACTCCACAGAGATAAATCTGTAAAACCAAGGACAGGCCAAAGCAGTCATAGCTTCCATAGCAGTTCATGATATTGTTCAAAGGTCACTTAAAACTTCTTCAAATCCTTTATCTTTCCTCTCTTACCAGGTGATGGCTCTGATTTAAGTCTCAGAGAAACTCATAGATTGGCATTGCTGTATTAAAAATGATCATGTTGTAGTGTTAATGAATGCCAATGTGGGATTAAATACTTCATACATGATACTTTATCCAATAGTAAAAACAAAAACGAGTCAGAAACCCAAAAGGAAAAAAATTAGTTTGTATATTTTTGATGAAATATTGATAGTTAACTGTTGGAACATAAAAAAATGTACCAGTAGTATAAATCTGATGGTTGCAGGAACAATTATTTTCACAAACAGGAATTATTTCTTAAGTCACAATCTTTTTTAGTGTAGGAGCCAAAGTGAACCAGTCATTTGTACATTCGCTAGAGACTTATATTCTCTTTAACTAAACAGGTATCACTTTGTCACTGACTTTTGCTCTTTTTATTTCTGTATAACCACCATACCTGGAGAATATTAAGGATGATGGGATACAGCCTCTCATCTCCCAGTACATATTCCCTATGGTGTTTAAAAATTATTGCTTTTTAAACTATGTGACTTCCAGTTCTATGTGCTTAAAAATATCAGCTGTCATAGAATAATTTTTTAAAATTACTGTTTTCTTTTTAACCAGTCTGAAGCTCAAGAGCTAACAACAGTCAAGATGTCTAAATTTGGTGGCGGTATTGGGGCACCTACTAAAGAGGAAAGGCTAAAGGAAGCTGCTGAAATTCACTTGAGATTAGGACAAATCCAGAGATACTGTGAACTTATGGTTGAACTTGGAGAGGTAATGTGCCACTAAAGTAAACTTAATCAGTCTGCTGTTGTATTCTAAAAATATGATTCATGTTAAATATTAAATGTAAGAAGCTTAATGTTTTTAGATCAAAGTGATTATCTGCCCAAATAATCCCAAGTTCTATACTTTAGAGCAGCTCATAGGACAGTAGTGTACAGGAGTCAGTGAAGGGAGGTCTCTAAACTAGCAGAACCGAAAGAGGAAGTTCAGAGGAAGCATGAGCCTCCCCTCTGGCAATTCTTCTGCATACTGGTCTTGGAGAAATACTGCCATAGGCTTTATAAGGTGATTTGGACAGCTTGTACGTTTTAATTCATGTAGTGGTAGTTCAAAATATATTTTTCTCATGTCTCTTGGAGTCTTGCACTCAGTACAAATATATGTTTTCAAGGAACAATCATAGCTGGGCGCCGGTGGCTCACGCCTGTAATACTAGCTTCTTAGGAGGCTGAGATCTGAAGATCTCAGTTCAAAGCCAGCCAGGGCAGAAAAGTCTGTGAGACTCTTAACTCCAATAAACAACTAGAAAACCAGAAGTGGCGCTGTAGCTCAAGCGATAGAGAGCTTGCCTTGAGCTGAAGAGCTGAAGGACAGCACCCAGGCCCAGAGTTCAAGCCCCACGACCAACAACAACAACAAAAAGAACAATCATAGTCAGTATTGACTGAATTATGAGCTTCTTGAATACCAGTCTAATTTTTGAAAATAGAACAAATACTATTAATTATAAAGGCAGAAACAAAATTTATAAAAATGAGTAGGGAAAGAATAAAATATAAACAAATGACACATTTGTTCAATATAAATAAAATTAAAATAAAACAGTTCATTGCTAATTGAAAATGGATCAAATTATTCTGGTGTATTAGAAGATATGTCATAATATTTTCAAAATCTATATTTAGTTATTATTCCTTTCTTTATTACTCTTAGTTTCTGAGTCTATTTTTCTTTTTCTCTTTCAAATGCTTTTTCTTTAGCTCTGCTGTGGAATTTTCCCTAATAAATAAGATAATTTTATATATTTTTTATTTTATAATGTTATATTTATTCTGAGTGGGATCCATGAAGTAAAATGCAAAAAAAATGTGCCTAGAAATCTAGAACTACAAATGTGTATTACTATAACTATGACTTCATCAAGGTCTATTCACAATGCAATCAAAATGTACAATTGTTGCTTTTTTTCCCTGTTATTCTAGTGGGACAAAGCACTATCAATTGCACCTGGGGTATCAGTGAAATACTGGAAGAACTTAATGCAGAGGTAAGGCATGCCTTAATCTTTAAACAATCAATATAAATGTGGAAGCAGTTCTTGAGATTTCTTCTTATGTTCTAAATTTATAGGTAAATTTTTGTCTATTGAGCCAATAAGTCAATGAATAGGTAACAAATCATGTTCTAGTATTTGTCCTGACTTCTAATGATGACAGTAGAAGGCAAATCTCCTCATTTAAATGTACATAAGAAAGACCAACAAGCATTATGACTACACTACTATTATATTGGAACTGAAATGTAAATGGGAAAATTTTCTGAAGGTTATCAAACACTTTACAGAATACTATTGTAATCATAAATATTCTCCCGGAGACACTAATTTTCATCAAGCCCTCTTCTTGGACTGATAGTAGGGAATGGTCTGAATAAGGAATAAATATGACTAAATATCTTTGCAGTAGAAGGTCATAAATCAAGAAAGTTTTTTTCATTATCAGTTTCATAGGACTGCTGTAGTAAATTACCACAATCTGGGTAGCTTAAAATGAATCATTGTGTTCTGCAGCCAATCTGGAGGCTCAAAGTCCAGTCAGTTTTCTGGCAGAGAAAGCCCTTTGTGGAGACACTCAGAAAGAGTCAGCCGCATGCTTTCTCCAAGTTTCTAGTGGCTGCCAGGGGTCTTTGGCATCTCTTAATTTATAGATATATCAAGAGCCTCTGCCTCCCTTCGTACAGCATCATCCTTGTGTCTCAAGTTTAGAATGTCTTTTTCTTATGAAGACACCAATCATACTGGATTTAGTGCCTACAATATAGTTCCCTATTAATTTAATAAATTGCATAAGCAAAGATTCTATATCCACATATGTACATTTGTGGGTCCCATAAGTTAGGACCACAACACATCTTTTGCAGAACACCTTTCACTCCATACACATGATTATTCTCCATTCTATACTATCCTATTCAATCAGCAACTATTTATTTAACATCCACTATGTAGCACTGTTGTGCTAGGTGGTAAAGTACTATTGATACTTCTAGCAGTACAAAATGGTGATACTGGAGTTTTAACTTGAGGCCTTGTGTTTTACAGACAGGCACTGTACTGCTGAGCCATGCTTCTAGCCCTTTTCTGTGCTGGCTATTATTGACACTGGGTATCACAACCTGATCAGGTGCATGACTGGGCTATGTCTACGTAGGACTTCTCAGTGTACCTGGAATAACAGGCATGTCCATTTGCGCCCAGAACCTTTTGTTGAATTGGAGTCCTGTGGCCTTTCCACCCATGATAGGCAGAAACTTTGGTCCTTCTAACATCTGCCTCCCTCACAGCTTAGGTGGATAGATGCTTGCCACTGAGCCCACCTATGTGTTAAGAAGGGGTCTTGCACACTTTTCTGCCCAAACTGTCCTTGAACCACAATCCTCCCATTCTTGGAGAAAAAATAATATTTTTTCTTACAGGAAATAATTTAGGAAAAAGTCCTGTTGTTATTCCTGTACACAAATAAAAAAATCCAGAGCCTACAACTTTGGTCATGGTGGGGGGGGGGAGAAGGAGGGAGGTGGAGGAAGGACGAGCTAGTGGGAGAACAAGGGAAGGATTAACAATGCTTGAAAAGAAATGTACTATTTTCCTTACTCATGTAACTGTAACCCTTGTGTACAGCATCTTTACAATAAAATAAAAATTTAAAAAATCCAGAGCCAAAGCATGAAATCTAGAAATGTTTCTATTTTGCCATGGGCTAGGGAAGTAGGCTCTTCCACAGCACCAGCTCTCCTAACAGAAAGTTAAGCAGGAGGTTTTTTTCTAGCCTTCAGATTCCCAGAATTCCGGATACATCTGAAGTTCTATAATCACACAACACATTGTGAATGTTACTGCTTGACCTCTAACAAGGTCAAGTGAGCAAGTCTTGTTTATTTCACAAGACATCCTATGAACCTCAAAATCTTTATGAATTTATCCAAGATAAAGGTATTCAATTTACATGACTGTAACTTGCAGAATTAGTATACAGATGATCTGATATTCTGTATCGTTGTTGGAATACTTTTCTAGCATCTTGCAATATGAATAAGCTTCTATCATGGTGCATTTCATATGTAGGCATCTATAGTATTAACATGAAAATGCCCTTAGATATATTGTGACAGAGAAAACCTGATGCAGGCTTGTGCATTTGAACTGAAAATAAGGTATAAATAAGAGAACAGATGGGAAAATTTGTTCTAGGTAAAGTAACTAAAAGGTGGAGGCTGCAGTTGGAATATAGGAGCTGGTGGGAGTTAAGCGAGTAGCCTCGAGGCAACAATGAGGAGTTTTAGGGCTTTTTAAAAATGTTCAGCTTTTTGATTTCTTCATCCAAAGAATATCAGAAGTTATTAAGGGTTTTCAAACAGAGTTATTCAGACAGAGTTTGAAATTGTTATGTCCATTTAATACAGTAAATATGCCCTTATTTTATTAGGAGAGCTGACCAGCTAATCCAGGAAGATAAAGATGATGTCATTCCATACTGCATAGCCATTGGGGATGTGAAAAAACTAGTCAACTTCTTTATGTCAAGAGGTCAGCTCAAGGAAGCCTTACTTGTTGCACAGGTACAAGCACCTAAGCATACTAACCACACTGGCTGAGGGGTGGGCTAAGAAGAAGGAGAAAATTGCATTGATTTGCCGTTATATAGTTGACACTCATTCATGGCTGGAACTTCTTCCCTAACTTTTCCTGCTTCAACATTCTAGTCATGCTATCTTTACTTTGGTCACCCTGAATCTCTTTTAAATCTTTCTGAACTTACAAGCATCCCTGAATTTTGAACTGTTCACACAGTTCTGACTACAATAAACTATGTATTTCAACAATTTTTTTAGAAACATAGTTGTATGAAGTTCTATATTGGTGCCCACAATCGAGTTAACATATAATTTGATTCTAAAATTCCAAAGTTAATTCCAAACCATACTATAAATTTCAAACGTGGTACAAATGTAAAATTTGCTGAAAACAATAAGCAGAAGTCGAATGGTTATCAACATATCGCTAAAGATTAATTAGAGGCTTACCTAAATTCTAGGCGGCATGTGAGGGAAATATGCAAACATTACATCCTTCTGCAAGCAAAGGAGCTTCAAATTCGGAAGATGTCTACAAGGAAGACTTTAATGAGTGAGTGATTTATTCCTTATGTGGGGTTAATACTTTTATGGCTGATTTCCACTAGTCAGAGGCTAGTTTTGGAAGCTAGTTTATTTTCCTCTATATAATGAGGAGCTGCTGCTTTATGCTTACTGCCTTACTCACAATGATTTGGTTCCATGCATTGCTTTTAGACAATCAAAACACAATAAAAGGCCCTAAATACTTAAAAACTGACCAAGCCATGCTGGCAAGGGAAAGTAGTGATGAGAAAATAAAATGTGTTTCACTGTAAAGTCAGTACCTGTAATCTTCAGTCATGTCCATAATCCCATAATCCCATGATACCACAGAATAGCATTCATTCCTCTTCTCAAGAAGAAATGCAAATATTTAGCAAAAGAAGCAGAAGTTAGAATCTGTCATCCTTTTAACCTTACCTGAGTTTAATTCTACTTCCCTGACTACTTTTGTTGGCTCCTACTCAGGCCTTCAACAGTAGGAAATATAAATGTTTGGAATGCTCATGAAGTAGAAAAGGATCACCAAATGAGAAGCAGACACCGTGCCAGGACCAATGTCTCCTGGTTTTTGCTGCAGTTTCCGAACTTGGTATTAAAGACCTAATAATGTACACAAGACAGATTTGGACACCACTTATAATTTTAAAATGTCATCTCAGCCTGTAATTCTTCTAAGGATCAGATGCCCAAGTAGTTTAGTCACAAACAATGCAGAGTGGAGATATTTAAAACTCAAGCTTTTCTTCTGACAGTCGTAGAGATTGAGACTGATGACAGAATGATGACATCATACACTGGAAAAAGTCTGCTTTCTGACTTGTTTCTTTCCAAATTAGAGTTTAAACCTAATTGTGGATGTAAATGGCATCCTATTTGGTCCCTTTATCACCTTTAAAAAGAATATGTGTTCATTTCATTTTTATGATGGAATTATGTATTAATACAGGGTTTTGTTATTGTTGTTGTTGTTTCCTTTCTAGACTCCTATACAAAGTCAGTAAAGAGCTGGCAGAATGGTATTTTCAGGATGGTCAAGCTGTATTAGCTGCATGTTGCCATCTAGCTGTAGACAATATCGAGGTACAACATTTCAAATTGGTGTATGACTGCAACACCCTTAAATGTGTGATGGTGTTTGAGAGAAAGATAAGGTGATTTCTGTGTAAGAGCTGGCTTTGTATACTTCTAAGCTTAAATAATTTCATGTCAAATTAGCACACATATACTATAGTTTATGGGTATACTATACTACAGATTATGAGTTCTCTTGTTTTATTTATTTTTATCATGTGATACATACTTATAATGACATTCAGAATAATTTATAGCTGTTGTATAGTCTCATAGAAGCTTTTAAGATTTTATATTTTTTGATAGAATTAATAACATATTGTGAATGTTACACTGTATTATTAAATCATTACAAGAGTAGATCAAACAATTATAAAGTCTTCTAAATTCTGAACTGATACATTTTTCCTGTATGTGCCCTTATCATCTTTTCCATCAACATTGCAATTACTCTTACATAGATAATTATAGGACTATTATAATCAATATTTTATAAGAATAATTGATTTATAGGTTAATACTACTTTATCTACTTTATGAGCTTGGAAGGGAATGATGATCCTACCCAGCATCTATGCAACTGAAGAAATTATTTTCTTATTGAGCAAGCTTGCTATGGCATACCTAATCCGAGGAAATGAACTGGAGTTGGCAGTCTGTGTGGGCACCGTGCTAGGTGAATCTGCATTACCAGCAACCCACTATGCCCTAGAATTGCTGGCAAGAAAATGCATGATGATTCCAATATGGTAAGATTTTTGTTTTAATGAACAGAATCATCTTTTATTTACAGCATGCATTGTAAAAACACAATCAGTTGCACCTGAAAAGATATGTGCTGAGAGAACATGAACTCCCTCTTTATAAAAAGATATACTAATGGGAGGAGTGATGACAGGAGACTAAAGTAATGAACTAGCATGATGATATAATGAAACTACTATGAGCCCTTCTTAATGTAATTCCTTCATGCTTCATGCTCTTAAAGTGCTTTGAGATAATACACGTGTACGTCTTAAGATTATAGGACCACAAATCTCCACATCAAAATTTTGCATACCTACCCTTATTATAAAAAGGTCTTGTATCTAGTTAAGGCTTAAAATATAAAATCACTTTTGTAATAGAAAACAATAAATAGAAGGTTTTGCTGGGGACATAGAATGGAACCTCTCCCCAAATTTAGACAAGACATCAAAAAAAAAAAAAAATAAGAAAGATCCTAGAAAATACCCTGGGGCGAATTGAAAATCTAGGTCAAAGCAATTCTCCTTCAGATCTGCACAGCCCTGTTCTTGTGTCAAATCTGTCATTATGATAAAGTATCTTGTATTTAATAGATGGTTGCTGAATAAAGATGAATTTAGATTTTTTTCTTTCCCCCAAAGTCTTAGGATCTCAATAAGTTTCAAAAAGAACCTTGTTAGGATTTTGACCTTTTTCCATCATGTAGCTAAGCATATGATCAGAGTTAAGATGAAACTGTATAGGTTACTGTAACTATAACAGTGATTAGTGATAGATGACTAATACCTGCATAGCACTTACTATATGCTAAATACTATTCAAAGCACTTCATGTAATAGTAATAGTAATAAACCATTACTTCCTATGAGTTAGATAGTCATTTGCCTCAGATCTCAGTAAATGATAGAGCTATTTTTCAAAGCTTCAGAAAATATCTCTAAAGTGGATTTTTAGTGTTAGAATGTATCACTTAATCTGTGGCTAACTTAGGAAAAAGGCAGACTTTCCATGGTGCTTTTTAAAAAATTATCTTTTAAGTAGTTGTACAAAACAGTTGCCATTTAACAAAGCAGTTTATTAATACAATGCATTTTTATAAATATTGCCTTTTGTCAACCATCTCTCTCAGTCTACTCCCTCCCTCATTTTTCTTAATTTTGTAGAATATTCTTTGAATATTTTACTGCTTTCTCTCCCTCTTCTCCTTTAATTTTTCTACACCTACCTTTCGAGTACCCATTACCTGGTGCTTATTTTGCTGAACTTTGCCTTTCTAAAGAATTACATGATTTGAGTTTTCCTTTGAATTTACCATATTTCAGTTAATCCATTTGTACATGCTTGCCTACCACCTAATGTATTTACTTTTAAGTTTATAAGCTAAATCTAGCTTTTACATATAAGAAGTAACATGCAACTTTTGTCTCTCTAGACCTGACTTATTTTACTCAATATAATCTTTTCCAGGTCTTTCCATTTCCTTACCAGTAGTGCAACATGATTCTTTTTAGTGGACTAGTAAAATTCTATTGTGTAGATATACCACATTTTCTTGATCTATTCATCATCCATTGAGGGGCGTCTGCACTGATTTCATAACTTGGCTAAGGTGAATCATACTGCAATGAACATGGTTGTGGTGATGGCCTTAGTACTTTTTGTCTGTATACTGGAGTTTTGGAATGAATTCAGTAATCTTGTGGTGGCTCATATCTTACAATCATGTTAGACCCCAAAATATAGTGCTACCCTACCATCAGCCTTATGTACTTATGTACTACTGAGTTCTCCTGTCAAAAGTTATAATACCTAGTTACATGGTCATAATTACTGACCTTAGGCCAATCCCAAATGTGGTAAGTCCATCTCAGTTTAGTCAGTGGTTACTTTCATTTAAAAAAACTTCTATTAATTTATAGCTCCTTCTGCAAAGTTCCTCCTTTATATAGTCTTAGGTATGTCTACCAGAAACTAAGTTCAAACTCTGAAATATGTGATGATGATTAGGCTAATTTCCAAGAGAAATCTGTAGCCTTGATGGATACCTAAAGATTAAAAGTAAACCAAAAATAGTATACAGTTTAAAAAATATTCATAATTTTGTAAATTGAAAATGAGTCATCTATATCTAGTTACTGATAAAGATTTCATTCTTTATGTTGATAATATATTAATATTTAATACTTTACTTTTAGCTTTCCATCTGTTGGATACAGGTACTATCCAGTTTTAAGTGTGTTTATTTTAAAAATTGTAAGAATTGTTTAAATATTCAATACTTACTTAAATATTTATTTTGAATATTTAAATGTTGTATCTACCTTAATAAGTGCACATTATTCACATTGTTGTACATTAGTTTCCCTTCAGATCATAGAAATCCTTTGTCTTGTTTTACAGTACATCAATTTATATCTAGTATATAATTTATAGTAAATAAAACCTAGTTACAGAGTTGTAAGAACAGTTCTTATAATCTAAGTACATGACTTTATAATCTCTCATACAATAAGTTGTGTGTATCTTTCTATGCTATCAAATAATAGCTAACTCTGATACCAAACTAATCCACTCTTCTGACTAAAATTAAGAGTTTGGAACATTTGATTCAGCTTTATCATTTCAGAAACACAAATATATCCATAGTGTACATCTCCCCATAATACACTAAATTTTCAAAAACATATTGAATTAAAAAATCAGAACTTACTATATATTTCATTATGGTAGGTGTAATCTGTGGTTGATAGAAGTTAAAATATAGTTTTAGCAAGGCTGATCACTATATATCATGTACATTATTTTCAATGCAATAAAATTTTGGTATTAACATTTATAAGATTATTTCTTTGTTGCTTTGTATGCCCCTCCCCCACAGTATAACCCCTGCTTTCACTGTATTTCATGTCGGTATAATTTGTGGAGGGGAAGGGGAAAAACAAATCGTTTAAATAGGGATACAGGTGAACCCATTGCAACAATGAGATGTACAAGTCGTTATGTCAAAAACGAATTTTACAGGGCTGGGAAGGTGGCTCAGTGGTAGAGCGTTTGCCTTGCATGCCTGAGGCCCTGGGTTCGATTGCTCAGCACCACATAAGTAAAAAGAAAAAAAGCCAGAAGTGGCGCTGTGGCTCAAGTGGTAGAGTGCTAGCCTTGAGCTGAAGAGCTGAGGGACAGCGCCCAGGCCCAGAGTTCAGGCCCCACAACCGGACCCAAAAAACAAAACAAAACAAAACAAAAAAACCGAACTTTACAACTTTGGTGGGGGGGGGGATTAGATGTGGGGGACAGGGGGAGGATGGGAAGGGATGGAAAGGGGAAACAAAGGAGGAGGCTACAATGCTTGATAAGAAATGTACTCATTATCTTGCCCAGGTAATTGTAACCCCTCTGTACAGTATTTTCACAATAAAAAAAAAAAAAGATTTTGGTATTAGGCAGGCACTGGAGGCTCATGCCTGGTCCTAGCTACTCAGGAGGCTGAGATCTGAGGATCACAGTTCAAAGCCAGCCTGGGCAGGATAGTCTGTGAGACTCTTATCTCCAATTAACCACCAGAAAACCAGAAGTGGCACTAGCTGAGGGATGGCACCCATGCCCAGAGTTCAAGCCCCACAACCGAAAAAAAAAAGATTTTGGTATTATAAAATACATTCTATTTTTCACAGTTTTTAGAAAGAACAAGTAAACTACTCTATATGTCTTATTAAACAAGGATTTACCTGGCCAATACTAATATTTCTAATGTGATAGCTCACATTTTATTCTAAAAATCATAACATAAACCTAATTTAAAATATTACTATTTTAGGAGTTTGATGTGTATGTCTTTCTTTTCATTTTGGATTTACACCAGAAGTTTCAAACTACACCTAATAGTTGTCTTTATATTCTTAAGCCTTTCTCACATTAAAATAAAATGATTTATTCACATTAATGACTTTTACTTTGTCTTCACAAGCAAGCTGAAGAGCTTCCTTTTCTAGAGTCCCTCATTCACAGCCTTATAAATTCTCATTTGAAATATCACCTACTCTAAACTTAGGCTGACTATTAACATATGAAATTCTTGAAAACTAAACAATAGCTTGAATCACTGAAAATTGTGGGGGGTTTTTTCCCAGTTATCGTGAATATAGGCAAACAATCTAAAACCAGTGATTTGAGAGGTTTACACAAAAAGTATCTGTAGATATTTTAATGTTTAGTACCTTAACATGTGTAAGCCCTCTTTTGAAAATTATGTTATTTTTAGAGTATTTCCTCATGAAAGTTTCTCTTTTTACTATATGAACAGGAATTTGGCAGCTGATCTCCTCCTAATGATTCCTGACAGTGAGCTGCATTTAGTAAAACTCTGTGCTTTCTACCCAGGGTGTACTGAAGAAATAAATGATCTCCATAAAAAGGTAGGCAATGATAGTACAGATCAGTTTGTAATACAGTGTCATGAGATAATTAATTTTATATTCAGGCAAAAACATAAATGTGCAGAAAAATACAAATATGTGGTCCCTTTGGCTTACTTAAAAATTCAGCAAGAATGATATCATTAAGAAGTAACATTTATTTGTCTTTTTTCTAAGGTTTTACAAATATTTTAAATTAATCATAATTCATAAATCTATAGAAGCATGAAAAATAAGGTTTTTAGGTTTTACTTTACAAAGAATACAAACTCGTAGAAGAAAGAAACTTGCTCAAATGATTTAAAGGTGGAGTAAAATTTTAGTAGGTCTCTTATGTCCCAGATGCCTTCATCTGAGTGGAGGCATATAATAGCTTTTCAAAACAGATGACGTTAGATCTTGAAAAACATTCACGATGCAATGCAAACCTTGTACATTATTCTAAAGTTATTAAAAACTATGCCTTTATAAAATATAGTAACCTATATATTAACATTATATATAAAAATAAAAATGTCTAACAGTAGGAAGATAGTTTATAAAACTTCTAGCATATCCCTATACTTTTGTGCTACTAGTACATGTATAATCTCATTTTAAAATTACCATGAATGAACACACTTTTTGTAGCATAGCTATTGAAATGCCTATAAGAAAAATTATATGTAGACCTTTCCTCTGTAGGTGAGTGACCCTATTCATTGAACAGTATACACTTATTAAATATTGTATTCATATATATAGATAAAAAGTGTATAGAGGTAAAGTATCTGGATAGGTGTGTAGGTGTATGTGTGTATATGTGTGTGTGAAATAAGGGAATGTACTTGAGATAGGATAAGTGTGCAAAGTTAATCTAACCAGTAGAATCTAAGAGTAAGAGAGATTTTAATTCCTGTATATACCTATGTTACAAAATTGGTTTGTAAACATAATTGCGAATTTTACATTGAAACTACAGTGGATATGGAAGGAGGTAGGAGGGTTTTCTTTATATTGTGCAATCATTCTGTAGTGTTTGTATGCTAAAATGTTCCCTTAAGCAAAGAATAAGGATGTTAAAATGAACACTTATAGAGGCTAAATAACAACATAAATTATACAGAATTAGTACTATTTATTTTTCTTAATGGTACAGGGGATTGAACAGGGCTTTGTGCTCATATTGACATTTGTACTCAAGCTGACTTTTTGCTGGTTTAATTGGAGATATGAGTCTCACGGACCTGCTTGGGTTGACTTCAAACTGCATTCCTCAAATCTCATCCTCCTGAATAGCTAGTATTATAGGCGTTAGCCACCAACACATGGCATATTATTTTTTTTGTAGTTGGCAAATAATAGTTGTATATACACCTATAGAGTAAAAGTGATACTTTCTTATATCCAATAATGGTAGAAAAATCAAGCCAGAGATATTATATACCTATTTCTTGAAATACTTATCATTCCTTTGTGGCAAGATCATTTAAAGTCTTTGATCTATATTGAAACATATGCTATTAATTATCATTGTATTTCCATGCAGCTAAAATATATTCAGAACTTCATCCTTCTATAACGTTTTACCGTAGACCTATCCCAAAGACCTGGGCAAGAACAGTATTCACCTTGTCTTTATTATATATTCTGAAAAACATATGATCAATTTCTTCTTAAATGTGGAGCTCTTTGGAAAGATGAATGAATATTTGCAAACATGTTAATGATTGTACAGTTTCACAAGGAATGTACAAAAATGATGTTAGTGTAAACAATTTGGGGATTCTAATACAGGAAAAGAATTTCTCCTATTCTATTTGAGATCATGAAAGTAAGAGTGTCAGGAACTTTTCTGCCCAGGCTAGCTTTGCATTATAACCCTCAGATCCTCCTCAGAAACTCCTCAGATTACAGTGCAAGCCACCAGTACCTGGCTTTGTTTATATTTTCTTTTTTTACAGTAAAAAATTTAATATACATTTATTTTCATACTGTAATAATGAAATTTCATGAGCCAAAAGGTGTTCAATTTTAGAGCCTGACATTTCTAGCCTCCTTGAATTAAAGTGCTTTGGCCTGGAGGCTAGGTGAACTTACAATGTAGAAGACATGTGATGCTGAACTGTCATATTTACCATGAATGCTGATGTTGCTTTTGTCTGTATATTTAGTTCAAAAATAACTAATTCAGCAGATTCTGGGCAACTCTAATAAAGTGAAAGAAACTGGGTATATGGCAATGTTTAATATTTATTCAACTGCTTTTGTCCCAATATATCTTAGTAACATTGCTATTAAATCAATTATTTTCTAGTGCAAGCTACCCACAGTAGAGGAATGTCTGCAATTAGCTGAGGCAGCCCATGCAGATGGCAATGTATTTGAAACTATAAAGTATTACCTACTAAGTCAAGAGCCTGAGAAAGCCCTTCCTATTGGTATTGACTTTGTCAAAGGTAAGTTTCTAGCTGGTAGTATAATTTTAAAAAATTTACATCTATTTGGTCTGTTAACTCATTTGTATAATCAGTACTTGCTGTCATAGATTTTCAAAGAGAGATTACTGATATGAAAATATCCCGGGGCTGGGAAGGTGGCTCAATGGTAGAGAGCTTGCCTTGCATGCCAGAGGCCCTGGGTTCGATTCCTCAGCACCACATAAGCAAAAAGAAAAAAGCCGGAAGTGGCGCTGTGGCTCAAGTGGTAGAGTGCTAGCCTTGAGCTGAAGAGCTGAGGGACAGTGTCCAGGCCCAGAGTTCAGGCCCCACGACTGGACCCAAAAAAAAAAAAAAAAGAAAGAAAAAGAAAATATGGATCCCTTCTGATTTTATGGTATGGGGAATTGAGAGACAGTGAATAGAAAATACTGTATAGAGACAGGATAGAGTGGCAGGGAATTAACTGTAGAACACAATAATTGGAGGAACAACTTTTGAAACCATTATTTCGAAGCATCTTTGACTTGGTCTTATTCTGCCAGAATACATCAGTAGTTCAAATTGGACATTGGACACCATCTACCCTGCACTTGACCTACTGAGTTATATTCGTACTGAAAAGTTAATCATGCATGCATGTACTGAGTGAGTACTTTTTGAGTCAATGCAATGTTTTAAAATGGTACTGAGGGGGCTGGGAAGGTGGCTCAGTGGTAAAGCGCTTGCCTTGCATGCATTAGGCCCTGGGTTCGATTCCTCAGCACCACATAAGCAAAAAGAAAGAAGCCGGAAGTGGTGCTGTGGCTCAAGTGGTAGAGCGCTAGCCTTGAGCTGAAGAGCTGAGGGACAGCGCCCAGGCCCAGAGTTCAGGCCCCATGACCAGACCCCCCAAAAAAAAACAAACAAAAAAACGGTACTGAGATAAAGGAAGAGTATTGTTTGGGGCAGTGGTTACACTTGAAGAATAATTACATTTGACTTTTTGTAATATTCTTAATAAAAATTCTGAAGTCAGCTGGAAATGTATAGTAAATATTTGCAGTGTTATTCAGTAATATTTAGTGTGTGAGCTTATATATTTGTGTGTATAGACACTTGAACACACAAACACACCTGAATCAACAAAGGCTAATTCATCAGTTTCTAGATGGTTGAAGATATCAAATTCTCAAGAAATAAATATCATATTTATGAAATAGTCATAGTATGATGGTAGGAAATACACAGGATAGAAAGCAGAAATGAGTACTGTTCTTAAGTTCCATCCTAGTACTGATGGCTCACACCATAATCTTAACTACTCAGGAGGCTGAACCTGGAGGATGGCAGTTCAAAGCCACTCCATCTACAATTAGCCCAAAAGAAAGCTTGACTGGAGGTGCATCTCGAGGGTGGATAATTGAAAATACCTAGCCAGAATTTTTTGCAAGGCCTGCATTCAAGTACCAGTACCAGTACCAGTACGTGTGTATACACAAACACACACACACACACACACACACACACACACACACAAAATACCACTTAAAGACATTGCTGTTCATGTAACAAAAGCTCAGGAGATGTGGATATATTTTGTAAGAAAATATTCAGGATTTTTATTTTTGTTTCAATACATAAAAATGATAAGACAGCATTTCCTACAGTCTACACAATTTGCTATGAATTCTTAAATCTGACAAAAGGAGTAAGTTAAAGATAAAAAGCATAAAAAGTCAGAAGATGACAACTTTGGTGGGGGGGGGCGGGGAGGACTGGGTGGGGGGCGAGGATGGGAAGAGATGGGAAGGGGAAACAAAGGAGGAGGCTACAATGATTGATAAGAAATGTACTCATTATCTTGCCCATGTAATTGTAACCCCTCTGTACAGTATTTTCACAATAAAAAATAAATAAAAAATAAAAAATAAATAAAAAGTCAGAAGATGACTGGGGGTATGAGTCAACAATAGAGCAATATTTGCTTAGTTTGTGTGAGAAACTGGGTTCAAGTCCTAGAATAGCAGTGTCCCCGCCCTCAAAAAAGAAAACCAACAAAGACAATCAGGATTAGTGAAAAACAAGCAAGGAAGTGTTAAATCCTACTTAATAATAGCTTTATTTTCCATTAAAATATATGATGTAGCACATATGTCTAAAAAGTACATGAACTATATACAAATTGTAGAGCTAAAATGTATGTGTATTCTCTTTTAGAGCTCGAAATGAGTTATTAATACTATGTGGTTATATTGGTGCATTATTGGCTATCAGGAGACAGTATCAAAGCATTGTTCCAGCACTTTATGAATACACAAGGTAAAAAGAATACTTCTATCATAAAATTAGAGAAATATATTTTGCCAAGATAGCCTTCAACCGAATCAGAAGGCAATAAATACATTACTATAGTATTATTTGTTCCATGTATAATTGCAATAAGGAAAAATTAATTATATTAATTAAGATGACTTTAGGCCATAAATGATGAAAATTCTAATATTAGCTTATGTACATGGATATATTGGTCATATATGTGAGGAAATTTCAGACAGGTATTCTAGCACTGTTGAAACTGTTCATTGATTCCTTTAAAGTCCTAGACTCTTCCTACTTTTTACCCTGACATTCTTGGATTCTTTCTTCATGATTAAAAGATAGCTGCTAAATCTCCAAATATTATATCCATTCTCCAAGCAGGATAGAGGCAAGGGTGAAGGATAGAGACTGCAAACCACTTTCTGCAGACAAGACTATTTTATTCAGGAAGGAAATTCCTCCTTAGGTATTCATGCCTGCATTTCAGTGGACATAACTCTGTAATGTTACCTTCAAAATAAGATGGACACTATGTTTACTTTCCAGTCACTATGGTGGAAAAGTAAAAAATAAAAGGTATATGTGACCAGCAGGTAACTTTTATACTCAACACTTAAGTGTTTCAGACACATTTTCTAACAGCTTGCTGAATTTCAGCCACTATGCTTAAAATGTTTTCAAAAGTAATATTCAAGACTGACACAGAAGGATGTTGAGTTTGAGACCAGCCTGGGCTACCCAGTAGGTTTAAAATCAACCCAGGTTTCATAGTGAGACCCTGTCACAAAAAGTGAAGAATAATAAATTGAGCATCTTCCTTAAAAACCCATTTCCAAATCAGCTAGTTTACTAAACAGCATAGTAAATGACCTTATAATTTCCTGATGCTGAGTGTGGGCATAAGCATTTTTTCTGAGTGGTTTTTATTGGGAGCAGAAGATTACAAGAGAAATAGAAAGCTTCCTTTAAAAAACTATTTTATTATCTTTAAGTAATTGCAGAAAGGAGTTGGCATTTAAAGTAGCAATATGCCTTGATCAATGTCACACCTTTCAACATTCTCATCCACACCTCCAAATCACTCCTTCCCTCTCTTCTTAATTGTGTAGACTATACATGGGACTTTTGCATTCTCCTACCCTTTTCCTCTAATTCTCTCTCCCCTTCACCCCATTCTACCCCTTTCAAGTACCTGTCTCCTGGTGTTTAACTTTGTTAACTTTGACTTTGCCTTTCTAAGGAACTCTTCTGTTTGAGTTCCCCCTTGAATCTACCATATTTCAGTTCAAAGATTTGTAGACACTTGCATACCACCAAATGTAACAATTAATGTTTGTAAACTAATTCTAGCTTCCATAGATGGGGGGAAATATGCAACCTTTTTCTCTCTGGGGATGACTTACCTCCCATAACATGACTGTAATAAAGTTCTTTCCATTACTTTGCAAATGATATATTATTATTTCTAATGTATGAGTAAAGTTTCATTGTGTGTATATATATACCACATTTCCTTGATCCATTCATCCATTTAGGGCCATTTGAGCTGATCCCATACCTTGTCTATGGTGAATTGTGCTGCAGTGTTAGTTGTATTGATGACTTTATTGTATCCTGCTTTGTCATCTTTTGGATAAATGTCCAGAAGTAGAATTGCTGGCTCATATGGACCTATGTTCAATCTTTTGAGGAACCTCCAAACTGCTTTACAGAGTAGTTGAACAAGTTTATATTCCCACCAACAGTGTATTATGGTTCCCTAAACTTGTTCAAACTTTATCATCTCTTTTTCCCTCTGGTGAAAAAATAGCTGCTAGCTAATAGAGCTGAAACAATAATATAGAATTACCACTTTCAGGTTATTCAGGGAAAATTTATATCTATGCTGGTTAGCAGTGCAATCAAAATTGAAAAGCAACTTTCAACAATCTTAAAATGCAAGAATAATATGTAAGAATAATATGAAAGATATGTCCAGCTATTTGTAATCAGTAATGATAAAAGTAATTAGAAAATGGTTGCTTCAATTAATAAGGAGAATAAAACAATGGACTCTTACTTGAAAGGTAGGAGGGAGTCACGACAGTGCAGCTTAAGTTGAAGGAAACACTAAGAAATAAAAGGTTAAGAACTTAAAGAACTTCTCGGTGATGACAATTCTTCCTTTTCCTTCCTGTCTCCCTTCCCCCCCTTTTCCCCATGTCTCTATTCCACTTCTCTTCCCTCTCTTTTTTTCTTCCAGAAACATTGACATTTTTGTTTTTCCTATTCCCTCTGTGAAAAATAACTCCATTTTATATCTAGATATAACATATCATCTGTGTTTATATAGCAGTTGGCTAAACCCTGACCTTAATTCAGTCTTCTCAAAATTAAAATCATCTTTCCTCTCACATCTCTTTTTCCTGCACTTTTTTTCTTTTAATGGTGCCATTATCTGTACCATCAAAGATTCAATGATCAGGGTCATGTTGAAATGTTCTCACTCACTGTGGTCATTACTCAATGTTTCTGGGCTTGTCAACCATTCTCCATACATTATACAGCTCATTTACTTACATACTCAGTCACTCATCAAACCAGTGTTCCTTAAGCATGGGAGGCTTTCCAGGGACCTAAATTCTAAATAAGTAAGGGAGCATATGTGTATATGGGCTTGTGCCTATATAGTTATATTTCCATATGTATTTTGAACAATCATTGTCACATCAAAAGCCACAATTATTTAAGATCCATTTGCTTTTTGCATTTATTTTTTTATGTCAGATGTTAATATCATTTTTTACATTTCAGTCAGCTCTTAAAACGTCGAGTGGTGTCAGTACCTTTAAAACTTGAGCATCTTTCTGAGGAACTGGATGCATGGAGAGCTTGCACACAGCTCAGCAACCAGTGAGTGAATTTGACATAACAATTGAACTGTAGAGGAATTTACTACTATCAACAAAATCATTGGCAGAGTGTCACTTTTTCCATTTTAGCAAAATAATAAATGCTGATTTGTTAGCGTGTATTCAATAATGACGATGCTCCTTAAAAGACCTTTTTTTAAGGTCTTTGTGTTTCTATCTCTTTGGTCTTAATTTAATTTGCCTCCATCTATAAAGGAAAACTTAGTAATCATTAGTCTATTTCTAATCAGTCTCCATTCTTGATTCTACAAAAATGAAATTTTAACATCTGTTGAAAATATAGATCAGAAGATTCTTCATACACACCTCCTTCTGATTCTCAAAGAACAGTTTATGCAACTTTGCTGAAGAGACTGAAAGAAGAACCACTCGCAGGAATTATTGGACCAGATTATGTGACTGGATCAAATCTTCCCAGTCATTCTGATATTCACATCTCTTGTTTTACAGGATTAAAAATACAGGTACAATCTGTTAGATATAAAGTGTGCATTTCCTCTATTTATGTGTTTCTCTTTGATATTTTATCTTCAATGAATCATAGCCTTGTAAAAGTAGGTAACAGTTAGGTGCTGGTGGCTCATACCTAGGCTGTAATCCAAAACACTTAGAAGGCTGAGATCAGAGATCATGGCTTGAAATCAGCTGTAACTGTGAAGAGGCATGAGGCCTGGCCCCAAAACAATGCCTCCTAGTATTTTCCATGATAGTGTAAGTTATATTCTCTCTTTAAATTCAGAGAGAGAGAGAAAAAGTGAGAGAAAGTCTTAAAGTGTTATCATGGATGCAATTCATGTAATAACTAAACGATATGAAAAATGTATGCTTAGTTACAAATGTGCTTTAAAATATGTATAGATCATATCCTGAGAGCTATTAAATTAGAGAGACAAAGGGACAATCTCAACAGTAACATTTTTATTTGTGTTATATAAATACAAAAAATAAAAAGATATATGACAAATTACCATATTATGCATGTTCTTACAATGAGTTTCTGAGCTTTCAACAGTTCAAAAGCATTGGGAACCATCATGGGGATAAGTAATTCCCAAAGACTGGTCCCTAATGTTCCATTCAAATTGATGATTATGAAAGATGCCAGAGACTCTCACTGGAATCCAGAAGTGTAATTATCTTCAAGAAGTAGAGAAATCTCCGTCAGCTTGGAGCCTGCACTAGTTATAGGAGTCCTCATGAAGTAAACAAAAATGAACCATTTGAGGTACTACTTGAGAATATGGCTCAGACTAGACAAGTTCCACTGCCCAGTAACTTACCTCATATTTGTAATGTTATGTTGGAAAAAACCTTTCTAACTAGTGTTCACACATGACAGGCCATTGAAGAAAGTATCTGGCCACTGTGAGTCAGTCTTCATAAAACAAACAGCAGTGTGTGCCAAAATTTAGGGCACATAATTGTATATAACTTTTATTATTCACTTATGCTCATAAGGAATCCAAGCAGTAAATTCAGTTACATAATGAAGAGTGAGAAGTTATGTAATTTCTGGAGTATATCTTTAGTCCACTCACTCTCCAATCTGTGTGCCATTTTGATACATGGGACATCATGTTCCTTTTCTCTACCTACGATAGCCAAATGACCATTCATTCAGTCAGCTAACCTTTCTGTTCCAAACCTACACTCAGGAAATGATTTCCTAATTTTTCATGTTAATGGAGGTGTATTGCTCCCTCCTAGGAAATTCCTATTTCAACAAGGAATTAATGTATGTAAGCTATTATTACTAAATTCCAAGTACAAATTGGAATGTATTTAGCTACAACTGTGATAGTCTTCCCAATATCTAAAATTAATTTGTTAACAACAAGTATATTTTTAATACCATAATGAAACTGTGATTGATTTATAACCTAGTTGAGAAAATTTAAATTTTTGCCTTCATGGTCTTTTAGCCATGTGTTTCTAGGTAATATTGTTTGCATAGTTATTCGGGATATGTATAATAGCTGATACAGATAAAGTATAAATATTCTTTAAATCATGAGAATAAATATAAAGTTCTTTAAAGACTCATAAAAATATACATTTATGGACTGGGAAGGTGGCTCAGTGGTAGAGTGTTTGCCTTGCATGCATGAGGCTCTGAGTTCAATTCTTCAGCACCACATGAGCAGAAAGAGCCAAGAAGTAGCATTGTGGCTCAAGTGGTAGGTGCTAGCCTTGAGCAGAAGAGCTGAGGGACAGCTCCCAGGCCAAGTTCAGGCCCCATTACTGAAAAAACAAAACAAAACATATATATATATATATGTGTATGTATATACATATATATGTATGTATATGTATATACATACATATATATATCCATTTATTATCTTCTAAACAGCAAGATCAAAGATCCTGGCTTCAAGAATTTCTCCAACTATGTCAACATTGGCTACATGATTAAAGTAAAAGAGTGACTACCACATGATTAAAGTAAAGGAGTGACTATATTTAAATCTATTAGTAGGCTATAGACCTTTACAAAATACATTTTCTTTGTGGCAATTAATTAATAATGACTATTGTTGATAGCATTACCGTATGTAATTTAAATTATAAAATTAAATTATATTTTGCTAGACATCAGGTAATAGTGGTGTAATACAATTGTATTTCAAAATATTTCTATAGCTAGCAGCATTGAAAACAAACCAAACTATTCTCATATTCTTAAATTCCATTTAGTTGCTTAAAAGTTACCTGGGGTCTGGGCACCTGTGGCTACTCAGGAGGCTGAGGATGCATGATCTGAGGATACGGGATCTGAGGATCATAGTTCAAAGCCAGCCCAGGAAGAAAAGTCCATGAGACTTTTTTAAATTGAGGCTTGAACCCAGGGCCCAGGCACTGTCCCTGAGCTTCCTTTATTCAAGGCTAGCGCTCTACCACTTAAGCCATGGCTCCACTTCTGGCTTTTTCTGTTTATATGCAACTGAGGAATCGAACACCGGGCTTCGTGCATGCAAGGTGAGCAGTCTACCACTAAGCCACGTTCCCAACCCGTTCAGGAGACTCTTATCTGCAATTAACCACCAAAAAACCACAAGTGTCCCTATGGCTCAAATGTGCTCTCTTTGAGCGGAAGAGCTGAGGGACAGCGCCCAGGCCCAGAGTTCAATCCCCACGAAGGACGTCCCCCATCCCCCCCCCCCAAAAAAAGTCACTAGGTGTTTCTCATTGCAGTGATTCTGTTTCTGGAAGTTTAAAATGACGTTGAAAATTACCAACTCATCTTCTCATTCCCAACGTTTTGCTGTTTCCAGGGCCCTGTATATTTCCTTGAAGATGGAAAATCGGCTATCTCACTGAATGATGCTTTGATGTGGGCAAAGGTGAATCCATTTTCACCTTTAGGAACTGGAATACGACTCAATCCATTTTGAAGTTGATATTTCTCCTTGCATACCTATTTTTAAAAGGGATCTTATGGGTTTGTATTACTTTAATCTTGGTTATCTGAGAGCCAAAGACTAGTACAAGGATCCACGGTGGGAAGAAGTGGGGAATACTGGTAAATTTTATTCATTAACATGAAAAAATAAAATATTTATATAATTTTAAGGGAAGACAAACGTCTCTTTTATAAATTGTAATAGCTACATTTAGGAAGAAGACAACTCAGTGACACTGTGGCTAAAATGTATCAAAGAGTTTGTAATTTAATGATAATCTATAACAAATTTTTTCTATTAATTGGCAATATATTGTAAAGCCTCTCACTTAAAAATGGTAGCGTTTTCTTAATTTTCTTAATTTTGTTTTTAGAAAGAAATATATAAACTGCTGTTATTGTGCTTTAAATACTTCAAAGGCTAAGATAAATTATTATGTAAAATAAGCATTACTTTCTGCATTTTGATGAATGCAGGAGGATACTATTTTATATATCAAATATAAAGAAAAAAATCATATAACTCTAACACATGAATGTAATAAAGAGCAACCTAATTTCTAAAGCCTAATGAGCTACAATTCTACTAGGCTTCAACAATATTCTCTATTTTTGTTAATTATGATTATTCATTCTTAATAAATGATGAATACATTGTTTGAAATGTCAATTTTTATAAATTGTGCCTTCATATTAAAAACAAAAATTTAATTTATACAAATATTCTTTTAGATTTGACATGCATGAAAAGTAGTACAAATTCATTTTAATTTGAAGATATCCAGATTATAATAATGTGCAAAAAAGTATTTTGCTGCTTTAAATATACCTTTTTGAAGGACAACGACTCTCACTAGACAATTATTTTTAAATCAATAGAACAATATTTTTCTTATAAAAGCTATGTGGCTTACAAAATTACATTAAAATGAGCTATGTCGTGTGAAAATATATACTTTTATTTTAGTCAAAATAAATATTCATATTTCGATAAAATTTCCCAGATATGTTCAGTTGCATTAAAGACAGTATTTTTTGTCCTTATAACAAGAAAATTTACCCTATTTGGTAAATATGGCAAAAGCCTCACAATTATTTTCTAAAACCTAGTCTAGCCAGTTTATTAATATGAAGGTAATTTAGTAATAAAAGTATGTCTTTCTAGTCAACTTTTAATTAATGAGACATTTGTAGCTAAGTAATTTAAACATTTACTTTCCAGGCTAAATGTAATACTGTATTATGGAGCTATAACAGCATTGTCATTGTCCTAGATTTATATATACATATGTATTGCTACTCTTACATCTTAATAAATGCTGCTTCTAGAACCTGATATGATAGAGTTAATTGTTAAGATAAACAAAAGTCACTAAAACCAATATTGAGAGAATACTAATTCTGCATAAATGTTGAGTTAATTCATGGGTAAGAAAAGTCTCAGTTGTTAACATATTCAGAAAAAAAAAACTAGGAAAATCACTTCCTTGGGTTTAAAGGCTGATTGTTTACTTATAAGAAGCACTGACTAGCCAAGCGCTGTGGCTCACGCCTATAATCCTAGCTATTCAGGAGGCTGAGATCTAAGGATAGTAGTTCAAAGCCAGCCCAGGCAGAGTCCATGAGACTCTTATCTCCAATAAACAACCACAAATCTGGAATTGGCTGTGTGGCTCAAGTGGTAGAGCTCTAGCCCTGAGCTGAAGAGCACAGGGACAGCACCCAGGCCCACAGTTCAAGCCCCATGACTGACAAAAAATTAATAAAAGCACAGACTATAAAAATACAATTTACTCCAAAATTTAAAAAAGTGCTAGAATGCTTAATAACTAACACCAGATATTACAGTCACTTCTGACCCCATGGTGACTGAGAAGTTTCTACTGCTGTAGAGTCTGCTGTAGCTCCTAGAAAACATCATTGCTTCTTTCAGTCAAAAATCCTTTATAAAGTGAAGATCCTTTGCAAGCCACTTCTGCAGTCCTGGCCTCTGCTCACATGACATTGACAGGCTCTTGGGGTCTCCCATTTGACCATTGTTGCCATCTTTATTTACTAATTAGTTACATAATGAAGCCTACAGGCTATTTTATATTTCCCACAATTTCCAATAGGTTCCATAGAAGTCTTAGGAATTTACCATGGTCATGACATGATGATTAGCTCTTTTGGGAGTTTGAATAAAACACCAAGACAACAAAGAAACATTATTCCATTATTCACAAAAGTAATTCTTTTTTATGCAACACTTCCACAACTATCAGTACTGCTTTTTAGAACTGTGCCTAACAACTATATTTTATTAGCTAAGTATTCTTACAGGTGTGGTGGTGCATGCCTATAATCCCATAAGACCTTATTAAAAAAGAAAAAGAACTAGAAGTGTGGCTTAAATGATAGACCATGTGCTCTAGCAAGTGTGAGGCCCTAAAGTCAAACCCCATGACTGCCAAGATTATGTTTACAAACTTGTATTTATAAATAGTCTCATTACAATGCATGACAAAAGGTATATTATCTACGTTTTGTTAAATCACCACCTCATTTAGCTCTCTTTAACTCAGATAACATAGAATTCTGAACACATTCCCAGGAAGTTATGACCAATTCTCTTCCTAAATATCATCTGTCTGAAACTGTGAAATATAACAAGGAAGTCTCTGGAGCTAGAAATGCACATAAAATGTCTGACCTTTTAAAAAAAATGACAAGTATGGCTGAAAACTGACATCTCAGAAGTCAAATGAGACTTAATGACATAGTCTTGAACATGAATAATTCCAGTTGGAAGAATATTGTGCGTATAGTAATGTAGAATAACCAAGTCTAATTAGATCATTAGTCTTTCAGGATAGCAGCCTAGTTTTTATTTTTGCCAGAAGCATAGAGCATGGCAGCAACAGGTAAGTGCTTCAAACTGAAGTAGCTGAGAAGCTTAACACCAAACCCTCATTTCAAGAAAACATGATTGTTCTTCTTCACAATCATTACCCACTCACTCATCATGGAGAATTACATTTAACTCTACCTTTAACGTTAGAGTGCCCATACTATACTAATTTAGCTAATTGTGTATTTTCAACAGGTGTTTAGTAAGTGGTTGTTGAAAAAATATTCTTTAGCCAACTTTTGGACAGATACTACTTTTAATTTATCTACTGTTGAAACACAGCCAGTGCTGTGCGATTTTTGCCACTGTCATATGACAAAAGATAGTGGCCTCACTTCTTCAAAGCCACTTGGCAAGTTGCATTTTCAAAGTTCCTTTTCCATGTTTATGACAGGCTTCTTAAGAGAAGTACACGAATGCGTTCCCGATTGCTTCACCTGAATTTCCTTACGTGAACCACCAGCATTATCTGTTTTTGTTGGGATATTTAAACAAAAAAAATGATGCAACTCATATTTACATCCATGTTAATATATCAGTATTTACAATATATCAATATATACAATATACTAATACACACAGAATGATTAACAATAAGGCTGAGCATAGAGAAATGCCAGTGAGGCAGAATGTTTAGATCATGTCATCTAGTAGTCATGGATATAAAAACATCTGAATGTCACCCACCTTGAAAAGTCATCAGCAATGCCTAAAAATATTCAGGGCTTATTTTGGTGCATCTGATACTGAATATGACTCGAATATTTTTAGATAATTGCTTCAGAAAGCAGCTGAGGCAACCATGGCACGATGTTGTACTTGGGTCTGGCAAACATACCTGATTCATCATGGAGTTTCTGGATCTGTCATTACTCTGAGGCATCCACCCTGGCCACCCAGACTATATCTAGGTCACTGAGTTCTAACGTGAGGGCCAGTGGCAGCTAGGAATTCTATGTCCCATTGGCCCACAATTTTCTAAATACTAGATTTAGATAAGAATTAGAAGGACTTAAGAGTTAAAACTTTTTTTAAAAAACATGATTTTCCTACTTGACAATTAATGTAGGATTCTCTGTTTGGTAACTAGAGGATGTTCTGATGAATGGCCTGTGCTTTCAGTACTGTGATGTTCAAGCTTAATTGGAAAAATTAAGTCTACCATCCAGTGTTCTTCCTCTCCTCCTTCCATTACCTTTCTGATTACTGACCTAAACTCATCACCCTACCTTTTATCAAAAACAACTGAAACAGGACACACGTAACAAACTCTGAAAAAAAATCTTAATTATTCTCATCCACATAATTAACCAAGATGAATTCACAGCATTCAGTATTTCTCTGTGGGCCTAGACTGAGAGATCTCAAGTATCTGGAACATGACTAAGAGAAGTAAAATAATAAATGTCACCATCCTATTCTGGTCTGCTCTGTCCAGTGAGAACTGCTTTCCATTAACACATCTCCCATTTTGAAAAGAAAGATCATTGGTATGAAAGAGACACATAAATGACACCACTGAGAGAATAGAATGAAGGAGGAATTATTTATAGCACTACGTGATTAAAATTATAAAAGCAAAAATCCATTGTGTTTGGAGGCTTGCTCTGTAGCAATGATAGCATACAGATTTTCTGAACACTACTGTGAGATTTCAAAACTTTCCAAAAAGATAAGAAAAATTGTGAAATATCACTTAGCAATTTAAATAGTTGGCATCTTTTCTTGGTACATTACATCTTTTCTTACACAGGAAGGAAGCCATGCTGAGACTCATTACTACCCTTCCAGCTTTTGGTTGCAGGTCTCAAAGCCCTTTCCTATCCGCAGTCAAATCCAATTAGCCATAAAGCAAAAGAAATAAGCAAGTGAGAAAAATAAAATCTGAAGTCTCATTGCCATGGCTCTATGCCCACCATGACTCCTACTTCACGCTCACTCTCTGCCCTGGCTTCAATTTCTACCCAGATGGAGTTTTTCATGCGTATACTACTAACAGAAGATCTGAAGGTGTAACTACAGAGATTTGTCTTTTCCTGGACACGTATTCATTTGTATGGGACTTGCCATGTTAAGGTCTATATGCCCATGCTTTAGGGCTATGGTGAGGTAAACAGGTTCAATAGGCTGGCTTATGCCTGAAGATTCAAAAGTATGCTTTGAGAAACACTAGTACTACAAGGCCATTGAACAAAGAAAAATTATATGATAATAATATGTGGCCAAACAGCTTGGAAAATGCCTCATCCTTTAATATTTACAATGCATAGCAGTATATTAAAGTCCTAAGTGTAAAGGTGGTATTGGCATTATACTCATTATATAAATATATAAATATATATACTCATTAGCACTATATTCAATAGCATTATACTTATCAACTGACTTCAAAGTTGTAACCTCTTTTAATTATAATAATTTTAAAAGACATCTGTTGACATTATACTGTTAGATCTGATGTAACAAAGAATGTGCCCTAGCCAATGAAATCACTCGTAACACAAAGGAAATGAACTCTTCAGCAGTGAGGCACACTCATATTCTATAAAGTTTTTGACTTTGTGATAGGGTTGTCTGATAAAGTTATAAGACACCCAGATTAAATTGAATTTCAGATATACAATGAATATGGTTTAGTAAAAACGTGTCCTAAATATGTCTTTAAAATTATTATATTACCCTATGTTCTTGTTAAATCTGCCAATTCTTATTTTGTGGGCCATAATAGTGTAAAAGCAGCTATATACAGGACATAAAGCAAACATGCTTTGCTGGGGCACTGTTGTTTGTGGGCACAGAATCTTAAGTTTCCTATCACTTTCATGTAAAAAGCCATCCATGACTTGTGAGCTATTCAAAAGCAGGTGACTGGCTGAATTTCTTCCATGCGTTTACAGCTGCTGTAATAGAAATGTTTTCCAAGTGACAAGCTTTAAACCAGTAGCTTCTTGTCATACAACAGATGGGGAAGTCCTAGTGCCCAATACTTTCATGTTCCTTAGAGCTGAAATTTGCTCCAACCACAGTTTCCTGTTTCAGATTCAACATCTTAAAGACAAAATGAGAACTGGGTGAGAGCTTTTAGAAGTAGAAAATATGTGCTGGGAGAGTAGTGGTAATTTAATATTACTTTAGAATAATGCTGATTCTATACTAACTCTTTTTTAAAAAACTGTAATTGAACAAAGTAAAACAACCCATTTTAAGAGAAAACATTTACAACAAGAACTTACATAAAACAGGAGTAGCTCTTTCCTTCAGAACCCTTGGATGAGATCTGTGCCCAGGGGTCGGGGCAGGAAGATGATCAAGGGTAATTTCTCCCACTGTTGGTTTCACTTCAAACCATGCTACCAAGCAAACACAAATGTTATTTTTGGCTCTATTATTATTATTATTATTATTATTATTATTATTATTATTATTGTGAAAATACCGTACAGAGGGGTTACAATTACATGGACAAGGTAATGAGTACATGTCTTATCAAGCACTGTTGCCTCCTCCTTTGTTTCCCCTTCCCATCTCTGCCCCCAACCCCCTGCTCCTCCCTTCCCACTCTCACCCCACCCACCCCCAGCAAAGTTGTAAAATTAATTTTTCGACATAACGTCTTGAACATCTCATTGTTGCAATGGGTCCACCTGTATCCCTATTTAAACAATTTGTTTTTTTCCCTTCCCCTCCACAAATTATAGGCATGATGGCTTTACAATTTAGGCGCGGTCAGGGGAAAGAGGGGAATGTAGTTGTGGTGGTGGGAGGGAAGGGATGGTAGGGGAAAAATAAAGGAGGAGGCACAATGCTTGATAAGAAATGTACTCATTACCTTGCTCATGTACTGTAACCCCTCTGTACAGTATTATCACAATAAAAACTTATAAAAAATAAGATGCCATTACCTTAAAATTAAACAAGTTATCAAATCGTATCATATTCTCAAGACTAATGGGAAAATACAGGCCAAATAGCCCTTTCCCCACATTGCTCAAAATATTTGATGCTCAAAATAATTATTTTTTAAAAATCACTTTAAAAGTAGTAATTTTATGTTCTTATGTTTCTATTCATTTCGGTGGGTTGTCTTTTGTTGTTGCATTGTTTGATTTGGTTTGGGAAGAACCACTGGAGATTGAACTCAGGACCTTATACTTGCTAGGCTAGTGCTCCACTAGTTCATATTCCCTGCCCTTTTGCTTTTAGGGGGGGTTGTTTGTTTATTTACATATAGTGTCTGTTGTCTTATTCAGACCAACTTCAGACCATAATCCTTCTATCTCTGCCTCCGGAGTAACTGGGACCACAGGCTAGGTACCATACTCACAACCTATTAGTTTTTGATACATTCTTATTCAGTAATGTGTATACAAATAAGTGTAATACTCATGAGGTTAATTTATGCCAATGAAGTTTTGAAATATATCTTCCAGATCACAAAATGCTACATTGCCAGAGCTCCAAAACCTTCTGCTGTCTTTCCTAGACACTAACGAGAAAGGAAAACACTTACGACTGCTGTCATCATATGTTAGTTTTACCAGTGTCTTTGTTTCATATAAGCAAATCACACAGCACCTGTTTCATTTTGTAAACCTGTTTACATTCTAAAATTAGTGACAAACTTATTTCCACATTTCCCATTGTTCAACTGATTATATAAAAATCTGATAATTAGGCAATTTCTCTTTGCCTCCAAAAGGTCACTCCCTAACCTGTAATTCACTGGAGCCTGAAGATGAATCTAAGGTAATTTCTACCTATCACTCATGTCCCCTGAGGGATGCACAAAACAGTTAAATTCCTAAAACTCTAATTATCACTATTAATTACCTTGGCAATAAACAAGAGATGTTTACAATTAGCAGTCCAGGGATTGGAGACTAGAGTGATTGTGGCTAAGGAAAAGGGGTGTTCAAAATGAGATCACTTATACAAAGGTAAATGTGTAACAACAATAAGAAAAATGGGAACAACAAGAGAATTACAGTGAAATGTGGGGTGGCCTTAAGCGATCACCGTCACAGTACTTTCATAGACTTGTACTTTAAGCATAAAGACAGCTGTTTAGACCAAGCTTAATATGTGTTTAAAAATTTCTAGGTTATCCTAGGGAGAAAGTTTCTAGATTATCCTAGGAGAGTGAAATTTTAAAATTTTCAAAATTGAAACCAGGAAAGTCTTTCAAATGCATTCATTACAAAATTAAAAACAAAGTCAGTCCATAGTCACTAGCAGCTCAGTGGTAGAGTGTTTGCTTCTGGCATGTTTAACACTGGGTTCAATCTCCAGCAAGACAGAGAAAGGGGAAGGAGAGGGAGGAGAGAGTAGGGAAAGGGAGGAGAAGGGAGGAAGAAAATCTCAGAATGGAGAACTATTAATGCAGATCCAATGGTAGATAGAAATCATGAATCCATGATAACAAAAGTTGCTGGAATAGAAAAGTCATTTACAATACATCCTTCAAAGAATAAATATGAGGACTATGTGAAGTATAACAATTACAGAGCAACACTAAAAATGCATGGATTTTGAAGCGGAGTTCTTGTGTAGGCAAAGTTGAATAGAGAATTTGGAAAGAGACTCATATATTCAAAGGTACTTGAAACCTGAGCAGGCATACAAATCAGCGGGAAAAAGAACATACCATTCAAAAAGTGGTAATGAAGCAATTTGTCCTCCATGGAAGTTACAGATGAATTAAGATCTTAAAAGGGAAAGGCTCCACTTTATCAATTTCAGTGTAGGTGATTATAATGTCATTGTGGAAACTACGAAGTTTTAATTCTGTTTTCATTTCTAGCATAACAAATTATCATACATCTTATGATTTATGGCAATGGCCATTAAAAAATAAATTTCTGTATACAAATCATCTATTTAGGTCCTGTAGTTTATTCTCACAAGACTGAATGAAATCAAAATGTTGGCAGGGCTCTGTTCCTTTCTGAGCACTCTAGATGAATTTTCCTTCAAAAATATAAGAGTTCAAAGGGGAAATAAATCCTAGGGACCTACATCTTTCTCATTCCTGAATAACTTGTATGCTACCCAAGAGTTCCCTAAGTTCCTAAGTGTGAGGTAGAGATTCTGACACATAAGTGGGGCAGAGTGGCTGGTGGCTCAGGCCTGTAATCCTAACTACTCAGGAAGCTGAGATCTGAGAATCATGGTTCAAGGCTAGCCCAGGCAGGAAAGTCCTTGAGACTTGTCTCCATTTAAGCACCAGAAAACCAGAAGTGGCTCTATAGCTCAAACTGGTAGAACACTACCCTTGAACAAAAGAGCTCAGGGACAGCACCCAGGCCCTAAGTTCAAGTCCCACATCAACCACTAATTAATTAATGAAATGCTAGGAAGGAGTCGGGTAGCCCATCTGCTTGGAATTGTGAATTATGTCATTGTCCCTGTGGAAAGCTGCCATGAGTTTCTCTAATCTGTCCTTCCATCCACACAGCAATAAAGTAGAAAAGAATACTGATCATACTCTAGGACCTAGAATGAGTCATGATAATCGGCAGGCTTTTCCTAAAAACATAAATCCTGATTGACTCAAACATTTGCATTCTTTTGGATTACTTGAGTTGATATGTAAATGCATTTCCCATAAAAGTTTACATGAATAAATAAAAAATTACATTTTTTTTCTAAAATTCAGTGTTTGTGCCAGATGTTATCTTGTGCTTCCATAGGAAAGAAAGAAAGAAGCACCGCAAGAATAATAAAGGATTCTATTGCCAGCATAAAAATTGTCTTTTCCCATTTTAGCCAGTGACAGAAGTAGACATGGGGTCACAGCATGGCAAGTTTTTCTTTGCTCTGTGTTAAAAAATATCACCTTGAGTTTGAAAGAACTCAACTGCTTCCAGGGAAAACTTACCTGGATTCAACTGTCTGGTTAATTTTCTTTGCAACATTTGTAAAAGGAAGAGGAACTCTACTTTCAGCTCATTGCTGAGCATATTGGGGTGGCTTAATAATTCGGTTAGCCTAATGTTATCCTTAATAGACCTGGAAACTGTAGACCTTGGAACCAGAGGTAGGTTCATCTGGTAGCTGTAGTCTGTGAAATTCACATAGTCTTCCTGTATACTTTTCACTCTGAAAATAAGAAAAGGTTGACAGGTCACATTTCATTCACGAGTGTCATCCAAAGAAAATTCTCTTCAATTGTATTACTAGAAAATTTGAACAACTTACTCTCGGTGTGTTAATAAAGTGTAAACCTCTTGTATCAATATTTCAGGTACTCCAGCTTTACAATGAATTGTCCCATGGATTAGTTCTGCAGGTAACTTAAGTTTCTTTTTTGCCATAAACTTTAATAGTAGAAATAAATATTTTCATCATAAACAATTATATCATAAGCACTAATTACTAAAAATTCACTTTAATCCATCTGTTTAACACATTAGTTAATCCATGTGTTTTAACACATTAGTTATCAAAATACATATCTTTCAGTGGAGAAACAATTGTACTATACCACATTAATAGTAGCAAATATGTTTGATAACAAACTAATTTCTTGTAGAACCACAGACATCTTGTGGCATGAACAGTTGAATTTTACAAGTTTGCAATACATGGAAACAAACTGTCAACATCTTAGCATACAAAGCGCTCTCTCTTTCTCTCTCTTCACTCACACACACACACACACACACACACACACACACACACACACACGTGCACATTATGAGTCAATAGCAAAAGATATATTACCTTTTCGATCTGTGCCCAATTATCCAACTTGACTTTTAAAGAGCATCCATTTTCGAAGGATGTTATTTTAAGATCCCAGGGGTAATATATACAGAATATTTCTGCAATCAGGAAGCCATTTGAAAAATCCCTGATCCATAGCAACGAAGAAAGGCAATAGTGAAGTTAAACAATGTAATTTTACAATTGACATCAATCTAGCATCTCCATCCCTATAATAAATATCTTTCAAACAAAACGTTTTCTGTATTATTGAGAAGGATCCAAGGCATAGCATTTTGTTAGATTTGTATACACACCGAAACCTTTAGTGTACTTGAAAGGAATTCAAATTAGCAATTGTAACAACATCCCCAAGTGATTTACATACACAATGAAAACTTCAGCACATCTCTGTCAGGCATACCAAATCGAGCCAACTAGATTCCTTCCTGTGTAAAAGACGCATGGTCTTAATTTTCTTTTATGGAATTGTTTGCATTCTCAGAGCAAATATTGGACGACTACAGTTAAGCGTAACTTAAAAGCAACAACAACAAAATCCCTGATGATAGATGCCAGCTCGATAGGAGCATAACCTGCAGGCATGAGTTCCTATCCTACCTGAAGAAAGAGCCTTGCCCCTCTCAGATTTTTTTTTTAGTCTCAAAGAATACTATATTAATTTATATTAATATTAATACTATATTAATTAATCTTATATTAATGTAATCAGTGGTTGAATAAGCAAAGGAAATGTTTCATATTTTACTTAAGGCTGGTGTGTACTTCTGTATGTATGCCTGTGTGGGGAGTAGGCGGGTGGGGGGGGGTTGGATTGGAATATAAAGTGGGGCACATTCAGGGCGGAGAGGGGAGGGCGGGCCTTTTCAGTGGGCCAGGCCTTGGGGTGGGCCTTTCCGGGGGGCTAGGCCTTGGGGTGGGCCTTTCCGGGGGGCTAGGCCTTGGGGTGGGCCTTTCCGGGGGGCTAGGCCTTGGGGTGGGCCTTTCCGGGGGGCTAGGCCTTGGGGTGGGCCTTTCCGGGGGGCTAGGCCTTTTCGGGGGGCTAGGCCTTGGGGTGGGCCTTTCCGGGGGGCTAGGCCTTGGCTGGCTCCATCACCTGCTGATGTTCCTGGGAAAGAAACTGAGATCTAGGCTCTGAAGCCAGCGCAGGATGCATCGGGACAGGCGCGAGCTCTTCGGAGGGTGCGGATACACCAAACACTTCTTTGACTTCCTTCGCAGAGTCGAAAGTGAGGTTGACTTTTCTAGGGCTGCCGCCGGATGTGACTCCCCTTCCCGGCCAGCGGCAGCCATGGCGCTTTCTGAGTTTCTATGGTAACAGCAGCGGGGGCGTGGCCTCCGCTTCCTACAGGTCTCTATGGCAGCAGGTGCACTGGGCCTTCTGATTGCCGTTGAGCGTTGGGAGTTAGGGGCAGGAATCTCCAGCCTGAACAGTCCCTGGGTCTGAGCAATGTGGGGAGCTTACACCTTGGGCAGAACTTCCGATCCCAGCTGTCGTTGGTCGGACTCACAGCCAATTTGGAATTTATTTTCCTTGTATTTCTTGTTATATACTGTGTTCAGCCATTCGATGAAGCATTTTGAAAGTGGTGTGGCAAAGCTGGCAGGGACAGGACAGTTTTGTTTTCTGAAACTTAGAAGGAATAGAAGATGTCTTTCACTATGTTATAAGGGAAGATTTCTTTAAAATCAAACATACCTATTAACTTTTAAATCACGTGTATAAAATTTACATTTAACTACAATTCATAGGTTACACTTTCGCTCTTGGAAAAGATGCCCTACTAGTACAGGGGTGGGGAAGGAAAAGGCGTAGACTGAGGCAGTGAAGTCATTTGGTACGGAACTGGATGGATACACTTCTCAAAGGCTCTCCACCAATATCTGCCTGTATTGGTAATTCACAAGGTCCACAACTGACATTGTAAGTATCCACATGACCACTGTCTGGAAAATAAAATTCTTCAACCCTGACAGTCACCTGAAATCAAGGCCAAATCACAAATAATAAAGACGTATTAATTTTGCCAGGCAAATGAAGAAATGGCTGTTGAGCTACTCTTTAATCTACTACAGTCCTGGTAGGAAGGGTGTGTCAATGAAAGCCCAGCAGGTGTGCTTGGGAATGTATATGCTAACATAAGAGTCTTTGGAAGGGATTGCTTATTTCCATGTATGCTTCTGTTAGACTCCTGAGTTACACCCCTTACTGTCTTGGATGTTCCTTTTCTGCATAGCCAACAAGATAAGGAGAGTGGCCTGATGATCTTACCTAGGCCTATAAAGGCTTTGTTGAATTCCCTTGCATGAAGAAATGGAGGGAAGGAGAAAAGCACAAGGAAAAAGATAGTAACTGAAAAGTTATTTAGTAAAATGAATTAGTTGTGCTTAGCTTGCAGTTGGGAGCATATTTGTCTATTCCCATTACACTAGTCTGTGTGATTCATTCAACAAAAATTTATTGAGTTCTTACCATAAGCCAAGACATTTTGAATTTGTCAGTGAATTATAGAGAAAAATGGTTACACAGTTGACACAGAAATTATAAATTAGATAATGGAAGGAAAATTATAAAAGTCTTATTTTACAGTAAAAGTACACTTAATGTGGCATGCAGATTACACAAAATAAAGCAGGACAAATCTTAATGGCATGATGAAAATTTTCAAATGTTTACTCATATATGGGTTATTAATAAAGTAAATTAATGTGGATTTGTATCAGGTTAAAAAGAAAAAAGAAGTGAAACTCTCCAAGTATTGTTAGTTTGCATGATGAAGCGTCTCAGCAATAATTCATTTATAAGGAATTGTCATAAACTATCTATGTACTATATCAGTATAGCAGCCACTAGCCACAAATGGCTGTTCAAACTTAAATTTTAGTGCAGTAAATTCACTGACACTAGCCACGCATAACCTACTCAAGATCTATTTTGGCAGTGTTGGATAGCACCAATACTGAAGTTTTAATCACACAGGAAGTTTTATACAGGGTCTGTACCCTTGAACATTAATAGGTGACAGAGAGATGAAAGTATCTATGAACCTGTCATGAACACTGAAAAATTTGGCCATGGTAAAACCTTAGGACAAGGAATGAGGCATCAATTTGATATGGGGAGTCTAGAAAGTGTCCTCAGAGGTGAGTACTGAAGTGGATTTTATGAGGCAGCATTTTTGACTAATTAAAGGACTGGTTCTATTCTTATTTGTAAAATAGGAAAATAAAGAGGATAAACCTAAAAGGGCTGTTTGGAGGTTTAAATAAACTAGTCAAATATATATAGGATCTGTGGCAATAAGCAACACTATTACTCATTCAATATAAATTATTCTTAGGAGATTTGAAATCTGTTGGATAAAAGGAGAAGGGCCATTTCCATATAGAACAACTAATATTAGTAAAAACATAAAAATGTGTTTTTATGTATGTCAGGAATTAGGTTTTGAGAAATAAGCCTAAGTAGAAAGATCAACCCAAGATTTGGGTGGTAACAGATAAAAGAGATTAAGGCTATCAACTGGGGTTTAGTTATGAACAGTTCTGCTGCAGAGTTCCACCTCCTCCATGTAATGAATGGTCCTAAGGGTTAAGTGTAAATGAGCTCTTTTATGCTCTGTGATGCTGGATCTGGAACTCTGAAATGTGACTTCTTTGCTAAGGATCTGGTAACCTGTGCCAATAGCAGGAAGGAAGGAGGGATTTGCTGTTTTCCCATCTGTTTCATGATCATTACTGTTGTCACCACAGCAACAAAGCTTCACCTGACAGTGGCAGCTGGTTCCAGCCTATCTTTCGTTTTTCTTAGCACTTAGGCCTGGTCTCTTCATATTCCTCCAGGGATTTTAGCAACTCAGAAGCTGCCCTCCTGAGAAGGCTAGGATTCAGATTTGCTCTAGCATGGCTCCCGTGCTCCTAAATTTCAGCACCAACTGACCACCTTCATGGATACCAAGTACTGGGTTGTTAGAAGCTCAAAATCCTCCACAGAGCTGGTAATTGCTTCTGGCAGCATCTATTTCTGCATTCACTTAATTATTCCATTTGAGTTTTTTAGATCATCAACATCTGTTTAATCAAGTTTCCTACATTAACTTCTTGCCATTAAGTAAGTACTTAGAGATAATGCCATTTGCCCCACAAGATACTGATGCATGTAGGAGAATCAAAGGAATTTTAGCCAGGAATATCATTCTTCCAGCAGATCCAGTCTCATGTCTATCTAAATATTCAATATATAACTAAAGATAGGAAAGATTTCACTCCATAAGGAATGGCTGATAATTTTCTCAAAGCATAGAACCACTGGGAGAAATCATAGCAGCAATATAAAACAGAGGTTCAAATATCAATTATTTCTAAAGGAGTAAACAACTTCCATTATTTGTATGACTGTGCATGCATCTATGTATATGGATACTGGCCTGTAATTGCTTGTGTGTGTGTGTGTCTTTGGTTGTGTGTGTGTGTGTGTGTGTGTGTGTGTGTGTGTGTGTGTGTGTGTGTGTGTGTGTGTGTGTGTTATTAGGGCTTAAACTTGGGACCTTGTGCATATCAGACAAATGCTTTTCTACTTAAGTTATATCCCCAGCCCACTTGTTTTGATTTTATTTTTAAGACAAAAATCTCACCATTTCACTAGTTTTTTCTGGGCTGCCCATAAACTCTTGATCTTGCCTTCTCTACCTCTGGAGTCCCTCGTATTACAGGTATGTAATCTACCACATCTGGCTTGGCTTTCCACACATGGCTTGTAAATTGCTTTTAATACATTACGAGCTTTGCAACTTAGACATTTACTTAGGGGCAGTAGATGATAAATACTTCTATTATTTAAAAAGTGAGTGATTCGGATTACAATTTTAAGTATATATACAGCATACATTAACAGAGACAGAGAAATCTATCTTTCGTCATGACTGTGCACCAGGAAAGGGTTCAAATTTGGATATCTTTCACTGAGAATCATTTACTTGACTATTAGGTAAAAAGATTAAAATACAAGGTAACACTACCAAGAAATATAAAAGGTATGAAAGTACTTCCCATGGAGACAGACTGGAAAAAAGTCTGATAGTTTCATGGATACCTGCAGAAGACAAATACTCCCAGGAGAGCCATTGTGAAGCTCCTTCCTCATTTCAGGGCATGAGCTCCACCTTCTGGCCAGCTCCTCTTGCATGGCAGGTCCTGAGGGTCTCACAGGATTTTGTCAAGTGGTCCAGAGAGAAAGTTCTGACCCCATGCGTTCACCGCCAAGGATTCTTAAATTTAGGAAACTCCAGACTTTTATTCGAAACTGCCAGAAAACCCGCACAATCTTTGCCTGGGAAGAAGATTTTTACCAGGCAAACCTGTGTTCTGTCAGGAGAAAAAGTGTCTTTCATTTCTGTCTCTATGTAAACCTTCTGAAAAACACTATCAGAACCAGAAGTGTCAGTCTGGGCTCACATAGATGTGCAGAAACATGAGAAACCTCACATAGATGGTTCTAGAAAAACACTACTACGTGCATTTCCATTTTCTCTTCTCCATCATCCGTGTTAGTCTAGCACTGAACTGCCTTTGTTCATGCATTTAAATTTAAGATCTTAGGGGCTCTAACAATATTAGTTTTGTGATTGTCATAGGACTGCAGATTTTCAGAATTGGTTTCACTGAAATGCTTTGGTATACTTTATAAGTTGATTATAATTTTATTGAAAAGTCACTTTTAACCCTAAGACCACCTTCTAATCTTTTAAATGTTGTAAGGCATGAGAACTCAACAAACTACAAACAATAAATTGCAAGCGTTAATGTATAAACAGAACTATAAACATAAGATCTTAATGTATCTACCTGTATTACTGAATATTTTATATTCCAATGTTGGAATCAACATCTTAAAAGTAATTACAATAAGCCAGATGCTGGTGGCTCACATCCATAATCCTAGCTACTCAGCAGGTTGAGATCTGAGAATTATGGTTTGAAGCCAGCCCAGGTAGGAAAGTCTATGAGACTCTTATCTCCAGTTAACCACAAGAAAATTGGAAGTGGCAGTGTGACTCAAAGTGGTAGAGTACTAGCCTAAGTGAAAAAGTTCAGAGACAGTGCCCAGTTCCAGTCCCATAACAGACCAAATATATATATATATACATACATATACATATATATATATATACACACACACGTGATTATAAGAGTTAATCATTGACTTGGACGTTTTGATAGTTCATCTGCTAAAATTAGTTTTGACTAATTTTGAAACTAAGTAGTAGGAATATTTTACTTCCAAGTATACTGAATTGTTTCTATACAACAAAAGTCAATAAATTGTGAATTCCTGCTTATGATAAATGGGGCCATATGAATAAGCTACTCTGTTGAAGTATTGAAGATCCAAAACATTCTTCTTTTTCTTCTTGAGATCTGAAACAAATCTGACAAGACAAAAGATTGAGGCAGTTGGAAGAACCAAAGTAAATTATGGATAAAAATATAAGAGAATATGGTTTGCGTTTGTGATTGCACACCATCACTGCACCTCAGCAGTTGAAGTGTCTCCCATCATAGGACATATGTCCAAGTGTGCTAGTGGGTCAGGACAGAGAATAGATAGGGACAAAGCCTGGGACTATTCAAAAGTATCACTTCCTCCATGTGAGAGTACAGCGCAACAATAAAAACAAAACAAAACATCCTATCCACCTTACCATCAATGTGTGAGCAGCCACCACCTTTAAGGAAAGGAATAGATAATCAAGATTTTCCTTTTAATAAATAGAGGGGCATGGGGCCCTGGGGTCACAAATATAAAAAGATTAACACCTTTCCATAGGAGGAATCGCTAAAGTGTACTCATTCAAGGTGCCTTCTGAACAAGCAACTGAAGTTCCAGGGGGCTAAGAGGTGACAAACCATATCCAAAATGTTAGATTTGTCTATTCTAAGGAATGAACAGGATACTACCTGGGCAAAAGAATGGGAGATGAAGGGCTGAAATCACTGCCCTCCATAGAACCAAACTGTTGTTTTCTCTCAATTCTTTTCATAATATTAGAGTTTGAACTCAGGACAACACACTTGCTAAGCAGAGGTATTCTGCCACTAAAGTCATCCCTCCAGCCCTTTTTACTTCTGTGACTTCTCAGATAGTCTCAAGTTTTTCACCCAGGCTGATCTCAAACCTCATGTACCTGTGCTTCCATATAGCTAGATTCATGGATGTATAACACTACACCCAGATTGTTGGTTGGCATAGAAGTTCACAGGTTTTGACCAGGTTGGCCTCAAAGTGATCCTTTAGATCTCTGCCTCCTTAATGGCTGGGTTTGCAAGCCATGAGTCACTATACCTGGCCAAACATTTTTTTCTCAAACCTTGATCTAGCTAATTCTAGCTTTTGCATATTGGTAAGAGGAGACCAGCCAACAATGTATTCTCCTTGTCTTTGTTCTTTTGGCCTAATCTAGGCATTGTCACACCATGACAAAAGAAATTAGCCTGTTATACTAAACAACTCTCTCCCCAACTACTCCGGCAGAGAAGCCCTGCTTTCTCATTCCTCCTCCTATTTTAGGCAACATTTTAGTGCCTGTGCTTGCACTACAATGTGATCTATCTATCCTATATTGACTATTCTGACTGATGACGTTTGTCTTGAATCAATACGCAATCTCTTTACCACTCTATCTTGGTTGATATCATATGTCCATTAGGAATCCAATCCTTTTTCTTGAGATTTGGGAAATCATTAGTGATTCAATAGCATGTTTTATTAATTTTCTGGCACAAAACTCTAGTAAAGGATGTTTCTGGGAACTTGGCCTTATCAGTTTTGCTTGTATGATGCAGAGCAAAGAAATTCAGTTATAACAGCCATTTTCTTGTATATGTCTCAGTCATTCAGATTCCTTGAAGTATCCTGTTTCCATGGTAAAAAGTTCTCTCAGGTGTCACTCTGGGGAAAATGTTTTGTAGTGGTTTCCACTGCTGTGGCTGATATCTGGTATGAACAACTGAAAAGGAGGAAGAATTAATTTGCCTTAGATACTTGGCTTCAGAATTTTCAGTCCATGGTCTGCTGGTTCCACTGCTCCACTGCTTTGGACCATCCACTAAATGTGGTGGTGGTGGGAGGATGTGGAGGAGTAACTGATGTCATGGCAGCCAAGAAACAAAGAGACATAGTGAGGGGGGAGGTAGGAGCTTGAGATAAGACATAACCCCTCTCCACTAAAGACACATCCCTAGGGATCTGCTTTAAATATGCAGCATCTCCAAAGGTCTCAACTACCTGTCAGTAGTCCTATCACATAATTTCATTGGTGGAATTTTTTTCCACTAATTAAGTCACAGCCCTCAAGATCCAATCATCTCTCAATAACCAAGCCTTCAATACATGAATTTCAGGGAAGCCGGGGTGGTCCCTTCACATGCAAACCATAACAGATGTCAAAAGTTAAAAAAAAAGTGAATATGTTGCCTTTAAAGCTATCTAATTATTCTTTTGTCGCAAGAATTTTGGAGCTCTACCTTCACCAAAGTCAAAATTACATTTGTCTTGTCTCTGAACCCATTAGAAATGATTGTAGACAGTAAAAATTGCTGGCTCACCCTAATCCATCCGTGTCAACTGCAGAGCTATTACTACATTTTGTTCCCTAGCAGGAGCAGACAATTCACATCAAAGTACATTTTGACTGCTTAGATTTATGAATTTGCTTTAAAGATTTAACTATTTAATTGCTTAATGCAAATTGTTCTATAAAACCTGAGAGAAGGACTGGACACAAGTACTAGTTCAACTAGTTAACTAGACCATATGAACAATGGAACAATGGCTTCAACTAGTTAACTAGACCATATGAACAATGGAACAATGGCTTCCCTTTGAGCTATTCTCTTCCATATTTATGAATTCCTTTTTGCAGTTAGGATAATATGTGATTAGCATATGTAAAAATAGTCTTCCTAAAACAAAAATTTCCATAATAAGTTATAATCTATAATTGTACTTCATTCTCTAATCTTAAGTGTGGGTATTCAAAACATACTGAAGATGACCATTTATCCACTTCTATTCTTTGACATTGTTTAGCATGTACCTTCTTAAAGAGGACTATTGATGACTTAAAGTGAGAAAGGACTTTTATATTTCTTTTTTTCATTTGCAGACATTATACACTCTGAACTTTTGTGTAAAAAGAATTTGAGACACAGGGTAGGTCTATTTAATTTTGTGAGAAACCACCATACTGTTTGCTAGAGTAGTTGAACAAGCTTGTATTCCTATAACAAGATAATAGAGTTTACTTTGGCTATTCTATCTGGTGTGAGGTAGAATCTCAGTGTTGTTTTGATTTGCATGTTCTTTATAGCCAGAGAATTTCTTTATGTTTCTAGTGTCATTTTTACTACTTTTTCTAAGTCTCTCTTTAAGTCATTAGCCTATTTAATAATTGGGTTGTTGTTTCTTTGAGGGTTTAATTTTTGAGGATTTAATTTTTTGAGCTCTGGATATTAGGCTATTGTCTGTTGTAGCTGGTAAAAATCTTCTCTTATTCTGTTGATTTTCTATTTAGCATGATTACTCTATGACCCAGGAATTCTACTCCTGGACATTAGTCCAATAGAACACGAACAAGGTTACAGGTAAGCCATCAAAACAACCATTTTCATTGCAGCACCATTCATCATAGCCAAAATATGGAAGCAGCCTTCCAATGCCCCTCAACGAATGGATTATATACATACATATAGATGTGTATACATATATATACATTGAAATTTCACTCATCTATTAAAAAATGACATTTGTACCATTTGTAAGGAGATGTAAAGACTTGGAAAAAATATTATGTGAAGTAAGCCAGACGCAAAGATTGCATTGGTTCCCTCCATTTGTGGTAGATAGAATGTACCTATAACTCTGTTCATAAACAGGTTGGACAGTATGCAATCAGTTACAATTAACAAGTATTAATAGATAACAGAGTTGGGTCAAAGAAGGGTATGTATATTGGAGAAAGTGACACTGGTCAGATCAAGACATGTTGTATTCATAAACTCCTTTGTTATATGGCACCTCCTTTGTTCAACTACCTAAAGATAATTAACAAATAAAAAAACAAATTTGAAGCACTGATATTCAATCTATACATAAGTAATTTTGAATGTTTCTGGTATCCCAAGCAGCACTATTCAAATTCATGACAAGACTTTTCCTTTGGGGCATATTTTTTTATTTTATTTGAAAATTCTATGACTTCAGGAGACTTGTCTTCCATTTTTAAAAGATTTGATTTAGACTGATGGTCCCTGGGCCTCTTTATCAGATATAAAGTCCATATTATCTTAGTTGTGATGGACAATTTCCAAAAAGAAGCCTGGAGTAAATGTAGGAAAGCATTGAAGACAGACCTTAAGAACCCACTCTTGAGGAGAGAGGTTTAAAAATAGCCGTATCAGTATATGACAGGAGAGAGGGCAGGCTAACTTTCTACCTTACTAGCTTCTGTCACAGGCCCATTTACTTCAGTGAAACCACTTTTGAGTTTCTTTGCAGGGAGGAAGGGAAATTCTCCTTTCTTTTCTTCGTTTATGGAACATTAGAATGTCAAGTGTACATTCAACATAAAGAATGCTTTGAAATAGAATCATCTTTATTCAAAAAGAGCTTTAACTGTCATTTCTACATTGTAATCACTTTTGTCAATATTAAAACACAAATAACCAATGACAGGAGTGAAAATTACTCTTAAACTATTACTTGGACATAGAAATCTTTTAAAATATAATACATTTGGAGTTAATAATTAAATAAAAATTTTAATAAGTAGTATTTTTGACTTTGAATAAACACAAAATGGAGAATTTCCCAATCTTGTTTTTCTTTAAGAGGATGTATTAGAACAGTGATAATGTGTAGGTATTTAAACATAATCAAAGAGACAGTAAAAATAAAACAACAGTACTAACTCCTTAGGTATTTCACTGCTTCTCCATTTCATACTTTGAACTTATTTATGCTCAATTACACCTTATTATGAAGCATTCATTATGCAAATGAAGTAGGAATTCCTGATTTTCACAGAATTTTAAGTTATTTTACCACCTTATCGATACTGTAAGAAATTCTGTAGTAAGGTTGGCAGTTGCAGCTCTGATATCAGGTGCAATCTGGGTCTCCCAATGTAGTTTCGGATACACAGTCGGCAAAGTTGGCAGAGAGAACTCGGGGTAGCTACGAGAGAAGACAGGAAGGTGTTTGTTAATTCTAACCAAAACAAACTTTTATGTCATAAGATACATGAAATATAACATAACAACAAAAACAAAACCCTTACAATGTTTTGTTGAAAATTATTTTTATTTATTTTATTTTATTTTATTTTATTTTATTTATTTTTATTTATCATGGGGCTTGAACTCTGAGCCTGGGCGCTGCCCCCCAGCTCTTCAGCTAAAGGCCAGTGATCTACCACTTGAGCTACAGCACTATTTCCACTTTCCTGGTGGTTTATTGGAGATGAGAGTCTCATAGACTTTCCTGCCTGGGCTGGTTTTGAACTGAGATCCTCAACTCTCAGTATCCTGAGCTAGGATTACAAGTGTGAGCCACTGGTGCCCGGCATGTAGTAAACTATTATAATGAATAGACTAAGAAAGTTTACCTAAATACATTTGTATTGTTTGATTTATGAGATCATACAACAAAGATGATTTCCATCCTCAAGACTGCGAAATTGTTGTTGCATTAAAAAGCCTCAGAAATGCATCCTGGCATAAAAAACACAAGTAATGTGATTCACTGCAAAAAGTGGAAAATTCAAAATTATAGCTTTTCCTCAGGTTCAGATTTGATATTTAATCTTAAAAAAATTTTTTGTTACAGCTGGGAAGGTGGCTCAGAGTTAAGAGTGCTGGCCTTGCATGCATGAGGTCCTTGGTTCGATTCCTTAGCACCACATAAACAGAAAAAGCCCGAAGTGGCACTGTGGCTCAAGTGGTAGAGTGCTAGCCTTGAGCTAAAGAGCTGAGGGACAGCACCAAGGCCCAGAGTTCAAGCCCCATGACCGACAAAATTGTTATAATCTCAGGACCAAGTTTAACAAATTATACTTAAAATAGATTTTTTTTTCTGTAGTGAGACCATCTTTCCTTGTTACATGTCTGCAGCATTCTACAGAAAGCATACTCCCTGATAAAATGGAATTGTTTCCCAAAATAAGATAAGAGGCTTTTATATCAGAACAAGATAACATGCAGTGTCAAAACAAGCTGAATATCCTTCACCAAAGGGATATGAGTGGTTAGATATGGTGAAAATTAAAATGATGAATTTGTCTCTTTGTGGCACTGGGTTTGAATTTATGACCTTTGTACTCTAAGTGTCATCTGCCACACCATTTAAGCCCCATCCCAGCCCATTTTTGCTGCTTATTGGATAGGAGAACTCACTAACTTTTTTCTCCAGACTGGATTTGAAACATGATTCTCCTGATTTCTACCACCTGAGCACCTGGATTACAGGATGATGTCATTATAGATGAAGTGCTTAGAAATAAATGTTGAAAAAGCTTCAAAATAAATCTTGCAAGTTGCATGACATTATTTTACATGTCCAAACACAGCCTTTCACTATGTCAGGTGAATTTACGTTTGTGATTATGAATGTGCCCATCTCTCCCCCTTACCTTCGTGTTGAAGTAGTATCCTTTCCATTGCACTGTTAGCTGTAGCTACATCAATAGGTCGCAGAAGCTCTGTGTTCTTGGCATTGATATCTGCTCCAAATTCCAGCAGTAAGTTTACAACTTCTGTACTAGACTGTTGAGCAGCAGCATGTAATGGAGTGTCCCAATACTTGCCTTTCTGAACATCAGCACCTACATTTCAATAGAGAGTGAAGGAAAGAAAATTACTAGATAAAGTGGCGCTGTGGCTCAAGGGGTAGAGCGCTAGCCTTGAGCTGAAGAGCTGAGGGACAGCTCCCAGGCCCAGAGTTCAAGTCCCATGACCGGACCCCCCCCCAAAAAAACCCAGAAAATTACTAGATGAATTGGTTTCCTTTGTGGGGAGGTGATAGGAAAGGCAAATGAGGATAGATATGGAGGAACCTCTGTTTATAAAGTTATTTGTTTTATATGCATGTGTTATGCATTCCTCAGGAATATACAGGATAAATAGAAATATGTATAAATATTCAAACCTTATATTCAACTCTAAGGGCCTTATATATGCATATATCTAGATAAGAAGGTACACATATTTGTAATATTCTCAAATATTTCTCTGCATGCTTGAAAGAATTAAAAGGGATTTTTTATGTTAAATAATCCCAATAGCAATCTTACTGATTGTCTAAACAGTTAATGATTCTGTTCACATACTCATATATATTTTTCTTCATATGCAGTAGCTTTTAGTATTAATCAAGAGCTTATAATTTTTATTCTTTTCATTTAGTTCAAGGAAATAGAGATCTGAAGTTCCGTGGAAAACTCGAGTCAAGATATGACATATGTAAGTATATATAGATATCCTGCCACCTTTCTACTCATGTAATTGATCAAATGACTATAGAAAGGTTTGGGTATTCAAGTGGAAAAGCATATCAACAATATTTGCAAGCAAGGTAAAACTAGAAGAAATTCTTACAATTTTATTAACAAACAGGGTCTGAAAATGTCAATCAATGCTGTATAAAAGGACTTTTTGATATTTTTGAACCTATTATAAATATTTTAGTAGAAAAATTAATATAACTTAGCAAAATAGTACAACAAAAACAATATTTGTTATTCCCAATTTAGAGGAGAAAATAACCTATCAACAATTACTAACCGAACTTGTGTTTAAGGCACTATATAGAACAAAAATGAAGTACTCATTCTGCTTAAAAGAACAAGAATTATCCAAGATAAGAGTTATATATAAAGAGATTACAGTAGAAATGCCAATCTGAATATACCAGCAATCAATTATTGTAAACAGTAAATACCATAGATATAATTGGTTTAAAATATGTATATTTTAGCATCTACTAGATGAGAGAAAATACTATGCTGCAAAGAAGAGATAATAGGATGAGAACACTGGGTTGAGGACATAGTTCCCACCCTAAAGGAGCAGCAGATCCCAAGACAGGGGAAAGACTGCTATGATCTCAATTAATTTGGAATCTTTCTCAGTGGCATTCATCTGAACCTTGAAGAGTGAGTTATTTCATGTAACTGGAAAAAGACTTAAAGCCATTTCAGTAAAATGGAACAAGAAGTCTGGGAAAGAACTTGTATTTTATTATACAAAGCGGGGTTCCACAGTTCATTTTATAACCAAATGTGTGTAAATGTGATGTGTACAAAATATAGATTATGTATCAATGAACTTTGATGTCTTCTAATAAAGAATGAGGTTCTATTTTAGTTAGATACCAATGTGCAAAAATGTAAAACATATTTAGTAATGAGTTATAATTTCCAAAGAAGCTTAAAGAAATAACTGGTAAAATATATGGACAGAGTGAAAGACATTTTAAGGAAATATACCAGCATAAAGAAGCTTCCAGACGCAATGGAATTGCTGTGCCATACAAGCTACATAAAGAGGAGTGCCCAAATGAGGAATTTCTTGGTCAACATCTATGCCCCAGGATATCAGGATGTCTAGACATTCATGGTGACCTGCCAACACAGAGGAAAAATGAGGTTACTTTTAGTTAATATCTACCTCCACATGCATCTCAACCACTACCCTGACCCCAATAGAATGTTATTCATGGAAAGATATGTGCAGTGCTGCATTTCCAGGATTTTCCCCCCTTTCTCTTAATCCCACAACCAAGGTACCTTTGTTGGCAGCCTCATGTGTAGGAGATGGAAGGCTGGACTCCAGCTGGGCTTTGGCTCCATATTCCAGAAGAAGTTCTGTGCAACTTGCACTGCCTTGTGAGCACGCATTGAACAACGGAGTCACCCCATCGATGGTAACTGCATTGACCTAAATCAAACCCAAAATCTAATTATTAGACTCACAAGTCATGAATGAATAACGATTTATTCATGCATTTTCAAAAATTATGTGATCCATTCATTAGAAAAAAATGTGTGGGATAAATATGACAAAGTCTATTTATCCCCTACACATCCATAAAATGGTTTTAAATTTTTAAGAAAAAAACCCAGAAATATGATATTAGCAGATAATTCACAGGAATTGGGTATGCTGCTAGTGAAATTCCTGAGTATGAAACAAGGACTTTCAACACTGAGGTACATTTCAGGAAGACAAGAAAATGTAATAATGATGAATTTTGATGAAGCCATTTTGCTGATGGTGAGTACTTACATTGTGAAATCATTCATTCCGTTTCTGAGAATTTAGCTAAGGAAAAAATCATCCCAAAGAAAAGATTATAGGGCTAAAGGTCTTCATCTAGTGCTACTTTAGAGCCATGAAAGCAGAAAATAACTTAAATATTCCATATGCTTATGCAGCAGGTTACCAATTCATACCATCATAGAAAATCCCTTTTAGAGTGCCCTGAGGCAACTCAAGGCTTCATTTTTATTTGAATATTTTGGAAAACAACTGAGAAAGCAAAAGGGAAGGTTTTATTTGATTCTCTCAGTCAGTAGATATGAAACTATGAATGCTTGCAAAGGTGCTTACATTAGCTCCAGCTTCTAGAAGAGTTCTGGCACATGCGACATGATCTCCCAGGCAGGCTTCGTGCAATGGGGTAATGTGGTCAATGGTTACTGCATTTACATTATAACCCTAAAGGCAACACAAAGCGTTTTGAAAGGTGAGCACAAACGTATAGCAAATCATCAGCACCAACATCATTTGGGAGTGTGATATTTTATTGTTTTATTGTAGAAATGATATACAAAGGGGTGACTGTTGCATAAATAAGGTTATGAGTACATTTCTTTTTGAAAAGTGTTACCTCCTCCCTCATTTTCTCCTGCTTCCCCTTCAACTTCCCTCCTGCCACAAGTTGGGAAGTTCATTTCCAACATAGTGTCTAGTGAGTATCACCATTGTCTCACCATTTCTGTGATTCACCTCTTCTTACACAAATCAGTTGAACTTACATACAAGACAAAGGATACAGAATGGTGCTGGCAAAATTGGTTTAACACCTGTAGAACACTAAAGCTAGATCCTTATATATCACCCTGCACCAGAATCAACTTCAAATTGATAAAAGATTTCAAAGTCAAAGTAGAAACCCTGAAAACATCGCAGGAAGGAATGAGAGAAATTCTAAAACTCCTTTTCACAGGCTGAAATTTTCTTAATAAAGACCCAGAAACACAATAAATCAAAGAAAGGTTGGACAAATAGGATTGCATGAAACTGCAGAGCTTCTGCATGGCAAAGGACATGCTAGCAAGATCAATAGAAAGCCCATGGATTGGGAGAAGATCTTCACTAGCCATACAATGGACAAGGGTCTCATATCTAAAATATACTTAGAACTTAAAAAATTAAATCCCCCAACAACATATCTCAAAGAAACATCTGCCCTATAAATAAGTGGATCAAAGTCTTAAAGAGAAACTTCTCTGAAGAGGCAATAAAAATGGCCAATAGACACATGCTCAACTTCTCTAGCCATAAAGAAATGCATATCAAAACAATTTTGAGATTCCACCTCACCCCAGTTACAATGTCTATAATCAAGAAATCTAATAACAGATGCTGGAGAGGATGTGGCCAAAGGGAACCCTACTGCATTGTTGGTGGGAGTGTAAACTTGTTCAACCGTTTTGGAAAGCAGTATGGAGGTTCCTCAAAAGACTCCACATAGAGCTCCCCTATGACCCAGCAATCCCAAATGGGATTGGGCATTTACCCAAATGATCACAAACAAGACCACACTAAAGCTACCAGCACAACTATGTTTATTGCAGCATTATTTACCATAGCTAAGATATGAAACCAACCCAGATCCCCATCAGTAGATGAATGGATCAAGAAAATGTTATACACACACACACACACACACACACACACACACACACACACACACACACACACACACACACACACAATGGAATTCTATGCCTCCATCAGAAATAATGGCATTGCCCCATTTTTCAGGAAATGGAAAGACTTAGAAAAAAATTATATTAAGTGAAGTAAGCCAGGCCCAAAGAAACATATGTCCCATGGTTTCCCTTATTTGCAATAACTAGCATATGTCTAGCACAGGCAGAAAAGGTCCAAAAACTATGTATATATGACCATATAATATGATGTTAAGCAAAATGAACCCCAAAATAGGGATACAAATATTTTTTTCTTTCTTGCTATTGTTTTTAATGTATCTATAATGTTCTATGTGATTTTTTTGTTTCTTTTGTATGTTCTTCTCCAAAGGTATAATCCCTGTTTTCACTGTATTTGATTTCGGTGCCCTGCACTTGTATATACATTTTTCTAATTTAGGGAAGGGGTGGGAAATAACAAAATGCTGAAATAAGGATACAGGTTGACCCATTGTAACAATGAGATGTACAAGACACTCTGGTGAAAATGAACTTTACAACTTCGGAGGTTGGGGAGAAGAGTTGGGGAGGTGGGGAGGGAAGGGTTGGTAGGATAAAAACAAAGGAGGAGGTAACAATGCTCAATAGGAAATGTACTACCTTACTCATGTAACTGTAACCCCTCTGTACAGTATTTTTACAATAAAAACATATATAAAAACAAAAGAAATCAAAAACAGTGACTACAGGCCATAAGCCAAAAGAAAACAGAAAGAAAAAAAAAAGAAAAAATTGCAAATAGTACATTATAAAAACCCTCATTTCCATTTCTTAAAGAACATTTTGATAAACTTCATTTTATATGGTCATATGCACCTAGCTATTGAGCTATTGTAATCCTCTGCTCAGAATACTATAGACATATTCTAGTTATTACAAATAAGGGAAATCATGAAGCCTGTGTTTCTTTGGGTTTGGCTTGCTTTGCTTAAAAACTTTTTTCCAAGTCTTTCCATTTTCTTGCAAATAGGCGATGTCATTTTTTTCTGATGGAAGCATAAAATTCCATTGTGTATATACATCGTATTTTCTTCATCCAGTCATCATCCCGGTATCTGGGGGTATCTGGGTTGATTCTGTATCTTAGGTATGGTAAATAATACTGCAATGAATATGGTTGTGCTGGTAGCTTTAGTATGGTTTTATTTGTGTTCATTTGGGTAAATGCCTACATATGGGATTGCTGGGCCATAGAGGAACTCTATGTTTAGTCTGTTGAGGAACTTCCATGCTGCTTTCCACAGTAGTTGAACAAGTTTTACATTCCCACCAACAGTGTAGCAGTGTTCTCTTTTGGCCATATCCCCATCAGCATTTGTTTTTATTATGGAATGCTATTTTGAAGATCACAAAACCTCATGGAAACCAGTTTCCAGTTTACCAGGAATGACCAATTTAAATACTAACAAAATCAGTTGTCAAAACTCCTTTGCCTTTCACAGTTGATCTTAAAAGTCATTTGTGAACTATGATAAACTATGTGAATTGTGCACTAGCCCTTTATGACTTTTGACTGTTTTGGTTTCCATTTAATATTTTCCTTCTTTCTTTTCTTTCTTTTCTTCAAGACTCAAGCAAATGCTATTTTATATTCAGAGCCACTGCTATAAAGCATTAATTTGCATGTGGTATTTGTCTTTCTATGTCTGAATTATTTCATTTAGTATCCTCCAATTCCATATTTTTTATGAAGACTATTCTCTTGTGTTTAGAGACCACATTTTATCCATTCATGGCTAAAGGATACCCGGATTGATTCCATGTTGGTCAGTATGAATAGTGTTGCGATAGTTACAGCAGTCTAAGTATTTTTTTGATACACTGATTTTATTTGTTCTGAAACTGGAAGTCTCCAGACTTAAAATAATGTTAAGGAGATGAACATATTAATTATCCTGATTTGGTCATGTGTATATGTATCAGAGTATCAAGAACATTCCATAAATATGTGCATAAATATTGTTAGTAAACAATTATAAAATGGTTTAAGGAGATAAAAGCATTAACCACCTTGATTTGATCATTATACTTTGTACATATGAATTAAATAATCATGTTCTAACCCATAAATATGTAAATCTCATATAAATAATTCTGTTATTTTTTTTATTCAAGTACTGTAATACCTTGGCCTAGAATGTGTTAAATATTTCGTTCAAGTAATAGTTGAGGGTATATGTTCTTTAACTTTTACTTTAATTTTATTTATTGGTGAAACTAAAGACTATGTATGGTCTGAACCAGACTAAAATAAATAAACAATATTAAAATATAAGATCTTTTGCCTTCTTGATATCACTAGTAATTCATTAGTTGACAATCATCTGAAGTACTGTTACTGGAAGAATCTCAAGGCCAAATTGTCTCATGGCCAAATAGTAATCTGAAAGATTATACTAATACTGGAACACACATGAAGTATCATAAAAATGAAACTCCCACAATTTTATGACGATTAAGTGGAAAATTTTAAGATCCCTTCAGTGTCTTTCTAAAAGTTTCAAGTTCTTAGTAGTCCAGTTTGGAGTGCTGCCTCTGACTGCTGCTCACTAGAGAGACCAGATGACAGGGTCAGAAGGCACTGGGTGAGCCTCTCACTGTTTTTGGCCGGCCAGCTGGTGAAGCATGGATACACATTGAGAAATACCTTGGAACTGCTCTCCTCTCAAAGAACTGCTTGACCCTATCTGAAGGATTACCCCCTCGAAATTACTGACCTTTTTTTATAGGGTTTCATTTTCCCCATCATCAAGTGATGAGCAAAAGAGTCACATGGTTGTCACAGAACTGGACATTCCCATGGAGACATCTCATACCCATCTTCATTTTACAGATGAGAAAATGGAGCTCAGATAGTGCTGTTAGCTCCCTTAAATGCCAGTTCGGGGGTCCAGGTGTCTGGATTCCCAGACAGGACTGTTCAAATGACCACAAGACCATCCCTTTCTCATTCATGGAAAATTCAATTCTCATGGATACTGCAAGGTAAAAACTGTTATAACTTCCCGAACTGGGTGTACATTTGAATCAGTCTAAACCTTAAAAAACAAACTACACAGCCCAGAATATTTACAGTTTCAGGAAGGAATTGCTATATTGTTTTGTTTTTAAATCTTTTCCTCTGCTTTATCTGAAGAGCAAGTAAATGCTATTGCCTGCATTGTTTATATTTACAGATTACCATAATTTAAACATTCTTTCACCATGGGTCTGATTACCCTTCCTTTTTTTTTTTTGGTTATTATGTAACTGAACGAAATCTTCAGTTATTTGCACACATTGTATGGAGGTATGCATCAAAATGCTTAATAAATAATCCCCAAATCCAATTACTAGTTGCTTAAATATGTGTATCATTGAACAAATATACTGTATGAGAAATTCAAAACACTTAGGCCAAAGATCATAACAAAATAGTCATAAAGGATATTCAAAAGCAAACCAGAAACTACTGACTTGCCTGAACTGTATTAAAATGAGAAGGCTGTAGTAAAATGCAAACAATCTTGCTATTTTTAAAGTGGTTGGTTTTGACAGTGCTCCATGCTCATCGAAAAATGGGTGTGTTGTGAGCGATAACATATAATATTTTTACCTGTGATAATAATGTCCTTAGAGCAAGAAGACGCCCTTGACTTGCAGCTTCGTGTAGTGGTGATCGATCTGCCCAAGAACCTGTCAAAATAAGAAAAAGAAAAAGAAAAATGCAAGTCAAAGAAATCCCTCACAGGCTCAATTACTCTGTGACATACATGATTCACATGCAACATTCAATGAGATGACTGAAATACTTTAATTCCACACGCTAGGACATTTTCTTCTTACCTGAAGGCAAGGTAAGAAGGTCTCTAATGCATGTTCTAGAACTCCACTAGACTCAATGTACCCACTAAATTCCTCCAAAGAGGAGAAAGATTATGATGAACACATGGCCCCAAGTAGGGGAAACAAAACAATCTTATATTTATATACAACCAGAAAAAATGTAAATTGTTTTGGCATTGATAGCAACCAAAACAGTCACTTCTCCATCTTACTGGCCTGCTCTGTTGTCCTTCTGATCCCATGCCTCCGATTATTAGTCAGTAAAACTCTCTGTGCCATCCTAGGAGGGCATTGGTATTCAACCCCCGACCAACTGTGTTCTGGTGATTCTGGCCTCTCAGGATCCCCTCCCCGCAAGTTTTCCTGCACCTCTCCCATTAGAAGAATCCGTCCTGTAACATGAAGCCCCTTTTCCTTCTCTTCCTCCGTCTTCCTTGGTGCCCAGCTACCACCAGAAGCACACAATCCTCTTCCATCTCTCACTTTACAGCCACCAGGGGTGAATACAATTCTGGGTGTACAGTGATTTTTTTCTTTCATTTCAATTCAGTATGATGGATAAAGTGAGATAGTATTCGATGTTTTAAGATGATTAAGAAAGCAGAGCTAGATGTCTGTGGCTCATAGCTATAATCTTAGCTGCGATCTGAGGTCCCATGGTTTCCCTTATTTGCAATAAGAAACAATAACGGGCAGGAAAGTCTCTGAGACCATTATCTCTAATTAACCACCCAGAAGCCAGAAGTGTTGTTGTTGCTCAAGCACTAGCCTTGTGCAAAAAAGAGCTCATGGACAGCACATAAGCCTTGAAAGAAAGAGAGAGAGACTGAGAGAGAGACAGAGAGAGAGGGAGAGAGAGAGAGGAAGGAAGGAAGGAAGGAAAGCAGGCAGGCAGGCAGGCAGACTATGTTCACCGGAAAAAAATAATGTCACTTCAAGGACACGGTTAAGTAAAAATAACCCTCACTAGAGAGAAAATCTTCTCAATGTAATATGATAATGGTTGTCAATATCTATTTTGTCTTTGACTACTTTCTCTTTAAATAAAATAATAATGTATTTTTTAAAATGCTGATCCTAACACAATGGAAATGAATTCACTTAGCTATTAATGAGAAACACAAGCTTCGTGAAAAGTCTGTCTCAAACTTGTTTAATAGTTTAGGAAATATAGTTGCATGAGTGCTGTGTTTTAGAAACCATGTCATTAGCCCTATCTTTCCAGTCACTGGAAAGACTTTGTGATTTTATCTGTGATGCCATATATGGTCTTACTAGAGTTTTCTATCACACCATGAGTGAACTGCCACTCCTCAATTTTTTATGCCTAATTATACAATAGCCCTTGATTGAAAATGCAACACTAAGGGCCAGGAGGCCAGAGAATGTCTTTACCATTGATGTATGAGCAATAATTACAGTAGCTATGGCTGGACAGAATTTACTTTATCCATTGTAATAGGTAAGTCCTATGTACAGGTCTATTCAATTCTCATATCAATGATATGAAGGATGTATAAATCTGAGGAAATGAAACTTAGAAAAAAAAGAAGCAACTTAGAGGAATATGTAGTCCAAATGCCTAGAGTTTGCTTCTAACCACAATCCAAACAGTACTGCCTTCCTTGATTTGCTTATTGACATACATAGAGTGATATTCGGCAGAGAGGAAATTCTCCTGCCTCTAATATCTTTCTTCAAATGTTGATGGTATGAGTTTTATGGAAAAAAAGTATCAGAATGTTCAGCCAATACTATGGGGTGACAGTTAATTTCTGGGAGTATGGGTCAGAAACAGCATTATTGTAAATTCTTGGAGTCTTTCTATGTCAGAAAATTAATAAGGATTACATGTGCTAAATGGATCTCCTCAACACTTCACTGATGTCCTAAACAAAGACAACTTAATAATTTTAACTTTTGCCATCTATATCTTTGGATCTAATAAGTTAGGAAACATTGTTCAGAATTCTACCCCCCTCTCCAGGGTGATTGCTTTACGATGTCTTTTCACAAGACTTTATTCAGTTCTTCCTTTAACTGCAAGTACATTTAAAGTTGTTTCAAAGTTACTTTCTGTTTTCCAGCATTTCTTAAATCAATACAGAAAATTGGTTTCATCCATTAAAGTTAAGTTGGGTTCTATCACAGGGGTCAAATGGGTCAGAGAGGATCAACTCATAAGCCTCTCTCCTCCTCTCCTCCCCTCCCCTCTCCTCCCCTCCTCTTCCCTCCTCTCCCCACTCCTCAGCCCCCCCCCTTCCTCTCTTCTTGCTAGAAGTTCAGAGCACTATCACAGCAAGTCTCAGCATTAAGAAAAATGAATTATTGAAGCCGGGCGCTGGTGGCTCACGCCTGTAATCCTAGCTACTCAGGAGGCTGAGATCTGAGGATCGCGGTTCAAAGCCAGCCCGGGCAGGAGAGACCGTGAGACTCCTATCTCCAATAAACCACCAGAAAACCGGAAGTGGCGCTGTAGCTCAAGTGGTAGAGCGCTCGCCTTGAGCTGAAGAGCTGAGGGACAGCGCTCAGGCCCAGAGTTCAAGCCCCACGACCGACAAAAACAAAACAAAACAAAAAAAAAAGAAAAATGAATTATTGATAAATCCAACTAGAAAAAAATGCCCTTAGTCCTCACCAGACTGGTCATAATGACTAAGTGTAAGTTTTAATCCACCCAGAGATCCTTAGAAGGAGGCACAACTATTACTCCTATTTTTCCAGCTAGGAAACTGTGACTCAAGAGACTAAGAAATTCACCCAAGATCCAAAGTGTCTTGTTATAGATATAAAACCCAAACTGCACCCTCTTTAAGTTCAGAAACAACACCTTTAACTCTGTGTAATCCAGCCCCATCCCATAATATGCTGTTTTAGTAAATGTTAATAGTATACATTTCTGTGGAAACTTTTGTTGTTCTAAGTTATTTCACTGGTCTATTTTTCTTTTAATATCTTTATAAAATAAAACCCTCTAATACAAACAGCTATCTTATTTTATTTTATCCTTAGCAAAATTTGTAGGATGCTGCTTTGATAAGAGGCTTACAGACACAGGAGATGGTAAAAATGTACAGAAAAGTCAAACCAGAGAACAAAAAGTGACAAATTATTCTACATTACTGTTAATTTGAGCTTTTTCTAATACTGAGTCTATTTCTTACATACTCAGGGAACTTTGATTCTATTCTGCCTTCATTAATCAGATCATGCAATTTTAAAATACAGCCTGCTTCATTCAAAGTCCTTTTCATTAGATTATTTTTTCAATCTTATAATTTCAGGAAAAAAGGCCAATGAAAACTAAGACTTATCACATCTTTATAGGAAGAAAAATAAAGCACCTCCCTAAGAATAGCCTAGAAATGATACAATTTTTATCCACATGCTTATCATTAGTCACATAGAAATGATGATCATGGTTTTAAATTTGAAGCACTGTAAGTTTGTAATAAAGACAACTATATTTCCTTTATAGATTGATAAATACATACTTTATAAAGCATTTTTAGCTTATCTAGAAGTGTTCATTTCACTTGTTTACAAAATAGTAAATCAAATATCCACTTCTTTGATTTTTCCACTGTTAGAATTTTTGTATGTTACTTCTTTGTAATATGCATAGTTTTATTATATATTTAAAGGTCAATTTTACCCCTAAAAAAATAAAGGTCAATTTTAATCATGTACAGTAATAAATATTGGTGGAACAAAATTTGGTGACAAACCAATAATTTATAAGAGATTAGAACCTGATGTTTTTACTAATTAAAATGCAAAATTCACCATTATAAACAAAATTCTCTGGGGGAAAATGATCAAGAGATGAGTTCCAGCTTCTAAGATAAAATTTGACCAAATCATCCATACTCCTTTGAAGAAACTTGAGTGTGGATTAAAACTCTAGACTCCAGAACATATGTCAATATTCATTGTAAATATTTAAGCAACAGAACAGAAAACTCATATTAGTTTTCCAAATAGTTTGCAAATGTGAAACCATGATGTTCAGCTTAATCAGCAGAGAAATGGAAAATTAGTCAAATCTTTAACAATCAATGCTCAACCATATGCTCAAATTTAAGCCATCACTTGTAATTTTCATAAATCATCTGGATCTTCCTTCTTATGTGATATAATAAAAATGCTGCAGTAAATTCATTTCTGAAGAAATATGCAGGATTTTAGGGTGCTGAATTGTTTCTGCAGTCTACCTTTCCATCATCACTAGCTAGCACAATAGTCAGATGGGATTGGTATTTGCCAATCACAAGCAATAGCCTTTTGGATTCATTTTGGCTTCATTTTGTTCTATTATCATCTGAGGCCGCCTTATATTAGATTTTCTTATATTCCTCCCAGCCAGCTCCTCTCCTTTGCATCAAAGTGATTTCATTAGTCTTTTGAAAAATTTTAGCAAGTCATGTCTTACTGTTCACAGAGAGAGAGAGACAGAGACAGAGACAGACAGAAACTAAGAGAGACAAAGAGGGATTCACAAAAATAGTTACACAAGTACCAAAATTAAGAATTGCTGGAGGAGAATGAAGAAAGTTATGACATTGATGAAGATGTACAACTACTTAAGAATAGTTTGGTTTTTTTTAACTCCTGTTATATTTTCTTCCTGCAGTACCAAGAAATAAACCAATCTTTTGAAGGAGTAATTTGTAGAAAGTGCACACTTCCAAGTAAAAACAATCTTCTGTTTTGAATTCTGCTTTCTTAACTTGAACCTCACCTCATTTACTTCCGATAATTTCTTGGAATTTTATGACATCTTTGTAATATGTGAGGATTAAGATATACTAGATAATGTTCTGTGTTCTAGTTAAGGTTTTCTCCTTTCCTGTTTCTCCCAAATCAAACCTGAAAATTAGCAACTACAAATGACTTTTTTTAATGTCTAACAATAAACTTCTTACCTTTATTATAGCTGTTTTACATCTGATTTATAAACTTTCTTAAGATCAAATAAAATATAAATACCTCAAGATAATACACAGCTACAAGATTATGCCCCTGAACCACTGTTTAGCAACTGTGTAATCTTGTTAGAATTTGAGTATCTAGAATAAAAGCAATAAAACCACTTCTCTAAAAATACATGTTTTCAATTTAACTCATTACAATAAATTATTCAGAGTGAAATTGTTTTACAAACTATCTAACTTTGATCATGCTGATCAAATGCGTACTGTTCCAGACTGTGCAGCTATGCAGGAGGTAACTGTGCCTATATTTAGAAATGGAACCAGTTTTCCGGATATCTGGTAGATTATTTACAGGGCGAAAGCCTGCCTTGTCTTGTAAACAACACATTGCTAGAGCAAAAAACAATCACAGTTTTATCCATATATATATGTATATATATATATATACATATATATATATGTATAGATACATATATAAAGTTTTGTAAAGATCTGTATCATACCTAAATCGCCATCTCCCCAGGGCACTTCAAGCCAGCCACTGCTGAGATAAATCCGACTCATATCTTTTTGTTTTTTAGTGAGCGTAAGCTGGGGGTTGGGGGAATCCTCACTGGTCACTTGCTAGTTCTTTTGGCCATTTTAGGAAGCCCTCCATTCCCTGTAATATGACCGTTCACCTCCACAAAGAAAAGGAGCTTTTGGAAATCTGATCCACTTTCAGAATTGCCTTTAAAAAAAAATTGAATGCTCCTATTTATTTGAAAATAGGATCATTTAGCTTATACTCTATGCTCTATAGTGAAATAAAGACATTATAATTTGACCTATGTCTCTGGCTATGATGAGACCATTTATTATAAGAGTTTGTCTGTTCCCAATCTTAGTGCATCAGTGAAATGAAATGTAGAAAATTCACTTAACAGTGGTGTTGAGATCCCATAGGATCTGCTCAAACACATTTTTCTTTACTATTCTCCAAATGAGAAGTACACACAGAACTATAACGAGTTGAGAACAAGTGACATTTTCATACAACATTTTTCCTTTATTAATACATTTAATGCATTTAAAGCTCTCCTAGATATAAAAATTTAAATCAACCATTTGCTTCAATGCAGGGCCCTTAGATTCCACAAATCCTTTGCAACACTATCTAATTTTGGATTTTATTTTTTAAAAGGCTTCTCCCAAATGTGTTTTGTATCATATGAAAAAATTTAGCCCATATTTACTCACAAGTTTAAAAGTAGGTTAAGTCACCAGGCATTTACTGGATTTTGTTTATGTGCTTTCAGACAAAAGACTAAAAAACAAAGAATAACAGGAATTCTTGAGGCCAAGCCTAATAAAAGAGAAATAATATTTTGTAAAAATCCAGGGTCCTCAAGGATTGGGACTGTCCTGTCTTTTTATTCTCAACCTCTCTCTGAAAGCTCTTTAGAATCATGGTAGTCAAGATCTGAAACCAGAAAACCTTAAGTATATAAAACTAGTGCATTTGGGATTTTTGATGTTGTTTTGTATTTTTTGTGAAAAGGAAAGTTCTCTTTTCATACACTCTCTGAAGCCTATGATCTCAAGCTCAGCTTTTGCATCTATACTCACTCTTGAGATCCTTACTAGTTCCCTGGATATAAATATTATCTACATGTTGGTTTTATATGTCAATACCAATACTCTCCTCTAAATACAAGACTTTCATTTCCACCTGGCTAGTAAATTTCTCCACTTGAACATCTAGGTAGCAATTGGATTTAACATGTCCAAAACTGAACTCTAGACTTGCTCTTTCTAAAACCTCCCTCTCAGAAAATGACAACTCAGTAAATGACAATTCATCCAGTTGTTTCAAAGTTACTTCTTGGGACTGGGAAGATGGCTCAGTGGTAAAGTGTTGCCTTGCATGCATGAAGCCCTGGGTTCCATTCCTCAGCACCACATAAGCAAAAAAAAAAAGCTGGAAGTGGCGCTGCTGTCTCTCAAGTGGTAGTGCGCTAGCCTTGAGCTGAAGAGCTGAGGGACAGTGCCCAGGCCCAGAGTTCAAGCCCCACACAGACAAAAAAAAAATTGCTTCTCTGTTTCTCACACTCCACAGGCCAACACCTGGAATCTCTTTTGCTTCAACCATTTGAACATCAGCTAAACTTTGACAATATCTCAACCACCACTGTTAATACCCTGTTTCATGCCACTGTTACTCTCACAAAAGAATCATAAGTACGTTTCTATTCACATCTTTCCAACAATCTATATTAAACATGAGAGCCTGGACCAACCATTTTTATTAAAATTAGAAAGGCAGTGGCCGCACTATTCACCCAGAATATGATTTTGACATGTTTTTTGTAATGGTACTAGGATTCGATCTCCCAAATGTGCCCTATTTGTTACTGCTCTACCACTTGAGCCACACCCACAGACCTCTTTTGCTTTGGATATGTTTCGGATTGGGTCTTCTTTTTTTATTTTATTTTTTGCCTTGGCTTGACTTCAGTGTTCAGTCCTCTTGCTTATGCATCTCATGACGCTGGAATTACAAGAGATAGCATCATGCCTGTCTTTTTGTTTGAGCTGAGGATATAACTTTTTGGCCTAGAACCATGATTCTCCTAATCGCTGCTTCAAGAGGAGCAGGGAATCACAAGCACGTGGAACCAAGTTGAGCCTTCCTTGAGGGTTGGTTTGTTTGTTTTCATGATCTACAATTGCAATGTTCTACTAGTTTTTGGACCATGACTTCTGGATGATTTGCTGTCAACAGATTCTTCTGTTCATTCTATGCCACTGAATTAAAACTAAAATCTACAAGATCCTGGAGTCTCAGACTGTGCCTGTGGCAGGCAGGAAATCTACTTTACTAGATGGACATAGCCCACACAGAATCTGTGGCTGCCTCCAAAACACTGCTGAAATCTTGCCACTTTGGGGTTCAAAAACTTTAATGGCTCCCAGTGAATACAGTTTGTCACTGTTACCCTGGAAGGAGTATCTGTAACACCAGTCAGAGCCTCCTTTTTCTCTTTTGTTTTCTAATACTGCCTTACAGATTCTTTTGAAAACTGAAAGTGGACTCAGTCACACATTTCCCACCAAAAACTTTGTTCTTTCCTGATTGCATTCAATTCTCTTCCTCATGCTACACAGTAATTTGTTGAGGCATCTCTGTGATTTTGGTTCTCAAGCAGTGGCTTGAAGATGGCTTAAGTCAAGAGGGAGGCTCCAGGTAGGGGGAAGGTACATTAGTAGGGTGAGAAGAAGCTACAAAGTGTGAATAGGTCAAATGAAAATGATGAGAGATGAGAGAGAAGACAGTTGGGGAGACAAGGAAGGAAGGTAGACATCCACTAATATAGACTTTTCATATTGGTCCTGAGTATTAGGAAGAAGCTGTAGGTCTAAGGCAACTCTACTCCCATCCCTAAAAAGTACGAAGAGCTTGTAAGACCTTAAGGAACAAGGTAGACATTGGTCTGTTTTGTCTCATTTAGGACAATCACATGCAACAGAGGGTAAAAATGGACTTCCACAGTGGGTTTACCAGAAGGAAACCTGAGGAATGAGGCCTGCTGTGTTTCCTAGTATACCAGTATTCAGTGTCAGCCTTTGCAAAAGCCCTGGTGGAGATAGGAGAAGGCCTAAGATAGGGACCCAAGTGGTTTTTTTCCTTCTTGCTATTGTTTTGAACATATTTATAATGTACCATGTGATGTTTTTGTTTCTTTGTATGTTCCTCCCCCACGGTATAACGCCTATATTTCATGTTGGTGCCTTGCATCTTGTATATACACTTTTTAAAATAAGTTTTTTATTGTGAAAATATTGTATATAGGGATTACAATTGGGGGGGATGGGAGGGAGGGTATGGTTGAGGAGGTGGGAGGGACAGGATGGTAGGGGAAAAACAAAGGAGGAGGCAACAATGCTGGATACACTTTTCTAATTTGGGGAAGGGAAAAGAAAAAACAAAAAACAAAAGATAAAAATCTTAGTCAGCCTGATGGGGCTGAAGACTGAATGCATGGACAGGGGTGGCTGGGGATTTTGCTAATTGGTAGAGCACTTGCCTATTATGCTAACTAGCATGCACTGGGTTTGATGCTCAGTTGTGGGGGGGAAAAGATAGTAAATAAATCCATCTTTTTTTTTCTTTTCTTTCTGTGCTGAAGGGTGAATGTGGAGCCATGGACATGCTAAACAAATATTCTACCACCTATACTTTGACCAGGTCAACTTGCAGAATTATCTCCCACCAGATTATTTTTGTTCTGATCTCCATCTTCACCATGTTTCAAAAGCTTCCTCCTCTAAAACACCTTGTAATAGTTTTAATAAAAGAGTTCCCTTCTCTTATAGGCCTTAACTCTCTTATTGTGTAGGCACTTTAAGAGTGAAGCCTTCCCATGTCACAAATACAGAGGCTGAAACCTCTTGGAATTAAAAAATATATATATTTGGTTGTGTATACATTGTGGTTTTTCCTCCCTCCCTTCCTTCCTTCTCTCCTTCCTTCCTTCTCCTCCCTCCCTCCCTTTCCTTCCCTTCTTTCCTTGCTTCCTTCCTTTCCTTCGTATTCTTTCTCCCGCATCCTTCTTTGTTCTTCTCCTTTTCCTTTCCCTTCTTTTTCTCCTTTACTTTTCCTCTCCTTATCTTTCTTTTTGTGGCACAGAGGAAATAAACTAAGGCTGACAAAAGGCTATGATGCCTCTCAGAATATCACAAGATCCAAACTCTGGTGCAATCTCATGGATGATCATACAAAGCCTCATATTATTTGAGGGCACTGCAGATTGCTATGTAGTAAAGCTTTGGATAAAGGTGTATTTAGACAGGACTGTATCACAGATTTGCTGTCATAACTTGCTAAGTTTTTTATAATTGCTAAATCTCATGCCACATCTACAAAATAGCAGTATTAATATGATTACATTTTCTAGTAGTGGCAGGAGTTAAAATGAGTAAGGAAAAAAGTCTAACAAAAAGCATAACCTTAATAAATTCATTTTCCTTGTATTGAGCTTTAGAGAGATTAAATCACTTGACAAAGTTATCACTAACAAAAACAGAAAGCCAATTTAGTTCTTCTGAATACAAGTTTCATGATATAATATTCTCATTTTAACCCTAGACCTCACAGTAGACTGCTTATCTCTAATGGAGCCATGATAAATGTACCAAAGACAGGATAAACAAGTGAAAAACCTGCCTCCTAAAGAAAAAGAATCGTGGAATATTATTTTCTAAAAGTTCATATAACAACATATATACTTGAAAATTTAAAATAGTGTAAGATCTGCATTACTGTATAGACACGACTTGATTTTTGCATCAAATAAATAGTAAAACAAAATTTCATAATAAGTATTTTCAAATAGAACCATTCAAAATATTTTAGTATATATTCTTTCCAACTTTATCATAAACATTTCTTTTTCATTTGCATTCTTTTTTTTAATGTGTTGGTCCTGGGCTTGAACTCAGACCTGGACACTGTCTCTGAGCTTTTCTGCTCAAAGCTAGCATTCTACCACTTGAGACACAGCTCCACTTCTGGCTTTTTGGAGTTAATCGCAGATAAGAGTTTCATGGACTTTACTGCCCAGGATTGCTTTGACCCACAGTCCTCAGCTCTTAGCCTCCTGAGTATCTAGGTTTACAGGAGTGGATCACCAATGTCTGGTTAACAAACATTTTAAATCAAGATGAGAACATACTACTCCTATCAATTTTAATGTTTTGCTTTCATTAAATGGTATCTCCAGCCCATGTTCACTGTGACAAAGTATAATTTTGTAATATTTTCAATGATCACTTTATGATATATTTCATTGTATACCATCATTTATATGGTTAATCACCTATAAATAATGTTTAAGTATCTTTTAGTTTTAGGAAATCAATATAATGTTTATCTCTTTAAATGTACATAATTATGTGCTAAAGATAAATTCATCAAATTATTGCTGACAGAACTGGGGGCATTTACAATCATATTAACAGTACAAGGAAATGTTGAAATAAAAATTTGCTAAGATATCTTTTATTTTAATGAAGGCACATAACATTCACCATTACTGTCATTTCAATATATTTAAACTCTAACCATGAAGAAGATAGCAAAATGGAATTTTAATTTATAATTTTATGGTTTTGTTTTTCTCCAAAGTCTCTATCTACTTTGAAAATAAATGAGAACCATCTAAGTAAATGTCTTCTCTTTCCTTTTATTTGTTTCCCTGCCACACAAATTAATTCCTGGTAACTTCTTTATTTAAGAAGTGATATGGTTCACTTTATTTCTACAATCTGTCTACATTTATCGAGGATATTAAAGACCTTGAATGGTATACAACAGCCTATTGATGTTTCCCAGCCTCTAGCACAGTGCTTAACACATAGTAAATAAGCAAACAATATTTGTCCAATTATTTGTTTCTATATAATCATCTATGTTCAATTATGCTTGTGCATTCTCAATTTACTGTTAATTACATTGTTAAAACATAATAAAAAGGAAATGTATTTGTGAGGAAAGGAAACAATCCAGTTGCTTTTTACAATCTTTTAAAGAATTGAGTGCTGGCCCTAGCAAATATAGTATTGAAAAACAGATTTTTTAATAAATAATTATCTTCAAATTCCAGCTGTTAGAATTCTGACATAGTGTGATGATGAGCAGCACGTTTATTTTACTTCTTAGCCTGCAGGTCCAACCTTTATATCTTCCATGGATCACATTGGTGTCCGAGTAAAAGTTATACTAGTTGTAGGTGTTTAATTAATTTCCTCACATAGCTCCTTTGCAGTATTGTGCATATTCTTCCTACCTCATCATTTTCTATTATTAAAACTAATAGCTATGTGTCAGAGCATTTTAAGTAAAATTGTTCGGTTCATTTTGTAGCCCAAATCAGCCTCTTTGTTGATGGTCTAATTTACATGATTTAAAATTTCCATACTTCCCATAAATAGTCCTCTCTGGCTTAATCAATTGCCTGTTTCTGTTTCCATACTGACTAAGAAGAACCTGCTGCAACAGAAAGACAGGCAAGCAACAACAAAGAAGTTATAAGTTGATCATCATTTTTAGTATCCCATCATAAGAATAAACCAACAAATGCAGTTTTGATATGCTAAATAGTGAAAACATAGTGCAATCCTTTGCCATGCTGCTCATTTGCATTCTAGAAAGTAGCCACAGGTCAAAGTTAGTATATGCAAACTAACAGGTCAAGACACCAACAGATTTGCAATGGCTGCTCTACTAACCTTGACTGGTCAGAATACCCCAGCTAGCTTTTCCTTTGGAAAAACTTTCCTCTCTACTGGCTAGCCTTCTTTTCATGAGGATCTGCTTAATGCAGTTGCCTTCAAGAGCAGTATCTGCAGACATAGTTAGGTGAACAGTTTGGTCTTTGAAAACCAAGTGTTTCTAGGTATAAGGGCATTAGCAAGAAGAAGTAATAGCATCTGGTTTTCTACCTGCTTTTCCCTTCCCTTAAGACTTTCACAAAGGTATCTAAGTGCTGACTGCAGAATGCCTTCCACATTGAACTCTATTTAGAAACACTAAGTGCCAAGCTGGTAGCTGTCTTGTGGAGGATGGGCTAGAAATACGGTAGCATTTTCTATTTTTAAAGTGAAGACGCACTGTTGCCAGAAGTTTTTAACTATTTGTATGATGTAAAAGGTAAAGATCCATGGGTTAGGATGATTTTCTTGATTGAAATAGAATGTAGATAAGCATTGTCTTCCAAATATGAAAACCTATGTAAAGAATGTACACATGAATCAAATATGCAATTATCCATGGATAATGACTGCAGACCAAATATTGCAAATGGAAAGTTCAGTAGTGGCCGGTAATTAGGTAGCCTTTTCTCCCCTTTATCTTCAGAAAGAAATATTATGTGTGCATTAGGGTTAGTTGGGAGCCAGCTCATATTTTAATTCTGTAAGAATCTAAATTTAGAATTGGCTTCAGAACAAAACTCACAGACCTCTAATTTATATAGACACAGCCCATGATTATGATTTTTTATGTAGGTCATTTGTAAACCAAAAGACATCAGCAGACAATTTAAGTCCAGCATGAGCTTTTTCACCCTAAAATGCAAAGAGACGAGATAGGGGGAGGGGGAATACATGTTCCTGTTATTTATTTATTTTTACTGGCATGTACCATTGAAGAAGGCACATAGTCCCTGATGGAGTCAGAAGCAGGAATTTACTGTGATGTGCTCCAAGGATTAACTGAGCTGGTGATCACCTTACAGGGTATTAACATATTGAGATCTGTCTGGATGAAAGTTGGTGACAGATTCTGCTATCTACATTTATCTTTCAAACACTATTTCTAAGGCTCTAACTGTTGTTAGAAACAAAACATGGGGATACTGTCATTGTAACAAGAAATTTAGGGAGAAAAGAAACTGTCCCACAAGGAAGATGAGTCACTACGTGTTATCTTGTTAGTGCTTGCTGTGACATACGTTACATTGCTGAAGTTTGCCATGAGTAAATCACCAAATACAAAAGATTTCCCCTGTCTTGCATTATGATCAAACCCCACTATTTATATGAGCCAGGGAAAGTCATTTAATGATGTTTTTGCTTTATTTCCTAGAAAAATGAGACATGTTGATATTCTTTTTTTGGATTCAATTTTTATGGCTAACTAGATGAAAATAGTATATGAGCTTTAGATATTTTATATTTCCCTACAGAAGCTCAATATCCAACCCCCCTCAAAGCCAGCTCAGCTCAGGCAATTTGCCTAACCTATTTAGTTGTGTATACATTTGAGCCAACTAATTACTGTCTCTTTTTCTCCTAATTTCTACATATAAAATTTGTATATATAAAAGTGTGATAATTTGCAGATGCCACAAAATGAAAAATAATTTTTGGTCTAAAATGAATAGGCTTACTCAGAAGAAAATTTAATTCGTTTATGATTTCTAAACTTTATGTTTTTGCTATCAGAAATAAATACAGAGAACTTTACGTACTGAGATTATTTTTGTTCTCAATATAATTTTAGATCTAATAATGACCTTTCTATCTCTATTTTTCTCATTTGACTAAGTATTTTGTAGAGTCTGAATCTATATATCTGTTCACATGTGTACTTCTTCCATCGTAGACACCCCAAAGAGAACCATTTTAAAAAGTAATTTACATTGGCATTCAAGAAGGCTTTCTCTATAGTCTTTGGTGATATAAATAAAAATCTACAGTGATGGAGAAATGAAGCCATGTGAGCATAACTGCATAATTAAGATGTGCGCTACTCTGCAGGTAAGCTAAGTTGGACATTTTCCCATTTCAAAAAATTTAACTAGAGAAAAAGGAAGCATGATTACTTAAAAAAAAAGACCGCAGAGAACTGAAGAAAACTATGGTTTGGATAATTCCCTAGAAAGCAAGAAAAGAAAAGGGACTGAAGATTGAAAATACTCAATGAGCTCTTACACATTGAGTATGATTTAAATTTTCATAAAGAATGATGCCCAATGTGAATGTTTGGGGCTAGAAATCTTCAAATGTGAGTAACTATATTCATAATATGTACATAGAATTTTTAGAAGCATGGCAGAATTGGACACATAATTCCTAATATAAATGCAAACCTCAAAGCAGATAAATTACAGAGTATTATAAGGTCCTACTGATAGGCAGAAGTTTTGACCCAACATTATCTATAAAAATAATAAAAATTGTATCCATTAGGAAATATTGGACTCTGAATTATGTTTTAGAGAAAGTATGTAAGATATGTTTTAGACACTTTATGGGTGGTCTTATGATATTGCTACAAAGGCTAAAATAATGTTAAGTATTTTCAGCAGGATATTAGATACAAAAGAGGTTATTTTATTCCAAGGATACATGTTTGTCTGAAAACTTGGCGGGGGGCCATGTTTGATCTTGTCACCAATCTTCAATCAGAAAGTGATGCCGAAAATGGAAACGTTTCAAAAAGGAGCATTGGAAACCAGAGAAGAAACAAAACAACTTCTGCAAAACAGAAATCTTCACTTTCACACATTCAACTCGGAAAGCTAAAATCTAAGAAGCAATATAGACAGAAATCTCCATAATCATGTTAGGGGTGAACAAATTTAGGAAGTGGGATGATCTTCTGACAATTTCAAAACCATCCTGAGACACAAATTTAATTTCTTTAGTTGTTATAATCAATCACAAACTTAGGTCATTGTCTCCAAAATATAGTCTCTAGGTAAGTTAATAAATTTGTGATCTACAGATTAAAATTTGAGAATCTTCCCTCCCTCCCTTCCTCCCTCCCTCCCTCCCTCCCTCTCTCACTTCCCTCCCTCCCTCCTTCCTTCCTTCCTTCCTTCCTTCCTTCCTTCCTTCCTTCTTTCCTTCCTTCCTTCTATCCTCTTTCTTTGTTTTGAGGTATTTAGTATTTAGATAGACTGGCTCTAATAGCTCTACCACTTTAGCCACTCCTCAAGTCCTTCAAGGGTATTTCTGAGTAATAAACATTTGAACCTTAAGCTACTGTCAGAAAAAGACAGTTAAGGTAAGGGCATTCCTTCTAGGTCAGGGTTGGCACTTTCCCGTGTTTAACTATTGAATATTTCAAACATATCTGTGTATCTATCATTCACTTTCAATAAATGTTACCTCGCAGCTTATCTTGCATCATCTAAAATTTAACCATTCTCCCACAAATACCTATAGGATTGTTTTGAAGCAAATATCAATATGCTATTTCATCTACACATATTTCAGTATCTCCATACAAGATGAGAAACCTTCTTTATTTCCATTCCAGTATCTCAACCAATCAAAAACAGTGATTCCATAGTGTCAACAAATATAGACTGCATTAAAAAAAATGTCCTATGGTTATTTCCTATGGATATATGTAAGTACCAAAATTCATCAAACTATTAACTTAACGTGCACGTATGCTATTGCTTGCAAATTATACCACAATAAAATGATTTCCCAAAGGAAAAAAGAGAAGTTCCATTGATAAACTTCCTTCTAAAATAATGTCTGAATTGAGTTAGCTTTTAAATCCTTTGTTTTGAAGGAACAGCCTAATCTCTCCATTTTGGACAGCTTTTTTTGAAATGTTAGATTCTTATCCTTATTTTTTTTGAATTTTCTTTAAATTACTAAAGGCTCACCAACTACAAAACAGAATCTTCAGTTGAAGACATCACAAAGGACACTAATGTTCTCTTTTACCTGGAAGTGACAAATTCCCACCCTTGTAGTGTAGCATCTGGAATGGCCATAATTCACTCTCAAAGGCCCCCGGGGCACTTCAGGCTTCTTTACCACACAGGCAGTCAAGGCAACTCTTAGAACTAATTTCTGAGCCCCATTCTTGTTCCATTTTGTTCTTTATTCCATTTTAGTTAAACATGATTACTGAAATCTGTTGGTACAGTGATAATGAATGAGGGCAGATAGGGTCTGAAGGCAAGCCCAACACAAGCATCTTAGTAAAAATATAGAGCAATTATTACCCAACAGTACCCTTTGTGCCTTCACTGCTTGTATATGACCATTCACTTCTTACATAAAGGTGGCTGGGAAACCTAAAAACTTTGTGGTGCACCGTATTTCCTCTCATATCTAGAATTGTGTGATCAGGAAAGGCCATATGGGACCGAAAGAATCAATGACAGAAAATATGGATAGAATGACTTCAAAACCACACATATACCAGCAAGGCCCAGAGAATATAGGGAAGTATATTTGTTTACCATGTGTACACAAGGATTTGTAAAGAAATGTATTTGGTCTTTGCAGCTTTAGTATCTGGTAGAATTTGAAAACCTACAGGCATAATGTAAAACTTCAGTAAATATAGTTTAAGATAACAACATATGGTTTCAACAAAAGGATTTTCATTATATATCATGAAGCAAAAGGTAAAGACCTTCTTCTACTGAGGAATGTGTACTTGTCCCATGTTGAGGAAGCTTCAATAAGGAAGCCTAATTTTCCTTTAGCTGTCATTTTACCATACTCAGGTGTTTAATACTGAAAGCTAAAAAGATTCTCAAAATAATGAAAGCCCTCAAAACTCCTGTTTTCAATGTATTTGCAGTATAATTTGGAGAGGGGATGGGAAAACATGTTTAAATAGGGATACAGGTTGACCCATTGTAACAATGAGATGTACAATACACTATGTTGAAAAATGAACTTTACAATTTAGGCTGGAGGGGGAGAGTGTACTTGTTGAGCTGGGAGGGAAGGGATGGTAGGGGAAAAACAAAGGAGGAGGTAACAATGCTTGATAAGAAATGTACTCATTACCTTGCCCATGTAACTGTAACACCTCTGTACAGTATTTCACAATAAAAACTTATTAAAAATAATGAAAATATCTTTCATGATTTATCCAAGGAAGATATGCACTCGAGTAGAGTATTTTAAACTATTCTGAAAAGCAGTAGTGTCTTGTAAAGAACACAATAATCCCTACATCCACAAGGACAACAATTAAACTCAATTTTAATTCTCAAGGCTTAAAATATATAGCATTACCCTAACTCTAACCATTGAGACATATTAATTTTCCGTTACATAATGAATGGATAGGTGGTAAAATAATATTGATTAATTTACTTATTTAATATTTATTATGTAACTACCAGTTGCTATGTTTTGGGAACATAAAGACAGTTGTTGCCTACTACAGTAGGTCTTTTAAAAGCATTTTAAAACTGCATCAACCTTAGTAATTGTAAGATGCCTTAAATCTGAAAGTCAAAGATTCTAAGAATCATAGGAAGCTCAGAAATTCAGCTATATTACAGAAACATATTTAACAACTAATTTCTCATAACATACCTGATTTACAAATACTTTCTATGATTTTTTGTTTGTTTTGGTCATGGGGCTTGAACACAGGTCTTGGGCACTGTCCCTGTGCTTTTTTTGCTCAAGGCTAGTGTTCTACCACTTTGAGCCAAAGCTCCATTTCATTTAGGGGTGGTTAGAGATAAGAATCTCATGGACTTTTCTGCCTATGCTGGCTTCAAACCATGATCCTCAGATCTCAGCCACGTGAGTAGCTAGGATTATAGGCGTGAGCCACTAGCACCCAGATAACTTTTTATGAATCTTGAATAAATTGTTCAGTGGTGCTCTGAAACAGTGGTGTCTATATTCTCAAATGAGAGAATGAGATGTTATTATAGACAGAACATATCTATTGCTAAGATTTTTGTAAAATGCAAAGAATTTAGTAGAAAATTAAGAAGAAAAACATCTTTTACTATTGTTATTCTTCACACATTGATTGGTGATGTGCCAACACCATGGTCTCTAATACCAAACATCAGAGAATAAACCTGGAAGCATCTTCAAAGGACAATTCAAACCACACACACACACACACACGCACACACACACACACACACACACACACACACACACACACACACACACACACACACACTAACTTCTCTTCTGGTCAGTTTCTACACAGAAGAACACAGGAAAGCAAAGCAGTTCTGCCATTACTACCTGGTCACAGCACAAGAAGATCCTCATCCAAAACAAAAAGTATATTTTAAATTAAGGAAGAAGCTAACAGGAAATGGAGAAGAAAGAGTTGACTCTACTTTCCCTGATGCCCTTTATTCCATGCTGAGGATTATTGGGGTTCCCTGCTCTCCCTGACTGCTCAGATCTTCTGAGAGCAGCAACAGACTGTAGTTCTCCCATTTGTGTTAAGAAGTTACCCTTCATCTTTACAGAACAGTGGACCAGTGGAGTGAAGAGAGCATGGGAAGATGGGAAATTACTCCCCAAGTGCCGAGGAGCAAAACTGCCCGCAGTGTATGGTCAAGTGATCCTTGAGGGGTAAGTAAACCAAAGATTCCCTGCAAGACCACAGGAAGTACTATGAAATAGCAGCCACTACACGTTACTTGGTGACTCAAAGCAGCTGTTCTGGGCAGATCAGTGGAGTACATTTTCCACATTCTGCAGTAGGGTGGCTGAAGTCATAGTTGTGATAAAGTCACAAAAGGTAAGTTAGGTTGTCTGGGTTAAAAGCTCCTCTAGTATAAAAATGATTCACCAGAAGGCAAAAGAACATGAAAGAAACACAACATTCTCAAGCTAGAAGTGAACGTAGGTATCATTTACTTTAGTGATGAACAGATCATTGCAAAGGGCCATACTAGTTTAAGAGAGCTCTCACAAAAGATGCTGACACTGTTGGGGGCTCTGTCTTTAAACAGAGCTGTTTCCACACCAGGAGCTTATCAACTGAGATTCCAGGTGGCTGAAAACAAAGTGTCAATATCTGGAGGAAAGGAAACACACACACACACACACACACACACACACACACACACACACACACACACACACACACACACACACACAGAAATTAAAATCTCACTGGCTCTACCTTACTTTATATATAAAACAAACTTGGACTGAAGGTTAGGATCTATGAAACAAGTGGTAGAAGAGATGCCTAGCAAACCTGAAGTTCTGAGTTCTAATCTAGAACAGAGAGAGAGAGAGAGAGAGGAGAAAGAGAGGAGAGAGAGAGAGAGAGAGAGAGAGAGAGAGAGAGAGAGAGAGAGAGAGAGAGAGGAGAGAGAGAGGAGAGAGAGAGAGAGAGAGAGAGAGAGAGAGAGAGAGAGAGAGAGAGAGAGGGAGAGAGAGAGAGAGAGAAGCAACTAAGGAAAAAAACTAAGAAGAAAAGAAACTAAGATTAAAAGAGGACAGATAATGTTAGCAATAGCCTCATAGTCATCCACAGGATCGACAAGGAAGTAACACCCAAACCAAGAATGTGTGCTTTAAAAAACAAAAAATAAAAATAAAAAATAAAACATGTGCTCCTTTTTGTTTGTTTTTTGTTTTTCTTGTCTGTCCAGGCACTAGAATTCTGTGGCTGGGCACTATTCTTGAGTTTTTCTTTTCTTTCTTAAGTGTTTGGGTTTTTTTAGTACTCAAGGCTAGTGCTCTACCACTTGAGGCACAGCTCCACATCTGGCTTTTTAGAGTCTTCTGTACTTTTTTTGCCTGGCCTGGATTTGAACCATGATTCTTAGAACTCAAGCCTCCTGAGTAGCCTAGAATTACAGACATGAGCCACCAGTGCCTAGTACCTAGTGCTCTTTCTAATCTACTACTTTGCTACCTAACAACATAGATAAGCAAATCTAATCCAGTGAATATAAAATAAGGGAGGGAAAAAACATATCTAATCATCAACAACTTATATATCCTAAGGTCTGTGTCAGAATGAAGTGAGTTTACAAGAGCATGTTTAATAAACCCTGGACATTATGTCAGAACATGTTGTTTGCTGTTCTCATAATATGATCCTTCCTAGTCCTTTTTCTGTTTTCACTTTGTTCACACACTATTTTCTCTCTACAGACCACAAACTTGACATTTTAAAAGGGTCATAAAGTCATACAAGGATTGAAATTGGCCAAATCTTCTGTTTTCTGGGGAAGAAGGCAGCTGCAGAGGGAGGGTCTGGACACAACATGGATTAGAACTTAATGGAAGAACAATTTTACACACACCTTTCTCCTCCCCATCGTTTTGTCACTTCTAGTTTTGTCACCAATAATCAACCATCGTGTTCAGAAGTTTGGGTGCTGATAGCAGTTCAGGTAATTTAAGTTTATCTATTTTCCATAACTTTCGCATATCTGTTAAAGTACTTGTTTTAGGTATTCTTTTAAGCATAGAAAATTAAGAATCCCAGGTACTCTGTCCTCAACTCCAAGGTTACATGTCACACTGGCATTCCATTCTAGGCCTAGGTGTTCTGCGGGCCTTTTTGCCATTGTCACAGTCATGCTGCTCTCTCCCTCTTTCCATGTTGATATGCTATATATAATCTAATGGATGGACAATCTAGTTATCTACATGGGAAAATGAAGACTTGTAAAATTTTGCTTGTTCACTTATCATTCTGACTACATTGCTAACGAAACAAATCCTAGAATTTGGATCAAAGACACAACACTCATAGTGACATATGCAAAATGTCTGGACAGAGTTGATTTTCTGCCATTTGTTCATTTTGAGATTAATTTCCAGAGTCACTATTTTTTAAGATTGGTTTGAGTATACCTAAGCGCACAACTGTGGGACCAACATGGCTAGAATAAGCAGCACTCTATATGGAAAGTGGTTAGAAAATTCACTGATTCACATTGGAATACCTTCACTTTCTCAATTCCTCATTTGCTTCTGTCTCTATTCCTTCTCACCTTGACTGTTCATAAAGTACCTGCTTTATGCTAGGAAGTTTAAATAGTCTCGGTCTTAATTAGTACCACACAGCATAGCTTGATAGTTCAGCAGATGCTGAATTTAGTTAGACTATCAAAAAAATAACAAAGCCAATTTCATAAATGATAAAGAGGAGCAAGAGCAGCAGCAATTTAGTAAGATCCAGATTCACATTTCTACACTTCTCTAAGTAAAACAATAATGCTGAGCCGACTCTCCTATATTTTTAATTGTCTACTTTTTTGTCTCTGTAGAGGAAGTATAATAACATGGTTTTAGGTGGTGACAGGTACAAAAATGGAAAGGGGTAGCATGTGTGGAAAAGCATTGTGAAATACAATTAAAGCAGTGTATTATCCACAGAAAGTGTGAGGTAGGGCAGGCCAAGTCAAAGCTTTGAACAGAAAATGTCAAGTTTCTGGGGAATCACACTGGTAGTGCCAATTATTGGGAAATTGAAGATGTGTATTCCTTGCTCTTCCTCATTTTCTCCTCTGTCTACAAGGCTCACACTTTTACTGGAAAGGCAACATACGAAGTACCTCACCCCATCAACAGAAAATGGCGTGTTCAAAGATTTATTTTTAAGCCACATGTGATGTGACATAGCTGGCATCTAAGCACTGATAAGACAGAGGCAGGAAGATGGATAATTTACAAATAGTCGAGGCCGGGTGCCAGTGGCTCACACATGTAATCTACCAAGGAGGCTGACTTAGGAGGAATTGAGGTTCAAAGCCAGCCCGGGCAGGAAAGTCCATGAGATTCTTATCTCCAATTAACCACCAGAAAACCAGAAGTGGTGCAGTGGCTCAAGTGGTAGGGTGCTCACCTTCAGCTGAAGAGCTCAGGAACAGCACCCAGTTATAGAGTTCAAGCCCCATGGCCGACAGAAAGAATAAAAAAAAAAGCCAGACACACTTCCTAAGGTGCTGTCTTTAAAACACTAGAAAACAAAGATAGCTTTGTAAAATTAGTCAATTGCTTATTTCTAAAAGGACTCTCTTAATAAGTGTACATGGCATGACAAAAATTCAGTAATTTACTCTAAGTGATTTTAGCTACAACTTATAAAGCACAGCGAATACCTCTTCTGGTATACAATAGATAGATAAATCGATGGATAGATGCTAGATTTCACTCATACTTTACCAAATCGTATACATATTATGTATGTTTATATATACATGTATATATAAATACTTATATATAATAGTAAAGATGATGTACAGAGGGGTTATAGTTACATAAGTCAGGTAATGAGTATATTTCTTTTTTTAATATATTTCTTTTTGAACAATGTTACTTCCTCCCTTGTTTTCTCCAGCTTCCCTCCCCTCACCCCCAAGTTGAGTATTGCTGTTGCATTTGTTTATCTTTTGTCCTGCAGTTTCTGTGAACCCCCTTCCTTTCCCCAAATCAGATAAACTTATATAAAAGACAAAATGTATAGAAATGTGCGTTAGTGGTAGAGTGCTTGCCTAACATGTATGAGGCCCTGGGTTTGATTCCTTGGTACCACATAAACACAATAAATAAATAAAATTATAAAAAAAAAAGTCAAATGTATTTTAAAGCCCTTAGGATTTACCTATTTTTAGCATTGTTATTTTGCTAGAATATTTTTTTAAATTAGGATATTTCTATTTTAATGTCACCTATTGTCAGATTTGAGAAGTCATAAGACAGTCCACTTGGATGAAGTTCTTGATTTTCCATAATACTCCATCCACACTTTCTGTCGTGAAAATTCTTTATTCTTTATCACTTAATGGACTCATATTAAAGAGAGAAGACAGAAATCTGTCTATCTAACTATCCATCCATCCATCCATCTATCTTCCATCTATCTATTTTATTTATTTTTATTATAGAGGTGATATACACAGGGGTTACAATGATATGTCACTGTGATGAGTATATTTCTTTATGAACAATGTTACCTCTACCCTTATTTTTCCCCAGTTTTTTTTCCTCTCAACCCCCTCTATCCCCCACAAGTTGTATAGTTCATTTCCAATATATAGTCTAGTTAGGAAGTCATTTTCTGATTAGAGACTTAGCCACTTTCAGATAGACTTCTTCAGTGGTCTGATAAAGCACTAAGTGGTTCTGGAAATCACAACACTTGAAAAGACACTTTGCAAATTCATTGTAGAGCCCTGAGTAATTTAAACATGATTAGAAACTGAAGTATTTTTATGAACATCTGAAATTATTCTGTATCCTTATGCCCATATATAACCTACAGTTTTGAAAGATTATTTCTTATCTTCTTGTTACTTTTCAGTTTCTAGTCAAATACTTGACAAGAATTACATTTGCCTCATGAGTATTAAGTTAATTACCAAATATTCTTTTTCTTCTTATTAAATATATCATCTTCAAAAAATAGAAAACTAGGGCTGGATGTGGCTTAGTGGTAGAGTGTTTGCCTTGCATTCATGAGGCCCTGGGTTCAATTCCTCAGCACCACATAAACAGAAAAAGCCGGAAGTGGCACTGTGGCTCAAGTGGTAGAGCGCTAGCCTTGAGCTGAAGAGCTGAGGGAAAGTGACCAGGCCCAGAGTTCAGGCCCACAACCGACAAAAAAAGAAAGAAAAGAAAATTAGTAATCATGTTTCTTTTTTAAAGTTTAAAGCAATTTTTAGACTTAAATTAACAACCAGTTAAACTTTAAAAAACTAGCATTTAGATAACATATATAGATGTAAAGTAGTTATATAAAATTTCTATTATGTGTTCCACAGTCTAACTTTTGTGGGGGGTCGGTCGTGGGGCTTGAACTCTGGGCTTGGGCCCTGTCCCTGAGCTCTTCAGCTCAAGGCTATTGCTCTACCACTTAAGCCACAGGACCACTTCTGGTTTTCTGGTGGTTAATTGGAGATCAGAGTCTCAATGGACTTTCCTGCCCTGGCTGGTTTTGAACCCTGATCCTCCGATCTCAACCTCCTGAGTAGCTAGGATTACATGTGTGAGCCACTGGCACCCAACTCAGTCTTTAACTTTAAAACTTAAAGGGTACACTTCTTTAATATTAGTCATATTTCTTATAATCCTACAGAACTATATCTCAGATCATTTATACATTCTTTTCAAAATTAAGGGCAAGACATGTGGCCCAAATAATTTTTTAAAATCTGTATATTTGAAGCAACTTAATCTTTATGAATAAAAAATATAAAAATAACATCAGTTCTACTGGATGGTCAATACTAAGTTTACTTAAATAGACTTCCATTTCTCTCATATTTTTGGAATATTATACCAATTAAGCATGTAACTATTGTTTTAGTAGTTAACATTCAGAAAGAGCTTTTTCTAACTCAAACTCGTCTTATTTTGTTGTTGTTATCATTGTTGTTGAATCTTAAATAGTCATAAAGCTTTGCTTCTACACAGCTTTTATTAGATGAGCAAGCTCATCACAGATACAGATTAATAATGTTCAAATTTTCAGTGAGTTTACATATTCAGCAATGTATTTGGTGTATCACTTCATCCTAAAAATTCCTTTTGTATTTTCTTGATGGATGTTAGAAATGATCATTTTCCAGGAACTTGGAAAGTGAAAGTGCTCTTATGTCTCAGTAGTTAATCAAAAATGTGCTTAGTTGTTACTAAGGAGTTGAGTCATGGTGTCATGCCTGCTTCTGTAGGAATGATTTAGTTCTGGCTCTAGTGTGTTGAAACCAACCTTTTTAGAAGAACAATGGCTTCCTCTCACCCACTGGTGGAGGCTTCACCCAATTCTCTTTAAGAAGGAGAGGGCCAGCATGTTGATATTAAGGGGAGAACTTTCACTTTAATGTTACCATAGTCAGTTGTCAATTAAATCAAGCTGCACGCTGGATGGTTATGGTGAGCCAGCACTTCTATGGAAGAACATATGTGGCATTTTGGTATTAAATTTTGGCTTATTTATACTCTGCCCATAATTCATACAGTAGTAGGAGTAGTAGGTGAATTTCTGAAGGCTTTTCTTTACTCAGTAGATAATGGTGACGTGGAAATTTTAGCTGGCTTAAAGAAGAAAGAATGCCTCCAAGCCATTTCACAGAGTCATGTGCATTCCTGGCAGGCCTAAATGTGAAGTATTATAATTTCTAGATGATCGAAAGTCAGTATTGTATATGGAAAAGGGTGTGAAGTGATGATGCATTTAGTGTGTGATCCGTAATGATGCGCATACATGAATAATATTTAAATAACTGGGGCACAGTTTAGTTGAAAACATTATTTATCCCTCGCTTTGAGGAAAATTTTTCCTCATGTTCCACTTAAGAAGATTTGGGGAAATAGAGTCACTGTTCAAGAGGAGAAGGAAGTCCATGGAAACAGTGATCTCCCATACCCTCCTATTGCAGAAAACCCCTAAATATACTTAGAGAATAGATTTTCTATCTAGTCTCAGATAGACCCATGGGGCCTTGCAGGACTGAATAGCATCATTCTAACATATATTACCTTTAGCCTAAACTTTTAGTTACACCTTTCGTTTATCCCTCCTAACTTGGTATCATTTGAGCATTTCCAGTGTAAGAAGCCCACCACCTGCAGGTAGCATTGCTGGGGTGTGGTGGGGGGGGGCGGGGAAGGAGGCTGGAAGGAGTGAATGCTTGCTCCCTGTGCATCTGGCAAAGAAGAAATAACGAAAGTTCCACATAGTCCCAAGCCAGCTCTTTCCTTCCTTCCCTCCTTTGACTTTCCTTTTTTCCCCTCTCCTCTCTTTTTTTCTCTCATTCCTATTTCTCTGTCCTCCATTTCTCTCTCCCCTTCCCCGATCTAATTCTGTCTTCTTGAAGGTAGCTCTGGCGGGAAAGCTATTCTAAATACACCGCCTGCTTCCAATGACAGGTCGGTGGAATAATCTTCCTCCAGTTTAGAAAATGAGCTTAATGTGCTAATAATCCTTCAGAAAAGAGCTATTATGGGACCACCCTGGGAACGTGCAAAGTTAGCCACCGTCGAGAAAGCATTCCATCATCTCTGACAGGAAGTTCAGGAAATTCATGTCATGACATATTAACTCATTACACCGAAGTTTGTATGAAATTCTTAACGGTGGTAATGACTCCCATCACTAGCTAACGACATTTTAATACATGCTGGATGCAGTAAGGGTATTAGGAAACTCTTAATAGAACTATGTGTTTTGGCATGCATGATTTTAAGATCAAAAATCCTTTGGCACCAGCTTAGCTGCCTTTTCTCTAACGTTTATTACATTTTGTTCTAGTTCAAGCCAGGCATATTTGCTTCCATATTCTAAACTCTCCCCTTCCCTCTCCCTTGTTTTATTTATATTCAGCTTGGCTTCATCTCCACTTCTGTGGAACCAAATATATTCTGACTTAAATTGTTCTTTCTCTGCAAAATGCTTTATACTCTTGGCTGACCTCAATTCCTTTCCCTCCTGAATACTAACATAGTAAGTTTTATAAAACCTCACTCTTGTTTTTATTCTTTTGGAGAAGTGGGTGTTGGGATTTAAACCTGGGGTTATGATTGCTACTCTTTGAGCGAGGCTCCATCCTTTTCTCTCTCTTTAACTTCAAGGTGGAAAAAATAAATTTAAGGTGGGGTCTTGTTCTTTTTTGTTCGTAGGCGGGACTGAATTGAGAATCTATTTATACTTCGTACTATTGTTAGTTTAAAGATCATGTATGTATCATGCTTCTCTCTTGAGAGTAAGTCTTACGAATGTTTCATCCAAGCTGGCCTCAAATTCTGAGCCTCCCATTTCTGGTTTCCTAAGCATATACCCACTTATAATTTTCTATTTGATGGATGTATAATTTTTAATATATACATGGTTTAGCTCATTTTTCTAAGCATTCTCTTTTTATTTAAAATGTTACATATTATATGTAGCATATATATATATATGTACATGCAGCACAAACACTATGTGAGAAATAGGATGCTATCTAAGAATTATTTTAACTGAGTTAAATTCAGATATATATTAATAATGCAACATTTTAAAATAAAAACATTTTTTAAAATAAATAATACAAGAAACAGGCATATAAGATCTATTTTTCACTGATTTGCCATCCTTACTATATAAGAACTTCATAAACTCTGTCAGTGTCAACTATCAAACTCTACAAATCATTTTGAATATTTTTCATCAACAGTCATTGATTTTCCCCCCAAAAAGTAATACTAATCAATAAACAATGTGCCTTTCCTAAAAATAAATTATTTTGTCGAAAAAAGTTGGTGTATCTTTAGGCAAGGGATATATGATTTAGAAATAACAGGTGGCCAGCCACCTGTGCCTCATATCTGTAACCTTAGCTAGTTAAGAGGCTAAGATCCAGAGGATCATGGTTCAAGGCCAACCAGGGCAAATAAGTCTGTGGAGACTCAATTTCCAAAATAGCAAAATGAAGAACCAGAGACATGATTTAAGTGGGTGAGTGTCAGCAAAGTAAACAAGTTGAAAGGCAAGACCCTGCGTTTAAATCACAGTACTGAAAAATACAGAAAAGAAAAGCAAAAGAGATAGAAATAAGAAAGGATGAACATAAGAAAAGAAAGAAAGAGCAGACTGAGAAGTGAACATGTTTTTAAGGAGAACTAGAAAGTGTATGATAAGAACATATTGTGGAAAATAGGAATACAAAGTAGAAAAATATGTATTATCTTAGAAGTACAGATTTGATCTAACAATATCTCAGGTAGGACTCTTTCCATCTCTCATAGCATTTTAGCTTTATGAGATACCATTTATCATATTTTAAAATTACTTCGTCATTTTCTCTCTCCTACAAATTTGTGCTTTGGGAAATACTCTATTCTTAATGCCAAGCACAGAGCTTTGAAATTGTACATATACAAATTAACACTGTGTAAGCTGTAATAAATAAATGACTGTTTGAATAACTAAAGGAAGAAAAATGAAAGGAGCCAGGCGCTGGTGGCTCACTCCTATAATCCTAGCTACTCAGGAGGTTGAGATGTGAGAATCACAGTTCAAAGCCAGCCCAGGCAGGAAAGTCCATGAAACTCTTATCTCCAATAAACCACTAGAAAACCGGAAGTGGCACTGTGGCTCAAGTGGTAGAGGGCTCACCTTGAGCTGAAGAGCACAAGGACAACGCCCAGGCCCAGAGTTCAAGCCCCATGCCGGACAAAAAAAAAAATTATAAAAGGAACATTTCTACAAAAACCTGATTCCTCCCAAGCTACCACCAGCTATGTCAAGTTCTTTATCTCCAAGAATCAAAGAAGAAAAATACACATACATCAAAAGTTGACAGTCATTTCTAAACTTAGAACTTTGTCCCCCAACTTCACTTCTATTTTAGGATTACAAAAAAAAATGTTCAGGCATGGAGGATAATAATAGAGCTTGTACAAAATAGAACCACTTTAAAAAAATAATGGTAGCACTTTCAAATATAATGTGATATCCTTTGTCTTTTAAGAGTAATTGTTATTTCTAATGTTCCTACATAGAGCTATTTCACTTAAGTACAGAAAATATGGCCAAAATGTATCCAGGGTATTTTTTTATACATTTATATAACAAACACCATTTAAAGAAGTTATCTGACAAATTTACTTCCTGAATGTTTTCATTGTGAAGATTTTGAGAAATGTTCCTCACATACCCAATCTCATTCACAGTCAACACAACAGCAATACAACTTCACAAAACAAATTGTTCCTGAGAAATAGGTAACAACAACAACAACAAGTAATTGCCGCCACTGATGGCTTGTGCTCATGAAGAAACAAATGATGTAACATTATGTCAAACTTTAGTTGCTTGGCCCCCCAGGTTGTACTGTTCTCTGAAAGGACAAGTTATTTTGCCAATTGACTTGAGGTAGCATATTTATAGTGTATCCTATTTTCAGGTTCTAAGCCTAGTTGTGATGAAAATAATTTCTTGTTGAATGGCAACCCTAAAACAAAACTTATGAAATCACAAGCATAAATCCTCTAGCAGATGATTTTGCATACATTCTATGTTCTCTGTTCTCAGCCAGGAAACCGAAGGAAGGCCAAATGTCAGCTCTCTGTTTCTCAAGTCACAATCCACCGAGACTCATCACCTTGAGGGATTTTCTACAATCCAAAATTATGTTCATGGCCTTGCACTCTCAGAAACCTGATATATCAGCAAAGCTGGAGCAAATCCAAATCTCTGAAGTGGATTTACAATCCAAAGAACACAAACTACTGATTTATCTGAGGGTGTGAATATATTAATTTACAACCAGCAGTAAAATCTCAGGGGGACTAAAACACTCTGGTTTGCAAGCTGGCACGTTTTCTTTTATTGAGGAGCCAAATCATAATCAGGAGGCTAGTGATTTAAAAAGTGGAGGAGCCCCCTCCCTACCAAAAAAAATACACAAACCACACAATGCAAGACTAGAATTGAGATTCTAGTAGTTTCTACTTTTATGGGAACAAAAGGTTAGTGACATACCAGATTTATCAAGCATTTAATGGTTTATCTTCCCAGGATGCACATTGGCTTCTGTGGCTTCTGATTGATACACTAATATCTAATAGTAAGACCATGGTTTACCTCAAGGCAATAACTGTTTCTTCTGGCTATTCTATTTAAAGGCATCACCAGATTTATTCTTTCTTCTTTTCTTTACTTCTTCTGTATTCTTACCAGCACCTCTAGTCTAGGGTTCATCTTATAGTGAGGTTTCAACTGGTTTATGGATCCTATTGTACAATTCCAGAGTTCCCATACCTGTATATCTACTACATTATGGTTTTGTAATGTCTTTTCAAATTTATTAATACTGAAACTCTCAATGAGTCTTAGTGCCTTCAAAGTTAAGTACAAATTGCTTAGCTGCTATTCAAATTCTTTCCTATTGAGGCTCAGTTTATCATTGCTATTCTACAACATAAACACTCCACCAGACAGATCTACCTCCGAATAGTCCAAATTTATCCCTAAATCCATGTCTCTGCTCCCAGGGTCAATTGAACATCTACTACTTCTTTGCATATATCTGTAAAGGTCCAAACATGAATTTGACCCTTTCAATCTTGAAATTCATTTGTTATTTAGTATATCTGAAAGAGAATGTAAACACATTTGTCATTTTTGTGTCTTGTATCTTCATTGTCTTAAAGTCAAGGGTGATCATACACGAAACCCTGCATACTTGGAGATAGGTCTATTGAATTCTTTCAGCCTAAGATTGAACTTGAAAAGAATTGCCTTTAATAGGCAGGAAAAGCTGGCTCTTGATAAACCCGTGGTCTATTAGTAGTTCACATCTTGAAAGTTGCAATGACTTCACCAAGTTAATGCTCTCCTCCATATTCTCATTTGTTCTCTTCACTGTTACAGTTATATTACAGCTGAAAGTACCTTTAATAATACAGCTGAAAACATTTTGAATATTATAGCTGAAAACATCTTTCCATTTTTGTTAGTTTCACCATCAGTCTTAAAGTATAGTGCTACCTTTAAAAATAGATTTGACTTCTGAAATACAGAGGTTCTAACCAGTACATTTAATGGGAAGAATAATACTGAATAGCATAATAAAGAATAGGTCCCTTCAATATGATGGTGGTTTAACCATCTTCCAAGATGAAAAAGTAGGTATGTAAATTTTATTTGAGTTGTAAATGGATCAAGAAGGTAATGTTTTAAACTATTGTAGCTGCTACTTAGCTTCTCAGCCCTCTTGTGTGTAATCATGCATTAGTCTCAAGTCTGATGAAACAGTGTCTAAAAAAACAGACAAAATGCCATCCAAGAATCTGATACAATGAGCTTCTGTACAATAGTACAGATTCTTTCATTGTCTACCAAAGTACTATTTTCAACAGGGTCATCTATAATTAGGAAAGATGTGAAAAATACACACAATGCTCTTACTTCATGGAATTTGGAAAATTACACACACACACACACACACACACACACACACACACACACACACACACACACACACACACAAAGTGTCAAGGAACAATCTGGCTCAGCCTTATAAGCAGGAATAAGAAACGTTAAGTCAAAGTGGAACCAAGGTGATAATACTCCCAAGGAAGGAGGAAATTGCTGGATTAAACAGCAATAGTTAAGCCTGATCAATCAATCTAAAGATAAGATGCAAACAAAATTAAAATGCTTTAACTAGTTTTGAAAAAAGAAATACAGAAAATAGTAAATACCCTTGGCAAGGAAGATTCCTCTATTAGTAGTAAGACAATAAAAGTTTCCTGACTTATTTTCTTAATTTTATTGTAAAATTAGATATTATCATCATGATTGAACTGAGTAAAAATCGCAATGCATATCTGTTGCTGAGTACTTGAAGATTAATGTATGATTTCAAAGAGTTTTGTTAAATAAATTTAACATTAAAAATGATACAAAGCTTTCTAGAATTTTGTTTCCATTTTATATTTCCAGGAAATGTGTTTTCTGTTAAGGAATACTGATTAATATCTTTCATCCCATCTTGGAGTAAAATCCTAGAGTGTTAAGATTCAATCCTAAGGTAGAATATTGAATGAAAGCCAAAAGAACATGGAAGCCATTTTATACAGCCTGTGCCTTCTGTGCTAAAATACACTCAAGTCAGTCTAAAGATAGGAAGACTGTCTCTTTTTATTTGTAAATATGTACAAAAAAGGAGTATCCATTGCCTTGTATGAACAGATAAACATACTACTTCTATATTACATTGCTTTATGTAAGGTAATTCTTATAGCACACAAGATTTGACTATGAGGTAATGAGCTATAGGCTATTCATGTAGATAAATTTTACTATCTTATGATCTCCTGATTGGTTCAACCTTGTATCTAGAAATAAGGGTTTTGTTTTAAAACCTAGTTTTCTATGTTTGATTTTTTTTATTATTTTCCATTGGACTACATAGTAAGGATTTTACCTTTAAATAGGTAAGGCTGTTGTGCAGTAAGGCTGGCAGATAAAGGAATGAATATTGCTAAGTCCTCAAAATTTCACTTTCCTCATCAGAGCTTTCCATAGTATTTAGAGTTTTGTCACATTCAGTTAGTATATAAATTCCGTACTTTTCCCAAGAGCAATTTTTTCTCAGAAAATATGCTCTTGTCTAGCTCAGTACCACAAAAGATTTTGCATTTTCATTCAACTTTCCACATACCAATAAGGTAACCTAGATTTTAAAGTGAGTTATATCAAAAATTGAAGAATGTAGAAAACTCAATTTTAAGAAAGAAAGCCTAAAGTGCTCTTCCTAATTGTGTGATTCTAGGTTTCGATGCTTTATATTTTCATTGCCTTGGAGATATGTTCATGCATGGCTGATTCATTTCAAATCAGGAATTCATTGAAATGTTATCAGCAATTAAAATGACCATTTAAATCCTATCCTCTAGATAATTTTTACTTCAACTGGTTTTCCAAAATTTTGAAGTCTGTTATTATTTTCATTTCACCCATATTTCAATTTATTTTAAGAAAACACAGATGTACTTGACTGCACACATATGAAATTTGTTAATTCATGTTCCTATCTTTTAATAATCACTTTTTCACCAACTGAGCAAAGCAATAGCAATCTCTTGAGGAAACCACATTCCATAAATATTCATATTGGTAATTCAATTTGAATCAAATTATAAAATTGTGTGAAATAAAATCTTAACTGCTCTCCCTTTAAAAACCATGATCATCTATAGAGCTAAATATTTCATTTAAATGCTGTCAAAATGTTAAAATGTTGGCTCATGTTACATAATCATTGAAATATAATCAGTTACCTTTAAAATTAATCTCTCAAACCATGACTTGGCAAATGCAGTGTTTAAGTTTTTTAATGTTTCTCAAGAGAAAAGAGATATTTTAATAGTGTGCCTGCATTTATCTTCTTTGAATGGTGCCTTGATTTTAACCTGAACATTAAGACAGATAAAACAATTTTGTTTTTCATGAAGCTATGGAGTGAGTTACAAGAATTTTCCTTCACAGTTTACAGAATCTTCCATAAAGAAAACATGTGATGTTTTCTTGGAGTGCAGATTAAATGCCAGTTCAACTCTACTTGAAACAGGAGAGTAGTCATAAACTTACCTTGTCCTTGAGTTACTCCATAAAATTCAGCTGCTATCCTTGCCGCTTCCTTGCGGTTGCCTTTCACAATGTAGAAATGACTGAGGATAGCCAGGCTGATTTTCACAAAAAGCTTAAAACAGAAAAGTGAGAGTATTGTGAAGTAGACATTGGATAACTGTTGAGCAAATGGTCGGCTTTCTTCTAACACCGACATTGCTGCAGAAGAATCTGCGCCGGTCTTTAGTTAGATCCAAGCCTCAACTGTGTCTGGCTCTGGTCCGAGATGCTCTTGAACAGCTGGTCCTGAGGAAAGAAAATATCAGCTGGTAGTGATGCCTACGGCTCAAAATATTTATACTGTCCATAAAAGCTCTTCACAATCTCCTATTGGTCTGACAATATATCATGGAAGCAACTGCATCACGTTTCACAAGACTCCTGACTTTCCATTCGCAATATAAAACGATACCACACCTCCTTTCTCTGAATATCAAGATCCGGAGCCTGAAATATAAATATCACTAGTATTTTCTTTTTAGTATCTAATTGCCAAAAACATTTTGAATACTTTGTATATGAAATGTCTATGAGTGGATGCAAATAATATTCAAAATATTGAGAAAAATTAAGCCTTATAAAATACTCAGAGAAAGTGAAATCATTATATATAGTCACTGACTTGAATTGTCATGATGTTATTTGTCAAATTAGACAATGATGTTGTTTTATTGTTTTTAGATGAAAACTTTTTTCTTATAAGTGATTATAATTGGAATGTCATTGATTAATAGTTTTAGCTTGAATATAATAATAAGTAATAGCTTTACTCTCCAAGTGAATCTTTTGAAGTATCAGTTATGTGCCAAGCATTTTTTTTCTAGATGCTGAGAAAATAAACATGAATACTAGGTCCTTAACAAACAGCCTATAGTCTAGACAAGGAAACAGACAGGAAATCAGGTAACAAAGTAGAGTAGGATAGAGTATCATGAGGGTACAAAGAGGAAGAGCCAAATGCTGGTAAGGAAAGCAGAAAAATCTTCCCGGAAAAAGCTGATACAGACTTACTGAGTAAAACAATAGATGTTTTAGCACTATTCATGATTGAAATGAAATGAATAGATTGGTAGGGTATACATATATATATATATATATATGTATATATGGTATTCTAGTCATACCTATATTTATCCCATGGTTTAAAAAGGAAAATAAGATAAATTATTATGACAAATAATGTAAAGTAACAGTATTTTGGCATTTAAGAATAAAAAAGACGTGCCAATGTAAAAAACATAATGTGTAATGAGGAGTTTTTTTGTTTATTTGTTTATATCAGCAGATTTGTTGTCTGTTGTTATATTGTTTCTAAGTTCTTTAGCAAATGCTAAGTGTCAAAGTCACAAATAAAAGTAGATATAAGGAAACAGCAGTGATTCTTCTCAGGAAATGGAGTATATTTATGATTGGTCATACTAGGAAATGGTTTACTTACCTCTGTCTATATTTTTTATGCTATATATATTAACTAATAAGGTTTACATGAAGCATTCAGATGATAAGGGAGAAATGGCCCTTAAATAAATGGGTCAAATGAAGCAAGTTCTTCCTTTCTTCAGTGAATGGATAGCTCCCAGAAACATAAAATTAGATGAATAAATTTGAAAGGAATTACTAAGTTCTTTTTGCAACTAGACTTCGGTGTCATTTTCAGAGCCAACACATAAGTCGAAACACTATAATTGGACCAAGTGTCCAACTCACGTGTGCTTTGGGAAACTGTGAACGATAAGTAGAAAACGTGGAAGAGGAATTAACTGTGTGTTCCTGGCTGAGGCATGATGATTGCACTGCAGTGAGTCTTCTGCCTTGACCAAAGGCTGGAGAGAGGCTCATGCCCCATTGCAATGCTCTGAGTCACCATGCGAATTCCACTCCAGTGCAATCAGAAACAGAGCCACCTGAGTCACATCTAAGTGCCTCCCGTTACCAGTAAGTGCTCTACATCAGCCTGGATTCTTTGGCGTTAGGACACATTTCTATTTAATAAGGCTGCTGTCATTAATGCGGTAAACTTAAATCCTTCTGGTTTTACTAGTAGAAAAGAAATACACTACTGCATAATATTTAAGATATCCTATCAAGCTATCAGGTTTCATTTTCATAAATTCTTCATTTCCATTTCTATTTTTGGGATTCCCCCTCCGAAGAAAATTTGCACCTGTCAATCTGTTAATTACTTAATTAAAATCAAAGTCCAATAAAATAACTCACAGGAAATAAACACATCAAAGACAAATCAGAAGCTACCTTTTTCATATTCAAAAACCCAACATGGAATCTTTTTTCTGGCTTTAGCATTTCCTTGAATCATTAGTAATTTAAGTAATTTATTGAGATAAGTGCTCTTGTAGTTTACTATGTTGCAAGGATGTATTGATTAGCTTAGACAGCCAAACTTTCTTAATATTATTAGATCTAATTTAACAAAAATGTGGAAATTGAGTTCAACATTGTGTTACTAAAAACAGGAAAAAAAACATGATTGCAGGTCACTTTTGCTGTGTGAACACATATACACACAGCCATACACAGTATTATTTGTTATTGTATTACATATCAGGAGGCTGTATCTTTATTTACTTTGTTTGAACCCAGGGCCTTTCCTAGGCTAGGAAGACATGGTAACTGTTGAGCAATACCTCCAGTCCTATTCTCTATAGCTATTTGGGAGGAAAGAGCTCATGCTTTTGCCTGGGTTGACCTAGACTCTGAGCCACATATTTAAGCCCCCCATGTGTATATGATGATGATGGTGAACCAGCACACTTAGCTTTATTGGTCGAGATGAAGTCTCACTAACTATTTGCCTGGGCTGGTGTCTGATGGTGATTCTTTCAATTTACATCTATCCAAGTAGCTGGGGTTACAGGTATCATTGTAATATATTACTGTACCTGGCATATATGTATACGTGCATAAATATATGTTTGATCTTTCTGTGCTAGGTTTCCCAATAATTAGTATAACTAATGAGCCACATTGCTCTCAGGTTTTCATTAAGATGGTGTCCTGAAAATACTTTATACTTGGGGTGGCCTTGCACCATGAGCTCAACCATCTCAGGCTTCCAAATAGCTAGGATGATAGACATGAACCACCAGTGTCTGGGTTATGAGTGTTAGCAAAAAGAGAAGTTGGTCTCAGAGAGCTGTACTGACCTACAAAGGTTAATTATGAGCAACAGCATAATTGGAACATAGTTGGGACTAAAATTTCATGTTGCCTCTAACACTTCATTTAAGTACTTACAATCTAATAGAGAAAATGACATTCATGCTCATGGAGATGTCACCCAGGGTACACACACACACACACACACACACACACACACACACACACACACACACACACACACACACACACACGATCTATACAATAGCCGGGTGGCTCATACCTAGTTACTCAGGAGGCTGAGATCTGAGGATCACGGTTCAAAGCCAGCCTGGGCAAGAAAGTCCATGAAACTCTTATTGCCAATAAACCACTGGAAAAGCAGGAGTGGCGCTGTAGTTCAGGTGGTAGAGCGCTAGCCTTGAGCTGAAGAGCTGAGGGATCGCCCTCAGGCCCAGAGTTCAAGCCCCATGACCAACAAAAACAACAAAAAAGATCTATATGATATTTCATTTAATCCTGTACTTAAACTAATGGGATAAGCCATCAGCATGCTATGATCATTAACTAGCATGAAACCTGTGTTCAATAAATGAAATGATGGGAAAGAGGAGTATTTCATGAAATATCAGATTCCTTTGGATCATTCATGAGTTGGCAAACCATTAGAGAAGGAACAGAATAAGGTTCTCAAAGGTCAGCACATCAAACAAAATAGAAGTAAACTCAACTGAATGAGTTAGAACTACAAGAATGGGAATAAAGGAAGGGATACATAGCCTGGCTAGAAGGAATTCACAATTAGGTCAATATTCTAATAAGAGAATTCAGTGAGAATTAAGGCATCAACATTAAGAGCATTAGCCTTTATAGAAAGATCCAAAGAAAAAGATTACATGGCTATGGTCTCCATTTGAGTTCCTATCTTTGTCTCTCATTACCACATAGCTGTTACAAAAGTTACTAAGAGGAAAATAACTGTGTCTCTGACCCTTTCTTCTTTCAAGCCTCTTTAAGTCTCTTATCCCCCTTTAGTATCCCAGGATAGTATATGATTTATCTTTTTGTCAGACTTTTGAAACTGACATATGATGATGATTGTAAAAAAATTTCTAGATTAACTTAAATTGTTGTAAAGAATTTCATTTCCAGAGATTTTTAGGCTAACTTTTTTTTCATTTAGTTACTATATCATTCCAAGTTATTAGCTGAAAATGTCACTGAGATATTATAAAAATTATCTGTCCTTAGTGCTTTGTTGATAAATCTTTCCATAAGTCAAATATAGTGAGCCTACTAAAAATTTCATTTGCTTCTTTCTTTGCATGTGTGTGTGTGTGTGTGTGTGTGTGTGTGTGTGTGTGTGTGTGTGTGTGTGTGTGTGTGTGTGTGTGAGTCGTGGGGCCTGAATTCTTGGCCTGGCTGCTGTCCCTCAGTTCTTCAGCTCAAGACTAGAACTCTACCACTTGAGCCACAGCACCATCTCCAGCTTTTTCTGCTTATGTGGTGCTGAGGAATCAAACCCAGGGCCTCATGCATACAAGACAAGCACTCCACCACTGAGCCACCTTCCCAGCCCTCTTTCTTCTCTCACTCTCCCCCCTCTCTCTCCTGTTCTCTCTCTCCCTCTCTCCTTCTTTACCTCTCTCCCTTTCTCTCCTTCTCTCTTCTTCTTTCTCCCTCTCTGTCCCTCTCTCCCTCTCCCTCTTTCTCTCTGTCTCTCTCTGTCTGTCTCTGTCTCTCTCTGTGTCTCTGTGTGTCTCTGTGTGTCTCTCTCTGTCTCTGTCTCTCTCTCCCTCTCTCTCTCCCTCTCTCTGTCTCTCTCCCTCTCTCTCTACCTCTCTCCTTCTCTCCCTCTCTCTCTCTCCTCTCTCTCTCTCTCTCTCTCTCTCTCTCTCTCTCTCTCTCTCTCTCTCTCTCTCTCTCTCTCTCTCTCTCTCTCTCTCTCTCTGTCTGTCTTTTTCTTAGAAATATGGTATTACTAGGCGCTAATGGCTCATGCCTAGAATCTTAGCTGTTTAGGATACCAAGATTAGAAGGGTCACCATTCAGGCAAAAAGTTGCCAGCTCAAGCAAAACATTCTTGGGGGAGTGGGGGAGGTGGGGGAGGGAAAGGATAGTAGGAGGGGGTAATAATGCCCTACAAGAAATGTACTCTTGGTCGGGCACCTGTGGCTCACGCCTGTAGCTACTCAGGAGGCTGAGATCTGAGGATCATGGTTCAAAGCCAGCCCGGGCGTCAAAGTCCATGAGACTCTTATCTCCAATAAACCACTAGAAAACTGGAAGTGGCGCTGTAGCTCAAGTGGTAGAGTGCTTGCCTTGAGCTGAAGAGCTGAGGGATAGCACCCAAGCCCAGAGTTCAAGCCTCATGACTGACCAAAAAACAAAAAGAAATGTACTCATTACCTAACTCATGTAACTATAACCTCTCAGTACAGCATCTTTAAAATAAAAAAGAAATAAAAAAAATCATGAGATGCCTTCAGTTTTTATTTTATGAAATCTGATAAGAAATAATGACACATGAAATATTTAGATATTGAGAATACTCTAGAACCTTACGGTGTTTAGGATGCATGAGAATATTCAATAAAAGCAAAAGCATTTATACATCATGTTGAAATTTTTTAAGGAAATTATTCTTAAATTATCTTACCTCTGTTTAGTATATTCTGTTTAAATTTCACTTACCCAAAAGCATACTTATGGAAATAGATACTTCATAAAGCTGAACCAGAGCACATTGTCAAAATCCTTGGCATCATTTTAGATATTATAATATAATCTTCCGGTCATATCCAATGCAATCTCAATAGAACTCTAAGAATTAGTATCTCAGATTTTTATCTGATAAAGGCTATAGTCTTATAGTGACTATAATTATAATTTTATTTATATTGTTGGTGGGGAGAGTTTGAATAAGAACTACTCTATTACTTGGCTCAGCTGTGTGCTGGGGAATAGATATTCATGCTTGATTATCCTTTCTGTCAAACGGATTAAAAACGAAAGAGAGAATCCCCCAAAAGATAAGCAATTTGCAAGATATTACACATCTTGAAATGTAAATACAGGGATTCCAAGCCCAAGGTTCTTCTATGTATTGTGTCAGTATGAGTACCACAACTTTCCTGTTGTGTACTTTTACCCACGGGTTCCTGAGGGCCACACCCTGTGACTCAAGGCACACAATAGTGCCAGGCTCAGGGTATAAATAGCTTTGACTAAACATTTGTGTGTTTCATTGGGCTGAAGCCAACAGACTCCATTGAGACCTTTGCAATTAAGAACTTGTTCTAACCATTTCATATTCCAGAAAAGGAACCCTTTCTCTCTAAAGCAAGGGAGCATATGAAAAGTAGAATGACATCATGGAGATCCTCAGGCCCAGAGAAGACACATGGTTTCCCTTATATGTAGAAGCTAGATTTAGTCACTTTGAGAAGTAGGCAAGGGTAGACAACCATATGAACTGAAGTAGGGTAGAATCAAGGAAGAATTCAAACAGTGTAATTCCTTAGAAAGGCAAAGTCAGAGCTCAAGCAAAATGAAAACCAGGAAACAGATAGTTGAAAGAGGTGGGGTGGGGTCAAGGCAAAAGAGGTAGGAGAATGAAGAGAAGTCGGGTGTCAAGAATTCAATGTATATCCTACTACCTAAACAAGAGTGAGGGAAGGACGATGCGTAGGGGAGAACGGGGGGGGGGGGGGGGGAGGAAGCTGAAAGGACTGACATGGATTAAGATGCAGCGTATTCATGAACCACCTTGTTACTTGGCAACCCCTTTGTACAACTACTTTAAGAGTTTTTTTTAAATCATTTAAAAAAAATTCAGGGGCTGCGAAGGTGGCTCAGTGGTAGAGCGCTTCCCTTGCATGCATGAGGGTTTGATTCCTCAGCACCACATAAGCAGGAAAGAGTCGGAAGTGGCGCTGTGGCTCAAGTGGTAAAGCACTAGACTTGAGCTGAAGAGTTCAGGGATAGCACCCAGGCCTAGAGTTCAGGCCCCACCACTGACAAAAAAGAAAAAAGAAATTAAAAAAAGAAAATTCAGCTTGGGAATTGGAGCAATATTATTTTGCTAAGGGATAAAACATTATCATTTACCTTGGAATGTGACTAATAATGTGTCTAATAAAGTTGAGGCCAGTGAATGACCTACTTTCAGATCTTAAGAGTATATTTTCTTTGACAACAGATGTACTACCTTGAATGCTCATATTTCAAATTTATTTTTAACTTTAATTATGAATTTTTAGAGAAAAAATCATCATTAAAGCATATTTTTTAGACTTAAGATCTCAGACTCTTTATGTGTATACTTATATATATATATATACTAGTCTCCAAATGCCCTTTTCTTTTTTTTTTCTTTTTTTCTTTTTTGGTCAGTCATGGGCCTTGAACTCTGGGCTTGCGCGCTGTCCCTGCGCTCTTCAGCTCAAGGCGAGCGCTCTACTGCTTGACCCACAGCACCACTTCCTAAATGCCCTTTTCTAAAGGATTATTTTAACTCTATTGTCTCCTTTTTTGTTGTTAATTTTTTGTTAGTGTATGTTAATTAGACAAAATGACATGGTATGACACTTTCACACATGTACATAATATACTTTGAACATGTTAATCCCAATAAACTCTTTTTTTTTTTAATGTGTCATTTCTTACCAATCTCCAATACCAGAGAAAATGAGCGAAAAGTACCCTTAGAATAGTCCACCATTCAGTTCCCAACTGGTCCCTGATAGTCACTGAGGCCCTGGCCTGGAAGTATGTAGACACTCAAAGACCACATTATAAGTATTAATGGATAGTGTTTGAACAGCAAGTATCATAAAGTGGGCCTGAGTACATGTCAGGTGTCTGAAATGAACTTTATCTGGTGGATTCCCCTTTCTTTCATTCCTGCACTCAAGTGAGAAATGGGCAACCTACTTAGAGAAGAGAAAGTGAACTGACTTTGTTTTTAACTTTTAAGCTTAATAAAATAGATGATGTGTGCAAATAACACTAATGTCTACTTTTCCTCTGATACATGGTATGTTTTTTTAAGGGTGACCAAATAATTAAATATGCATGGGTGTCTGCATACATATGTATATATACACAGATACACATGTATGTACATATATAGAGATAATTCAGTTTTTACATAATAGTATTTTTCTCCAAAGTTTATTTTGGCCTTTTTTAATGCTCAGTATCTCAGCCAAAAAAATGAGAGAGGCCTTCATTTGACCATTTGCCTCAACATTAAGCTAGCCTTTACATTTTCGCTTTATCTTCCTTATTTGGTGTTTGAGCAGTTCTCAACCCTGGATATTTTCTTCCAGTTACAGTTGACTTCACTTTTTACTTGGGTTGGTCAAAGTTCCTCTCAGGAGATCCATCGAGAGCTCCCCCACCTGGCCTTTGTCTGTAATAGCACCAAAAGTGATGGAAAGCTTGACAATCTTCTGTAGACAGACAGGTGCTACAGAGAGGTCAATGATCCTAACATCCCATTACTCTTGTAAATGTCAAGAAATGCAGATGCTGAGAGAACACTGAGGGCACTGGCGAGAAAAGAGCATCTGTCATCCTCGCACATGGAAAGTTGTACACTCACTGTTTCAATGGGGGAACATTGGCCAGGAATTCATTGTGGACTATAGAGATTCGCTTCCTTCCATCTTTGCCTTGTGGCAATTCTCTTTTGTGTAGTAACATTGCTATTAAAAGAAAGTGCATTTCATAGTTGTTCAGTTTCACACAGTAATTTACAACAACAGATATCTCCAGCTTATGTAATGGGCCTTGCATGAGGGCAAGTTGGAGGCTCTTCCTTTTTTAGATATAAGCACTTCCAGATAGACAACATGGCCTCTAGAACCAGACAATCTTACTCTCCCAGTATTACAAATGAGCTGACTTGGGTCCTCCTGTTCTACCCACGTAGAAATCACAGGTAGGTGAGAAGCAGCCCGCGATTTCCTGCCCTTGCTGGATATCTGCCGTGGACGGCAGCAGGCAGCAGGGTACTGCATCCTCTAACATAGCAGCTTCATCTGCTCTATGATCACTCCCATGCCTCTGGGTCAGTTAAAGGCTCTCAGCAAGGGTAGGTGTTACTATGTTCACGGCCATGGAGGCCACTTTTCTAGTTGTTTTCCCCACTGGCCAGCTGCTCCTATCAGTTTTATTCTTGGGAAACTTCAGCTACCTGGACACTGCTTTACCTCTGCCACTGGGGCACTAAGCAAGCCCCGCCCTTGCTACAGTGTCCAGCTGCTGACGGGGGAGACACCCCCATGGGCTACCTGTTGGCCCTGCTGCTGTCTTCACTGCCCTGCCATTGCTGTCATCTCTGTCACATCTTCTTTTCTTTTCATGTGACCATCTCAGACATGCTATTTCTTGAGAGAAATCTATTGGGCATGTGCTTGTAACATAGGGAGCAGTATAGAAGGGCATACATATCCTGGCTGCTTAGAAAGTGAGCTGTGCAACATTATTTATATAGCTAGAAAGGAGGAAGTGACCAAGCTGTCTACAGCAACCACAGCAGTCCCTTCATGCAAATGAAGAATTGCATGGGGACCAATCATGGCTCGGGTCATCACCATTCATACAGTCCCTTAGGCTGATAAAGTACTGACTTTGTACCAGTCATAGGTACTTGGCCCTTGAGGGCCACCTGGGAAAAGAAGTGATTCCCCTCTGCCTCATTGGAAGTAGCTGTGGGATCTTCTAGAATTTACTGTGGCTTGTAGAGGCAACAGTCCAGTGCAGGCTACTTAATGGGGCCTTGTTGGTTTGTTTTTTAGCTAGAGTCATGCTTTGGGTTCAAAGTGGCTCTTGCTAGCAGGAGGGCAGTTGGGATGCCCAGCTGACAATTCATTGCTCCAGACAATTGCCCTAGGGAAGTAACTAACAGCTAGCATTAGGCCATTCATCTCTCCTGGCCCCAAGGTCTCAGCACTTGAAAGGAAAAGGTCAAAACGGAGCTTATGAGGAACTAAGCTTTAACCATATTTCATAGGGTTTTAACACTGGTTAAGTCCTGACCCATTGCCCCAGGGAGTGGTAAAGAGCTACCTCGAGACCTTTAACCTCAGAAAGTTAGACTTCTTCAGCCTTTTCAAACTTTTCAACTTCTTCACTTGTGAAATGTGAATACCAATAAATCATATGCCAATGACTTGTGGAAATGATTAAGTAGGTTAGGTTCATATTTAAAAGTAGGTCAGGCTAATATCTAAAAGTATTTTGGATAGATCTAGTGTTCTATAAAAATTTATTAAATAAATAAACCTTCAAATAAAAAGATATAAAATAAAAGATAATTGTTGATGGTCAAGAGAATTGAGTTTGGTGTTAAAAACTTGGTGTCAAAATGCAGCTTGGTGTAGAAAACTCCAATATGACAGATATGTAAACATGAATTTCCCCTCATTTCCCTTATGAAGTTTAAATTCAAAAGCATAGTCTGGAGAATGTTCATAAATGATACACAGTAGGCCCATTTTATTTGTAGATGTATTACATGTGGTTTAGATCAAACACAGCCAAAATAACATTTTTTTAAAGTCAAAATAAATTTCAGGACACAAAAATTTGAATTTTCACATGGGCGTTACAGAGCTCAGTTGATGAAGAGCAGGTCTTTGTCGTTCTTCGGGGCTATCTATTGTGGTTAAATGCTTCTGTGACCTGCTGAGTATTTTCCTGACCTAAATAGTGTAAAAAAAATATACCTCACATAAAACAAATGGTGCAAAATAGCAAAGTAAAAGTTAATTGCTTGATTTAATTGATAGAGTGAGAATTTTTAATTTATGGAAAGGCAGCCTGTGTTTACTAGAAATTGGGTGTTAATTTGAGGGAAAAAAAATCAACCAAACAGCAGTACAGTACTTAACTCTACACATTTTGAACACATGCAGTTTTTCTTCAACAATAGTCACCTTGGAAACATGTACTCATGGATACCCAGGATTTGCTGTAATTATCTAGACTCAAGTTGGAAACAATTCAAATGTGTCTCAACAAGAATTTAATAAATAGATTTGTGAGAGGAATCAACTATAAAATGAGGATCTGTACATATTAATCCATGCAAATTACAGTGCCATTAAATGGAAACTACATTGAGAAAAGTTGAGTATGCTCATGTATGACTATAGTCCAAGAACATAAGAAGGCTTAAATAGAAGAATCACAGCTCCAACTTTCCAACCTAGCCTAGATTACATAGCAAGACCATGCTTCATTATCTATCTATCTATGTATCTATGTATCTATCTATCTATCTATCTATCTATCTATCTATCTATCTATTTAATATTACATATTATTCCTAGTAGAATCAAGAAGTTATGAATCCAGTAAAAGATTAAAATTCAGAAAAGAGAACATGAAACAGTGGACTACCTTCTCCCTAGGAATATTTTACCAATCATTAACAAATAGCAGAGAGATTAAACAATACGTCTAATTCTGTCAGGAAAAGGGGAAATAAAAGCTTAAGGTTTACCAAGATTGGACACCTTAGTATCATATGGTACTACACAATTCCTCATAGTAATACCTTGCAGTAAAAACATTAAGCTAGTGCTTAATGACTGCAGTATAGATACTCCAGAAAACTTCATTTCCAGATACTGAATTAATGTGATTCAAGATTGCTAGTACCTTAAGGCACCTTTTTTGTTGATGGTGGTGGTGGTGGTGGTGGTGGTGGTCATGAGGCTTGAACTCTGGGCCAGGGTGCTGTTCCTGAGCATTTCAGCTCAAGGCAAGCACTCTACCACTTGAGCCACAGCACCACTTCCAAGTACCTCTTTTTTTAATATGTATTTTTTATTGTTCTTATAACGGTGGTGGCACCTTTTGGAGAAAGGCCTTGCTCTTGTACATATAAGTACAAGGAAACATGTAAAAAATATAAAGTAGACCTTGGTTAGTGGTTCCAAGGAGAATGCTACTGAAATATTCCGAATGACCAGAATCTATAGAGTTAAGCATTATGGCAATTTTTCATGAATGAGTCATATTGCCACCCAACTTCTGCTAAATAGATGCCACCTTTCACCAAATCTGAACTTTTGTCACATCACCTAACTCTGGAGGCACCATTTGCTTTACAGGAGGCATCAGACTGGGTTGAAGCGTTTCATCCATTTGAGTCCTACATCTACTAGTAAGAATTACAGGCTTCTTCTATTACAGGAACAGACTACTACTATATGAGTCAGAAGGGCTTTTATCCAGAGGAGCAAAAGTGACTTCTTCCTCTCCAGTGAGATGCTAGTACCAACAATTAGGAAATATAATGGAGAATCTGAGGTATATCTGCATAGTTCTCCCAATATTTTTTAACCAGATGAGTTACTTTAATCCTGCCTTAGGAAAGCCGGAAGATACTTTCCCCGAGAAGATGTCAAGTGAGAGTGTAAGGATGTTCAGACTCTCTCAAAGGGTTAATGAGCTAGGAGAAGAATTATTCTCAATATTATTTTGGCTTTTAAAGTATATTGTATTAGCATAAGAATGCAGGAAAGAAGGTATTGTCACATATTCAGTAAACCAATAGTAATAGACATGTTATGACTAAATATATTGAAAGGAAGGTGGGTAAAAACACTTGAACTATTTTGTTCAGTAAACATGATAGAAGAATAAGCATTAATTCTTGACAGTTAGATTGACAGTTAAAGAATACATGAAAATTAAGAAAATTATTCCTTTAACTTGAGTTTCTTTACTAGACTGTACTAAAAATAAACAAACTTGGAGTAAAGATTTGAATGAATTGTCTTTTGTTGTTATGGAAAGATCCCCTATTCTCAAATAGCTGTGGTGTTCATTCTAAAAATTTAAAAAAAAATCATAAGTGCCCTCTGTGACTAAACTGTGCAATCAGTGATTTAAAAAAAAGTCTTGGACTGGGAAGGTGGATCAGTGGTAGAGTGCTTGCCTTGCATGCATGAGGCCCTGGGTTTGATTCCTCAGCACCACATAAGCAGAAAAAGCCAGAAGTGGCGCTGTGGCTCAAGTGATAGAGTGCTGGCCTGGAGCTGAAGAGCTGAGGGACAGCCCCAGAGTTCAGACCCCATGACCAAACCCCCCCCCCCAAAAAAAAAAGATTGTACTTAGATTCTTGGATATTAAAAGCAAAAACAACTCAGATCACTTAAACACTAAACGAAAACTATAGCCAAATTTTAAAGCAAAGTTCATCAATGGCAAACATACAAAAGCCTCTAATTTATAAAAAAGTTGAGAAGACAGCATCACGTTTGAACTCAGGAGATGACTGTGGTCAGTAAAATCAGTATTTTCTTTTCAGATATGGGTCATGAATACTAGTTGTCAACTTACTTTTCTTTTTTATGTTTGTGTGAAACCTCATGAGTCTACCCATTTTGGACATGGATGGCACTTTCATTAATATATAATTTTGCAAGTAGTGTCATGCTTTCAGAAAGTATTGCAATCAGATGAAAATCCATGTGGGTTTATATACTTCATGTATTCACATAGTGGCACAATATGAAAGGCCAGACACTAACGTTACTGATACTAAGAAAAGTAAAGGCTGGAATGAGCAAGGAAAGCCACACGCTAGAAGAAACTGCTGAAGAAGAACTAGCTAAACTAAGTACAATGAATCTTTTTAATCCTAATTTTGGCCTGAGCCCAACTTCACACCTTTAGGTGCAGCTTTGGCTTCAGGTCCCCACACCAATTCCTGAGGATGCTCTGAGGGGCTTCCTATCCTAGCCAGGAATGATAAAGAGCAAAAGTGCCCAATCCCTCTGTCATACAAGTTCAAGGTGAACTCTCCTGGACTCTGTGGCAGGAAACAGAATAAGGGTCTGGCTCTACCCTCACCCAAGCCTTCCTTGGTTTCCCTACCTACTGGGATCCAATAGGAATCAACATCAAGAAGGGAACAAAAACTGAAATGAATTTATAATTTGTTTTGCAATCCCAAAGACAAGAAAGTCATTTTAAGGTCAAGGGTCTGCTATGGTTGACGAATTTAAAGTATTTCTTTGTATTTTTTCTTTACAAATGATCTAATAATTTATGTGAACAAATAATCTGCTCTGTCTTACCATAAACATAATTTGGATTCAACTGAATTCTGTAGTATTTTGGGATCTCTTAGGAAGTCATTCTCATAAATTGCTATTGTGTAGCAAATTAGTATAGCTTCTACAGGAAGGCAGAATTAAACTTTGGAAGGGACTTCGGGTAAGTCCACTCTTTCTAAACCCCTTAGTTGTTTGCATTCAGCCAGATGTAGCTGTCTGCTACATCTCTCCTAATTTAAGACCAACCAGGACAGATTCTTTTTAGTCCTGGTATGAAAAGTGCCCTTTCCCATTTCCTCCTCAGGACAAATCCCATCCCAGAGATAAGAGACAAAGAAAAATGGAATGATTCAGTCAGACCATTTGGGACAACTGTTCAAAGAAGAGCAGATGTCATCAGGATCAAAATAGAGTCAAGCCTAGATTGGTAGTACATGTTATTATCCCATCATTTGGGAGGATGAAACCAGAAAATCAGGAGTTAGAGTCATTTGTGCCAGTCCTTCTAAAATTGAATGAAGCTAAGAGATTATGAAGAAAAGGTTTCTACTCAGGGCTTTCTGACACAAAAGTGTCCTTCAAGGCAATTTTAACAAATGATACAATATTAAGGACACATTCTGACCCTAGGGAAATGAACTCTTATGTTTGAGAGAAATAGTCTGCCTTAAAATCAGGGCTACCTTGAACAAAAGAAACAACTCAAAATTTTTCTGGTAATAGCTGGGTTTCATAGAATCTGGATCCTTGATTTTAGGTTCATTGCTATGTACAAGAAGGCACTACAAGAAGCTAATTGCAAACTCCTGACTTGTCAGAAACACAATAGGAAGCTTATCAAAAGCTTTAAAGATATATCTTCCCTGACAGTAGGAATTCAAGGTTTAGGTAAACTTTCCATTCTATAGAAAAGGCAGAATAGAGCATTGGGAGCTTTTATTTCCAAAGTTGAATAAAATTTCTCAACCCCTCCTTTAGTTTTGAAGACAATTAGATACTATTGCATTCAGGAACATGGCCTTTGGATTCGCTGTCCAAAAATAAAGCCTATTTCTTTTGAGTTCTTTTAGCAGAGTCAGGAAGACACAGATTAATCAAAGACAGAAGAACTTTTATTTCCGTGAGTCATTGGAGGATTCCATTTAACATTCTGCAAAAATATTGTCCACAAAGACTGGCTATGACTTGACCATCACCTTCAAGGTAGACAATGTGCAACTTGTTGACAACAAACATGGCTGCATCACACAACCATGCTGGACCACCTGGATGTTGGACTAACAGATTAAGTGTTTGGATCGCTTTTCTGGATCCTGGATCCCAGAGGTACTGAATATTTTCTATTCAATGTATTTTATTACTGTCCTGTGTATCGAAGAATCATTATACCTACTTTTTCATGTGACACTTTGTTAACATCCCGTACCTAATACTTCATTTGGGCACTTAAGGCATTCTATGATACTTCCTCCATCAGATGTAACCCTTACACTTGCCATCACTAGTGGGTAGCAGTAAGAAGAATGTAACTCCTTTTCCATGGAAATGGACAGCAAAAATTGGAAATGGGAAGAGTATAAGGGGAGTAGATCCTTGAAGATATTCAAGGCTGTATTTCTTAGGCTGGTAACTAAAATGAATTCACTAGCAGCTTGCTTTGTTACATCAATCAGTTGACTAAACACTTTTTCTTTTCTGTTACTCTCCTTAATTTCTCCATGCTGAGTTCAAATTTAATACTCTTGCAGCCATCTTCTGAGCCATTATGTTCCTAACCTCTGAAGTAGGAAATTTTTTGTCAGGAGACAACTTAATCAATTGGACAGGAGCCAATGGGAGATAAGTGGACTGAAATGCCTAGGAGATGGGGCAGGAATGGGGAACTGCATTTATGTTTTTATGCTAGGTGTGCTGCATTCCTGTAATTCCTCACAAATGAATGAACATTTGATTCCTTTTCTCCAAAATCCTGCTCTTGCTTATTGTGAATTGGCATTAAGTCTAATGACCAAAATTTTGATATCACTCACTCCATTATAATAGTTGAAGCAGCTGTGTATAGTCTTCTGTTGACTGAAACATCATCATGTAGCACATGAACATATCATACTCTTTTAATGTATGTATCCTCCTTCTTACTCCCTATAAACTATAATTATGGCCACTTATTTAGGTTCTTTTCCACTGAAATTATTTGGTTTCAATAAAATAAAAGTTGTAGTAACAAGAGAAGATATCACTAAATTCTACTCATTGGTGATCAGAACTTTAGCTCAAGAGCTGTAGCTTATGTGTAGTTATTATTTACACACGACAGATGAATATACTTTAATAAACTATAAAAATGGTGGGTATCACAACAGGATCTGCTATGGTGGAGGTAGAAATTTTAAGCTGTTTGCTGAGTTGACAGATAGTGAAAACAATAGCACATTATTGCTTATGTTGGGTTATTCTTTCAAATAATACTAAGATTGAGTTTTGTCTTCCTTTTATATAGAACAATGCTCCCTACCTGTTGCCACAGGGAAAGTAACTAAATCATATTACAAATTTTCATTTCTTGTAGACTATTATAATATATATGGCCATTTCATCATAAACTATGCTTATCTAAATCATCATTTCTAGGTTTTAAATAGGAAATGCACTGGTAGTGAAATGTTACTTCAATTCTCTATGTCACTTAAAAATATATACATTAGAGCCCTAACTCCCACTAAGACTGCATGTGAATACAAGTGAAGTCATAAAGATTGGTCCTAACCTCCTAAGACTGTTGTCATCAATGAGAAGAGACATTAGAAAGCTACCTCGGTACATGCACATAGAGTTAAAGGCCTTGACAGGACACAGGAATAATATTGCCATCTACAAGCTAGAAAAAGAAAAAAAATCAATCTTGGAGAATCTTCAACTTGAACCTCAAGCACTGAAACAAAATGGATTTTTAAAAATGTTATTTAAGGCACTTAATCTGTGCTATCTTGTTAAAGCAGCCCAAGAAGATGAATACAAGCTTAGTAAACTAATTATATGAATAAATCCACTTTGCAAAGAAAGAAAAGGCTCTACCAGTTGTTCATGGTCACAAAGCAGACATCAGATTAATTTTTTGAAGATTAGAAGTCTATATCATCAGTCCCATCAGAAAGATTTGAAAAGGAATTCCATAGGGGAGGGGAATGGTGGAAGGGGGGATTCTGATTGAAATGAACTGTACACGTCAAAGCATATGTAAATAGAAACCCACTTGTATAACTATGTGAAGAAAAATTAAAAAATATTTAAAAGAAGTACCATAAGCAAGATTGCTTATATTTAACTGCATTGCTAGATGAGAAATGCAGGTAGTAAAAAATAGTCTTGGAGAGAATGTCAGATGGATCAAAAGAGGCAGAAAGGGGCTTTTATCTGTCCTTTTGAGGCTGAATAACCTTTCAATCCAATTCAAAAAGAATTTTTCTAAATTCACCTAGCAAAAGAAACAAGGGAGTAACTAAGAGATAAAGAACAAGCCAATTGTAAAAAGCCTGCTGTTCTTCCCACAGAGTAGGGAAAAATATTGCTTCCTATTATGTTCAGAATATAGTCCAAACTCTTTAACATGGAAATTTATTATCAAAATCAATGCTAGAATATATTATCCAAACCAGAATATTTTTCCTGTAAAAGAGAATATTAAAGGAGAGTAAAAGAGAGCATTACTGCAATTTTTCAAGGAAAATCTGGCTAAATTTGGACTTTTCTGGGCACATATAAACTGACGTTATCGATAAGGCCATGAATCATCTGAGCCAACCTTTATATCATTTTCTCCCTTTGTCTATTAAACTGGCTCGCTTGCTTTCAGTTCTTTGAATACATCCAAATTCAAGTTCATTCTCCACATACGCTGGATAGGGTTTAGTTTACAGGATTCAGATAGGATTCGGCCCTTTACTCTTTGCTTATTATAATAGTAAGTCAGTGACTCAGCATCTTCTTCTTTGTTCTACCATCTTAGTTGCAACTTGAATACGTCACCCAAGGAAAGCTATATTCACATCCTAGTCCAGGGAAGACTGCAAATTGTAATAGACTCATTGGCGATGTCCTTATTTTTTTCAGGCAATAACTTAAGGAGGAGAATATTAATCTGGAGCTGCATATGGCAGAAAAAGAACTTCTAATAGGTAGTGTGAACAAAAGAGAAATTTACCCCTTATTTAAGAGAAGGTAGGGAGGTAAGGACTGAGAGTAAATAGATTGCTCTAGCTGTCAAACACTCAGGTTCAACATACCTTTGCCATTTTCAGTATGTGCTGCAGGTCAGCTCTCATATTTACATTCCAGCAGGAAGTACAAGGACATACTACTTTGCTGAATGGATATAATCCAGAAATTGTATAAAACACTTTCACTTACATCCCCTTGCTAAAATTCTGTCACAAGACCAAAGCTCCTTATTAGGAACACTGAGAGAGGGGTGTGGAGAGAAGGGAGGAGACAGGAGAAAGTAGAAGGAAGGGAAAGGACAATAGGAAAAAGGGTAGGACTTTATTTTGTTCCCTCATGATGAAAATACGTGAGTGAAAGTTAATAATAGTTGCTACTATCCTTGAGAGAGAAACTTCTAATTTTCTTTTGAGAATATAACTCCACAAAGCAATAGTCTTAAAAGGAAACTGACCATGTAGACAGCAGAGTAAAAAGAGAAATTCACAGCCCTGAAGATATGGCTGAGGCCCTGAATCTATCACCTAGGATATCTGTTGTGTCTTTAAATGAGCTATATTTTCCTTTCCTTTCCCCTCCCCTCCTCATTCCTTCCCTTCCCTCCCTTTCCCTTTTCTTCCCTTCCCTTTGTGTCTTGTTTTCTACTTCTAGGGATCAAACTTTGGGCTAAGCAAGTGATCTAGCCTTTAGCTACACCCTCAGCCTGCAAGGCAATGCATTGTGAAAGCCACTAAGCCACTTAGGTTCAGAGTTTATTTTTGCACTTGAAAACACCTCAAATGACCTCCTTGTAAGTCTCCCTAAACAATCTCTGCTCCAGTCTTTTTGTGCAATCTTTTCCTTTGTGGTGCTTTCTTTCAATTGTGGAATGTAAGTTTAGAAGTTTCTCTCTCACCTAAAGATAGCTGCAACTAGAATTATTTGCATTCTCCCATCCTGCAGAAAAGGTAAAGAGAAATAAGCAGAAAGACTGCTATTGGTCCATCAAGATCAATTATCTTCCATTTTCAGTAGTTCACAGATTTAGGTTAAAGATTACATTTCTCAGCTTTCTAATATCGAGATGTGGCCTTTTGTAATTACAAATTTGAATCATCTATTTGTTTCTTTATTAAAGTCTATTTCCTCCAGTTGGGTATGAACTATGAACCTTGAGACACTATCTTTTTCTTTCAGTATTATTGTATATATGGTAAATGTCATGAAATGACCAACACAATGCTTGTGAGCACATAGCTATTATTCTAAAAGTGCTTTTGACTAACATGCTTCACCTATTCAAAGAGATCACCACTCCGTCAAGAGAGAGCTACAGCCACACGGGGTAGTGAGGAAGAACCTTTTTCCTTCATTTTGTCCTTTATTAATTATTCTTTAGGTTTCTGTCATACATCATTTATAATTTCAATTATATTACATGTGTTTTTTTTAGCATTGGGGTGACCTCAGATTTGAAGATAGGGAAAGTATTGTAGCTCTGAAAAGGAGCTACAATAGAGATGAGAGTACAGATGTTATGCACAGCTGCAGCTTCCTGGCTGGGCTGTTGCTTCCACTCAGGCATCTTGGGAGTAGGGTTTGCATCAATGGTTCCAACAGTCTCTTCTGCCAAATTACAATGCTGAAGCAACGTCTTCCTAAACACTGAAGACTTACTCTCTCTATGTGACAATTCCAGGTATGCTTAATGAATTTTCTTTGTAAAAGTATGTTTTGGGGTACATGATCTTTTTTCATGTCTCCATTGCCTTAAACTTTTCTGCTGTTTTTGTTTTCCTTCAGGTAATAGAAAATAATGTAAACAATTAATGTGTGATGTTGATAAGTAATGTCACGTCTTTTACATTGTGTTCAGAAATGTACTTTGAAGGCTTTCTTTTTGTCTCACACACTGCTTTTCATATAGCATTTCTTAATTATTATTAACTGAACGTTATCTCTATTTAGATGTGATTGATCACTATGTCAAGTGATTTAAAAATGAGATGACATTGGCATGTACATATACTCACATTAAAATATTGTTTAGATCAAATTATTTCTTATAGGAATGAGGTTACTAAGTATGCATCATTTATAATGTGCTTGCACTGCTCCAAGTGTTACGATAAAAAGCAAAATCGTTTAATCAGTAACGAAAGATTCCCGCTACAGGCTATTTGTTCTGAGCAGTTGCAGTTGTTCTACTATCTGAAATTATTTGAAACTGAAAATTTTGAATTTTCACTTGAAATTAGATAGCACTTATTCATTCTTAAAGAAAACCTAAGTATTGTATACAAATTAAAGCAGATTTTTAAAACTTTATAAAGTATGCAGAATAATTTTGAGTTAAAAGTACTCATTTTTTGCAAGATTATCCAATGAATTTGCAAATACTTTCCTATTAAAATGTTTTTGGGCTGAGCCCCAGTGGCTCAAGCCTGTAATCCTAGATATACAGGAAGCTGAGATCTAAGCATCATGCTTTGAAGCTAACCTGGGCAGGAAAGTTTGTGAAACACTTATCTCCAACTAATCAGCTAAAAGCCAGAAGAGGAATTGTGGCTAGCTTTGGGCAAAATCTCTCAGGTACAGTGTCCAGGCCCTCAGTCCAAGCCCCAGAACTGGCACAAAATATAAAATAAAAAGGTTTGAGACTTAATTTAGTCATTTCATCTAATCACGGATGCTTTCCCTCTAACTTATGAGTCAATTCTACATCTACATAGTCAATCCTAATTATTGTGTGAGGTGAACATGATAACCACTATACTAAGGAAACTGGCTATCAATCCTAATTATTGTGAAGAATCTATCAACAGCATCAATACTCTCATACCCTGGAGGATATGATAGTCAATCAAAACACAGATAATCAAAGATTTCTAATGAAGTGCTGGGAACCCAGCTATGATACCTTTGCTTCCTGAGGCACCCTGGTGGAGTATTCATGTTTTGCCACACAGTGTCATTTTCCTGGCCAATTCCTTTTACCACCTCTATCATCCCCATCTTCTAGAGGACTGGAAGTCTTCCTCTGATGGCTCTACACTTCCAAAATCACTCATATTATTCAACTTACTATACTGATGTTTTGACCTGAGTACCTATTGGTACCTCATAGTTTGCATCCACATCTTAAATATTTTCCATTCTCCTCTCTGATGCTAAAAATTATTTTGAGGTTCCTCAACATGAAGTTGTCCTCATAATCATAAAATCCACCCTAATTAGTGCAAATTACTACTTCAAAGATTTACCAGACAATACTTCCTTATAGATTAATGAAAATAGTCAATTATAATACATATCTCCAGAATCTAATATGAATGGTCAAATTATATAGGAGCAGATCTCCAGAATCTACATGTTTTATTCTAGCAACTTCTCCCCAAGCCCTTAAGTAATGTAAAGTCTGTTACATATCTATGAAATAGCTGTGCATAGAGAAACATGCCTATAATCTTAGCATATGGGAGGCCGAGGCAGGAAAACGAATGGTGTGAGAATGGCCTGGGACACATAGCAAAGCATTGTCATATATGCATATATGTGTGCATTTATGTACATATATACATGCTTATGGATGTATGCATGTGTATATGTATATATGTATAAATGTGTTTTTGCCTCAAAAATGGATTTTCAAAATGGGAGAGGGGTTCTAGATTTACTCTATGCTTCAAGGCACAGGGGAGTACAAGAGTCTTACAGACCCTTACACATCCACATTTATATCCAAAGTCTCAATGAAAATGAAGAAATGCATTTTTTGATTGACTGACTATTTCTTTTATATTGTTGCTGAGAAAATAAGAAAGAAATAGGCTGCTTTCTCCTAGGGAACACCATGTCAAAAAATTACGTGAAACCTCTGGTAGAACTATGATCGTGGGATTTACGACTCGCTAAATTTACAAATGTCAGATACAAATGTACAAGACAGACGCAGAAAAAATATCCACAGGGGTCATGTGTAACTCAGACCTCATAAGCTTGAATCACAGCAGTTCTTGAATGATTCCTGGACACTGGATCCTTCATGACTTCATGGAAAAAACTCAGTGCACTTGTAGGATGATTTTCTTGGCATCCATTAACAGGTCTCCTGTTAATGGCCAGCCCACAGAGTCTTTTCTTCCCAACCCACTCCTAGAATATAATACCACTCATGAATGACTCCCACAGCAAGGAAAAAAATAATTAAACCATCAAAGTCGAATTTGTTCTTCAAAAATTCTGGCTTTAGCAATATTTTTTCATAATTTGAATGAAAAGAAATGTATTAATTAGTCAATTCCTAAAGCTATTAAACAAAAAGATTTAATAGAAAAATAGATAATATTAAATATAAAAATTAACAAGTTAGAAGCCAGAAAAATAGCTCAGTTAGTAAAGGTTCTCAGAAAAATTTAAAACAATTAAAAATTCTAATTAAAGCAATATATGAAATAGGTAGAAAGCATAATATACATAATTAGTAATTATTAAAATGGCAAAATAGCATCTCATTGGCATTTAAAATTTTTTTAAAGATCAGATAAATGCAAATGCTATGTAGGACACTTTAGTGTATAGACAGATAAGAAAAAATACTTACAAATTCATTTTCTAATTTGAGACATATTATAACAAAATGGAAAACACATCAATGTTACAATGAATATCATGATTACAAATGAGGGATGAAAGTCAATGAGTATATTAAAAATCATTTCATACTGATTGAGTAGAATTATTCCAGAAATAGTGGCTCAATATATAAAATCTATTCATATAACACATTGTGTTAGCAGGGGAGAAAACATTATATGATTACCTCTAAAATGCTGATGGCTCTAAATTGTAGAAAATGAACTGAAAATAGCTCAGCATTTGTTGTTCTTTTAAGCTCTCTTAATGAAATATGAATGATATTTCTTGAATATAAACATGCAATGGATATCATATTATATATGTGTAATATGCACTTCCATCTCAAAATCACCATCTTAAATTCTGAAGAAATTAATTGACATTCCCTGCTCACATCCGAAACAAGACAGCTATCTGCATCTTTTATGGAGCAAGATGATGGTAACATTAGCCACTGACAATCAAATAGAAATAGAACAATAGGAAAGAAAAAGGCAAAATGATATCTAATGTGGATGACATCTAATATGATTAAATATCTGTAAAAACCAAAGAAACCATTAGAAACTTACAAGAGGAAAAGGAAATTCCCTGTCTGACCCCTATCCTGTCCGTTTTGTGAATCTCTAGCATTTTCCTTAACCAAGGTCAAACTGTGAGGCCATAATGATAACCTTAATCTCATTTGTGCTTTTGAAATCAACTTCCCTTTTGTGTTTTACAGAGTGCACTTTCATCGAAGCAGTTGTTAAGTAATACAGATGTTGTCTCTAACCTCAGTCTTCCTTTTTCCTGTGCCTCTGTCATTGTGCTTCTCATCTGCTGTATAAACGGCTGTCTGTGCAGGTATGCTACTCTCGTCTGATGTGTAATTCTCCTGAAATAAAGTCCTAACTTCATGACCCCATTTTCTATAGTAGGCTCTTAATTCACTTTTCCAGATCCACTTGGGCCTAATCTTCTATATGTAGTTTATACGTATCTGACTTCTGAGTATCTTAGATATAGCTGTACTTGTAGCTCAGTATATTTTAGAATATGCATCCATTCTCTTAGTAAAATAAGTGACGGTGATGTCTATTAATATCTGAGCACTGATTATTTCGCCTTAAGCAGCTACATCTTAAATTACCAGAGACATAGTTTCTTTCTCCTTTGAAGTCCCAGTCTCTTAATTTCCTTCTGTTTATGCCTGCTTTCACTGACTTTATTTAAAAACTTCATGAGAGTAGAAAAGGATTTAAACCCATTATATGCAGCTCTAGCATTACATAGACAAATGCTTTTTTAAAACAGTGTGGTTTCCCGAAAGACAACAGGTAAAGTGTTAAGCTCAACTAAGGACCTTGCCTTTGTCTATAATTTATCCAGATTTCATTTCTTGGTTGTGTTCCATTTGAGTTGGCCCTAGCGCTGTATTCTCAAGGCCTGTTACCGTTCCTGACACGTGCTAGACAATAATGATCCTACCTCTATGGCTGTATGAAAATTAACTGAATTATAATGAAAGATACAAAGAAGCAAAGGCTCAACAATAGCGTGAGCCAGCTTTAGGTTCCAGTTACACCTTTTATATTTTATCACAGGAATGGTTGTTTCACTTATGTTGTTTTGTGGATGTAAATTAAAAAATAATTCCAACAGATTACTAGTCACTTTTTTTTTAAACCCCTAGCACTACCAAAATCCCTAGCTGTGGAAGAAACAAAGGTGTTGGTAGAAGGTATAATCAAAGTCAGAAAGTGGCAGTCTGATCCTTAATGGGAATGTGATAAACGGATTGGCCATGTGCTACACTGATCCCATTATGTATTGGTTGCTTGTTAACTTCTTATACATTTTGAGCTGGAAAGCCTTTCCTCCGTGAGGATGATGATCGCCTTTGAAATTCCTTGAAAATGCCTTGTAAATCCCCATGTAAAGTGCAAATATTCACAATGTATCCAACCTTGAACAGCTTTAGCTGTCTGCAGAAAGCAAAGCCTTAAAGGAATCGGAGGGATGCTGGTGGGACGTGAGGGCGCGGAAGGCTGGTCCAAGTGACCACTTCACAGGGGCCGGAGCGTCCTCACTTCCCTCTCCTCCCCAGATGCCCCAGAGTTTAGGTCCTAATTTGCAGCTTTGGTTAAGCCTAGGGAGGACTGGGCATTTTGTTTTAAAGTACTGCCTTTAACATCACACAGGCACCCTCGGGGAGGACTCCAAACTACTTGGCCTCGCTGCAATTTTTAACTCAAAAAATGAAATGGTCCAGGAGCATCGACGAAGCACAAGTCCCAAACCATCTGCGTTTAGAACCCAAAAAGGAAGGGGGGACAACAGCCCACCCCATTCCTGAACTCCACCACCGGAGAGAGCGGGAGCGAGCAGCCGAGGAGGGGGCGGGTCCATCGTGAGGCCACGCCCCCTCCTCCATCGCGAAGCCACGCCCCTCCTCCTCGCCTGTCGCTGATTGGCGGCGACGTCAGGATGAGGACGGAAGGGCGGGCTCACGGCTAAGGCGCTCCTTCGGCGCCGTGGGTGTGTCCTAGCTGGGAGCGCGCGCGCGTACGTGGGTGCGCGCGCGCGTCTGAGAACCGGAAAGGAGGCGGGGCCGCGGCGGTAGCGGCGGCGCGCGCGGTCCCCGGAACGTGCGCACCGCAGACGGCGCGGATCTCAGGAAGCCGGGTCCGCCGCGGGAACGGGGAGAACCCGGGTTCCTGTGTGAAAGACGGCGACGGCGGCGGCGGCGGGGGGTGGGCAGCTCGTGAGAGACGGTCGCGATGAACACGGTGCTGTCGCGGGCGAACTCGCTGTTCGCCTTCTCGCTGAGCGTGATGGCGGCGCTCACCTTCGGCTGCTTCATCACCACCGCCTTCAAAGACCGGAGCGTCCCGGTGCGGCTGCACGTCTCCCGGATCATGCTGTGAGTGCGGCCGTCGGGCGGGCGGGCGGGCGGGGACGGCGTCCGCACCCCCCACCCCGGGGCCGTCCTCCGCCCCCCCCTCCGGCCCGGCGCCCCGGGCGCGGCCCCCGCCTGCACCCCGGCCCCCGGCCCCGGCCCCCCGCCTGCACCCCGGCCCCCGGCCCGACGCCCCGGCCCCGGCCCCCCGCCTCCACCCAGGCCCCCGGCGCCGTCGTCCATTCCCGGGCTCACTCTCAGAGGTGCATCTCGAGCGGCCCGCGGGTCGGAGGCTCCGCCGGCTTCCTGTCCCTCCCTTCTCCCTCCGCCGTCCCCGGCCAATGAGGGAGCAACACCGCAGCAAACCCGCGGCGCCGCCGCCTCCCGCCCGGCGCCTCCCGCCCGCGCGCCCCGGGACCCCGAGGGGTCCGCGCCAGGCCCGCGGGCCGTGATGGCGGGGGGGGAGGCTGGGGAGGGGAGGGAAGGGTCGGCCACCGAGGGGTGGGATGAGGGGCGCGGGCAGGAGGCCTCGCGGCGGGGCGGGAGCCCCCTCCGCCTCCCCCCCGAGCAACTTCGCTTTTGTGTCATTTGTAACCGGAGTTTGCCCTGCTTGACATTCCCCGGGCTCCCAACCTTGGGCCACTCGCGGCCGACTGGGAAGTTAGGCTGGAGACCCTGCCGGGAAGCCAAGTCGGGGACGATCGCACCCATCCTTCCCTGAGACCTCGGGTGGAATAAACACGCACACAGACACACAGATTGCACACACACGCACACGCACACACACACAATTGCAGGGTGACAGTGTTGATATCAGCGACCTGCTTGATGTCCCTTTGGCCCTCACTTGACATGAATTGGTTGATAACTGTTTTCCTGATTCGGTTAGGCCTGGGGTAGTGCCAGTCTGTACTACCCCCCCCCCCCCATCAGCTTCTTCAGGGAGGGCTTCGAAGAGATTGAGCTGTTTTAAACACTGAGCAAACTTGTCTCGAGCAAGTTTCTTACTTTCCTGCACCTCAATTTCCTTTTGTTTAAGGTGAAAGTAATAATTAACTGGTAGGCTCTGTCTGAGAATTGAGATAAATGTGAAAAATACATAGTAGATCTGACATACAGTAAGCACTCTCAAGTAGCAGCTGTTCTTGTTTTACTTTCTCCACACCACCTGTAGTCATACGTATTTTTATTCTACCCCTTGTGTCTGCTTTACATCAAGTAGTTAGCTTTTTTATTTTTGGCAGTTTTTTTAAAAATCTCCCTGGGTTTCCTTAACAGTCTCAATGTATATGAAAATAATAGCAAAGACCTTTTGTATTGAATTAGAATGCTAACCTTATTTCCACAGTGCAGGTTTCTCTGACTGTAATTTGTGCCTTCTTAGAACTGCTGTTTTACTTGTGCACAGCTTTACATTGCTATGTGAATGTTCTTGTTATATATGAAGGGTAGTAAAAATTGTGTCCTTTACTTCTAGAAAAAATGTAGAAGACTTCACTGGACCTAGAGAAAGAAGTGATCTGGGATTCATTACGTTTGATATCGCTGCTGATATCCTTCAAGAAACTTTTTGTTTTATGGATAGTTTTATAATAGATTACATTATATTATTCAACAATTTGGAAGACTGTAGATATGACTCTACTGTCTAGTCATTTAAACATTGGTACTTCCTCATTTACATTTTCAGCAAACTATGATTTATAAATTATTTGAACCAATTGTAAATTCTTCCTGGGAACTTTACATTGATCAAAATTCTCACAAGAAAGTTTGGAATTTGGGGAAGAGAATATGAAATTAGATGACCTGGACTACATAAGGAAAAATATTACCCAAGCTCATCCTGATTAAGAATAGTTCATGTATAGTCCCAAAGAACACACCTCGTAAGATGGCAGAGAGAAATATATTTAAAAAGGGAATTACATAAAGGTTGGCTATTATTAGAATCCTTATTGTTAAACTATATTAGGATTTTCTGCTTTTTTTCCCCTCTTCCCCCTTTTTGGTAATGAGGTTTGCCTCAAGCCTTTTTGCTTTATTTTTCAGATCAGGTCTTCTGCTTTTGCCTGGGTAGGCCTCTGACCAAGATCCTTCTACTGCTTAGCAGAGATTACAGGACTTCACCATCTCCCCAAGCTTCTTGTTTTGAAAGAGGATCTCCTTTACTTTTGCTGCCTAAACAGGTCTTAAACTTCTACCTTCCTATTTATGCTTCCTGAGTGATGGGATATCAGGTGTTTTATCACCACAGCCTTCACTTGCCTTACTAAGACCCTACGATTAAAAATGATTTTGGAGAGTGAACATTGTGCACTTGGGGAAGCAACCATCTGATAGTTAAAGCAGATCAGAGGGCTGGATAGCTTGTCTTTTGTTTGTCTGTTTCCCTGGGACTACTTTTAATTTTTCAGAAATGAATTCTTGGGACTTAGAAGTAAATGGGGTGTTAATTCTAATGGAGTCTTTTAAGAAATAAAGATGTCCTCAGAAATGTAGGTTGAACTTGGTGCAGGTTGTTGAAAAAAATCTACTTAAATGAGAAGTACTTGAGATCTAGTCTGATGAAAATTGTGTATGTTTTGAGAATTCCATTGAAATTTCCTGATATTCCAACTATCTTATTTGTACATTACTAATTTCTTCACCTATAGTTAATTCAGAATTTCTTAATGACATAGTTGTTAATATTTGAAATTTTATCTGTTCTTGTAAAGTACGTATTAGATTTCTTAGTTCTAAACAAGTGATTTTTAATAAGTACACATAATTATAAGTGAATTTATGAGTTTCTTGCTTCCCTATGTAAACATACATACTAAATGTCCACAATTTAAATATGTGTCTATTTAAATCCAAATACCCAGTTGGATCAGTTGTTAATAATGGCACCAGTCTCGTGGCCAATTGTGTGAGTGAGCCTCTACCCCAAACTGAATGTAGCCAAATAATGTTCAGTTGTCTCTTCCCAAAGCAATTTATATAGTGAGATGTTTTGATCTGGATTGGCATAAAACCAAAAGCAACTTACACAATTTATTATTTTTTTTATTTACTTGAGACTAGTGAAATGTTTACTTTATTGTTATTAAGTGGTAGTGATATGAGTTTAACCTTAGAGCTGCAGTGAATCAGTGGTTTGAACTAATATGTCCTTCATTCTTTTGGACTAAGTGAGTTATTACAGAAAAATAAATTTTGGATTAGTGGTGCTTGCATTTACTGAGGAGAATGCAGACCATTTTTTGTTTGGTTTTGTAATGGGCTGTATTTATCAAGTATATCTTATAAAGATGCTTATTTTAAATCTTTTTAACAGTGTCTCCGTATGGTTCTGGAACAATTTGTTTTTTGTATTAGTACTGATATGGATGATTATTGTAAATACTACTAAGATCTGTTTAAATTTTTTTTAATTAAGTTTTTTTATTGTGAAAATACTGTACAGAGGGATTATAGTTACATGAGTAAGGTAATGAGTACATTTCTTATCCAGCATTGTTGCCTCCTTCTTTGTTTTTCCCCTACCATCCCTTCCCTCCCACCTCCTCAGCTACATTTACCCCCCACCCCCCTAAATTGTAAATTTTGTTTTTCAGGTGCCTGTGGCTCATGTCTATAATCCTAGTAGCTGCTCAGGAGGCTGAGATCTGAGGATCATGGTTCAAAGCCAGCCCAGGCAGGAAAAGTCCATGAGACTCTTATCTATAATTAACCACCAGAAAACGCAAAGTGGTGCTGTGGCTCAAGTGGTAGAGTGCTAGCCTTGAGCTGAAGAGCTCAGGAACAGCACCCAGGCCCAGAGTTCAAACCCCACATCGTCAAAAAAAAATGTGCTGCCCTGTAATTTGTATATTCCTTAATTTGTTCACATCTAGAGAATATATTTGATTGGAATGTTAAGCAGTTATTTCTTTATTTATCAGCAGAATATTCAACAAAAAATAATGTAAGTATATGTAAGTATATTGTCATAATTACACACCTTTACTCTTTATGAAAGAATATAATTTTTTTCACTGCCTGTCATAGCTTAGTAAAAAATAGCAAGTATATATGGAGATAAGTCTATTAAAGCTTTTTCCTTTGGTAAATTTCATTGGTAAATATGTCTTATCTCTAGCATTGTATGCAGAAAGATGTTCATGGAAAGTTACAGGTGATATATAAAGAAAACAATTCAAGAGTGTCTATTGATATATTTCTAAATTTAAAGTAAAAGGCAGAGAATTTAAGCTTTGCTAATACTTTCTCTGTGTACTGGCATTAGTACTTAAGTTAGTCTCTGTCAGAAACTCATCTTCTAATAACATGCAGATATTCTGGTAGAAGGGAAGGAGGAATTCTGTAGGTCAAATGTTAAACATGTTATCTGACATTTAATTGGTCAAATATACTGAGATTTTGTATAAATACAGCATTACATAAGTGAATTATATTGTGCACTTTTCCATAGTGTTATAAAATGGGGAAAAATCGTTATTAAAGATTTCCTGTAAAGAAAACCCAGAATTAAGATACTGTTTTAAGTACTCATAAATTGCTCTTTTGTTTTGATGTTAAGTCTGATTATAGGACTGAAACACAAAAAGATTAAGAAGTGTAATGAAAAAGTATAGTATTGGTTAAAAAAACTTACGATATTAACATAATACTACATGTGTCATATGCATAATAAAGATGCATATTTTTACAAGTTTGTGCTCAAAGTAACTCATGATCAAAAAGTTGGGCTCTACATCCAGTGGTAAGATGAGAAATGATGTTTTTGAACACTGAGTTGTGTATGAATGAGGGAGTGACACTGTTGCTTAGCGATGTGTTGTTTGATGTAAAATATTCTTTTCCACAGTTAAAATTAGCTCTTTGGCAGCATAATTGAATCAACAAAATTTGACATCTGTAACAAACTCTTATTATCAAGATGCATAATCAAAACCTCTTAAGATTATTAAAATATTTTGAATCCATCTTAGTACCGATATTTATGTTTTTCTGTTTAAAAAAATCAGTAATGTTTAAGTTTTTGTAGTCTTTTAAGTCTTATCTAATATTTTTGAGAACTATTCTCCTTTGTTTTAAAACTATATTAGACTCATCAGTCTTGAGTACGTGAACTAGTCTTTATAAATCATTGGGGGTGTTTTTTTGTTTCGTTTTTTGATTTTTTTCTTGTCTGTCATGAGACCTGAACTCTGGGCCTGGGCGCTGTCCCTCAGCTCTTCAGCTCAAGGCTAGTGCTCTACCACTTGAGCCACAGTGCCATTTCTGGATTTTTCAGCTTATTTAGTCCTGGGGAATCGAACCTAAGGCCTCATGCATGCAAGGCAAGCACTCTACCACTGAGCCACCTTCCCAGCACCAAATCATTATTTTTAAGTTTAATAGTGAAAAGCCATTGAACTGTTGAATTAAAACATTCAAATGATTAGTTTATGATTGAAAGTATAGTCTTACAGAACATTTGTTGCAGATAGGGTATATCTTAGAATATTTTAATAGAATATTGTTAAATTGTTTTAATTTATATTTTACTGTTGTTACTGAAGACATTATGTAACAGACAGAAAATATGACAGTGAAACATATGGAGTTAAAATGTTGTTTATATGATCCTTTTAGTTGAATAATTTTGTATTTTTCATCAGTTGGAGGTAATCTGGTGGGTTTCCTTTTTGTTTTTGTTTTTTTGGTAATCTCATTTTTAAGGGATAGCACATTATTTAATTTATCAATTAACTGGAATTTCTATCACTTTAATTTATTACATGTTTATTTTGAACATAGATTCTATACCAGGGTTTTTGTTGTTGTTGTTGTTGTTGGTTTTTTTGTTGTTTGTTTGTTTGTTTTTGGTCTTTTTAATTGTTGTTTTTTGGTTGTGAAGCTTGAACTCAGGCCCTGGGTACTGTCCCTTAGCTTTTCTGTTCAGGGATAGGGCTATGCCACCTTGAGCTCTACTTCTGATTTTCCACAGTTAAAATTAGTTAGAGATGGGAGTTTCAAGAACTATTCTTACCTGGTCTGGCATCAAACCAAGATCTTTCACATCTCAGTCTCCTGAGTAGCTAGGATTACAGGTGTGAGCCCCCAGTGCCCAGCTATATGCCATGTATTTTCTTAGGCACTGGGAATGCTGGGATAAATAAGTTTAGACCTCTGTCCTTCAGATTTAGCACAGTATTATATTAAAAAAGCTATTCTTGAAGATGAAATTAACAAATACATAAACATTTTTCAACAAATTATTGAAATAAATGTTACCCGTATGAAAGAATACCTAAGTTTTGTTTGTAGTGCTGTTTTACCTCAGAATAACTTGTAAAACAATACTAATTTGGAATTTGACAGATTGTTGCTTTGGTAAATGATAGATTTAAAAAGTCATATAATGTTACCGTGTATTCAAATTTGTATTCTTCGGTCTTTATGTTTGTGTTTAAAGTTAGAGACTTTAAAGTAAACTGTTAGATATAACTCTTCATGTTTCTTCTTAGTAAATTTTCTTATCACCCCGAGCAATCAGCCTTACAAGCCAGTATGTGATTGCTTAAGAGAAAATTTCTTGAGATTTAGTATCATTCACAAATGAGTTTTCATTTTAAGTCCCCAATTTTTTATTTGCAACTTGTTTGTGATATTTTGAAATATAGTGGCTTTAAATAATTGTCTACCTCTAAAAATTTGCAGTGACATGATAATGCATTTTTTAATATAAAGGGAAAAATGTGTTAAACCTTTATTTCTTAGTGATTTCCTTAGTGAGTGATTTAAAATTTAAAAGATGCCCCATCTTTCTTATATGTATCTGTAATTGTCATTTTGTATGTTTCAGGATTTTAGCAAATCCATCAAAGTTGCATCTATTGAGGTGTCAACTATTTTCTTACTAAGAGTGGAACTGATAAGATGCTACTTCTGAATTAACTAATTCTTTAATGTTTTAATATAGGCTCTGAACCAAGTTGTCCTTTGGGACAAGATTGTTTTGAGAGGCGATAATCCGAAGCTGCTGTTGAAAGATATGAAAACAAAATATTTTTTCTTTGATGATGGAAATGGTCTCAAGTGAGCAGCTCTTTTAACATTTTTATAGTCAATAAGATGTAGAAGGAGATGAAGGTTTAGAGTATTAAAGAGACCCAGGAATGTCGCTCAGTAGTACAGAGCTTGAATAGAATGTGCAAAAATGCAGGTTTATTCCCCAGCATGACAGAAAAAGAGGGTGGGCGGAAAGAGATCAAAGCAAAAAAGAACATTGGGTATGAGAAGAAATACATTGGGATCTAAGATATGTAACCAGTTCTCTTACAGTATGTGAAATGTAATGATCAGATTAACAAAGCGCACCATCTCTATTTAAGGGCTTGCTTGTATACAGTAAGACTAAGATAGTTACACTGTGGTCTGCTTTCCAAACGGGTCAGAGAAACTTCATTGAGAAAGCAGCAAGCACAATAGGTATAGGAGTTGATGCGGAAGTTTCTGGTGTGCTAGTGTATTCTAATATGGTAGGAAAAGGTAATTCTGATTTCAGATTAGACACCCTCTTAAGAATAAATAAAGTGTAAATAAATGTAAATAAAGTGATTAATACCTTAGTACTTGATTAATGACAGATTTTTCTGATTTTTTTTTTTAATAGGGGAAACAGGAATGTCACTTTGACCCTATCTTGGAACGTTGTACCAAATGCTGGAATTCTACCTCTTGTGACAGGATCAGGACATGTATCTGTCCCATTTCCAGATACCTATGAAATAACGAAGAGTTATTAAATTATTCTGAATTTGAAGCAACATATTTTTATACTTAATGAATTATATCTCATTTGTCTTTTCCTTTGCATCTTCATTTGTTTTTGGTTGTTACTTTTTTAAAACTTGTTTTGAGGGGGATTATAAAAAAGAACCATCAAAAAGGCATACAAGAAGGAAAAGGTTAATGGGCTACAGAAACAAGTTTCACAAAACCACACAAAACAAAGCCACCAGGTGGAATATTGCAGGAGTAGGGCAACTATGTATAAGAATTTGTAAAAATATATCTATTTCAAATATTCCTTGTTTATTTTTCTTTATGGAGTAACCATAAAGAGTTGTTGACATTTTCCCAGGTGCCTCTAGGTTATAAGAATTGAATTATATGTTTGCATTCATGCAGGCTCACATTAGATGTGATTTAGGTATAGACATTCTCTTATCTCTTTAGGGTATGTTAATTACTGGAAACATTAGTATGGCTAATTGTTAAAAGCCTGGTTTACAAAACTCATATGTGATAGTTTATTTTATTTGTCTTAGGAATGCCCATAATGCTTGTTTTTCTTGAATGATTAGCAGCTTTTTCCACTTAAAAGACTAAATACCTCTTTCTATGATGTAAATCATTCAAACTCATTTTTAAAGTTTCAAGTCAACCAAATGTGTCTTTCAGTGTTTTCTCTAAATATGTTCCTTTGTATATTTTTGTATAGTTTTCTAGCATTATCGAAAGTTGAGAATGTGTGCATGGTTTCTCTTCTGAGTTAAATTTGTTCAAGTGAGCATGCCAAGGTAATCATTTGCAATTTTTTTTGTAGGTCCACATTTTAGTAATTATCGGAATAGTAGTAGTGTTTGTGGTGTGCCTTTCATTTATGAAGCACTCTCCTGTATCTTACTGTATGTTATCCTCAGTAGTCTAAATGAGGTAAGTGGCATAAATGTTAACTGTTTGCTGATGAAGAAATGGAAACCCAGGTGTTAATTAAAATATCCAAAGTTAAATAGTTAGCAAGGAAGGAAGTTAAAACTTGAACTCCAATCCAGTTCTCTTAAGCTATTCTTTTTACTTATACCTGAGTTTGCATATGATTCATCAGATTTCATTTACAGTTTCATTACATTTTTTTGGCTACATTCCTTATCACTCTTAGAAGTTTCCCTATATTGTATGGAAATGACTTTTTCAAGCAGCCAACAACTTACATAGTAATAATTCATTCTCTGCATAAGTTTATTTGATGCTGACCATATGCAGAAATCTAAATATATGTAAAGATAGTTTAGGGATGAAGTACATGATGAAATATGTGATCTTGTTTGACATGGTTCTCAGTAGTGATCAAATAAACATCCTTAAAAGTAACTGCAAATTACCCTTAAAAGCAGGACCAAACACTGTAGCTATCACTATTAGCAGCAACCAAAAAGGGCTAATATTTTCTAAGAATAGCTTAACATTTCTAGTTACCTCACATAAAATATATCATTGTTTAATTACATTTACCTTAACTGTGGTTCCCTGTGACTACATTTTACAAAATCATGCATGTGAAGCTTTTTAAGCCAGTGAGAAATACAGTTATCATGAATAGTAAGCTGAGTTTGGCTCCCAGTTTTTTCATTAAACTTGTCCGGGTCTGGATTTCTGTATCTAACATTGCAGTTTTACTAGTTAACTTAAATGGTGGTCTTTTTTACACCACACAAATCTGTAGCATTTGTTTTATCTGTTCAGCCAGGTAATTGAACAGAGAAGCACCTTAGTAATGTGACAACAGAAAGACCATTGAAAAACACACAATTCATCCTGCTCTGAACTTCGTTACATTTTTCACCTAGAAAATTTAACTTCATTGACTCAATAGGTACTAGATATATGAACTTAAAATCTGCAGGTGTTAAGGTTTAGAAAAACATGGATATGTTGATTTAGGAAGGTGTGCACGACAAGCCTATACTGTTAAAGCAGACCTACATTCTGGATTAATAAGTGGATCTTCAGTACAATTTACTACTGACGTTAAATCCAGTAATTATTTACAAAGCCTGCTGTATTGGAGTTTGGTGGGGCAGAGAGGTAGTAGGAAGACCTATCTGTATCAGTGTGGTTTTACTTGAAGGATTTTTTGTGGTTTTTACTTAAAGGAAACTACTCAGTGCTCCAACATGAAAATAAGGAACTTGCATCCAGGAGCTCATTTTTGGGTAGTATAGCTTTGTGAGTTTACCATTGTGAGTCTTCATTATAAAAAGTGTTGTTCTCAGTGTTTTAAATAACTCATCAGATCCCTATAGACAGGATTTGGGATTTACAACTTACTATGAGCAGATATCCGAGCCCAGTAATGATTGAGGAAAAAAAGAAAATGGCTATTGGGAATTTAATGTAGCACTCCCATTCTCTACATATTCTACCGTTGGACCCAGAAAATAACTTTTTATTTTCACAGTTAATTACACTTTGTTTCTTATGCTAAAAGGAAAAATTTTAAACTTCAGATTTCCTTCAAGTGTGTGTGTGTGGTATTGGTGTTTGAATTCTGGACCTTCCACTTGCTTGTTAATTGACACTACCATATGAGTTGTGACTGTATCTGTTTTGCTGGTCAGTTTTGGGGGTTGGAGTATTTAGGACTTTCCTCCAGATTTCAACCTTTTCAAAAAATAGGATTATAGGCATGAGCCACCAGCATCTGATACAGTTTAGAAATTTCTAAGAGTATAGTTAAAAAAAAAACAAATTTATTTTGAATTTCCTTGCTGGTAATTGTTTCACTTTTTTTTATGGGTCTGGCCTGCTAATTAGTGCTAAGAATGAGCTTTGTGAATTTAAAACTTTGAATTTGGGGCATGTAGTGTGGAGGTGCTCATGTGTAATAAGTCTGGGGGAACCCCATATATCATGACCTTTGATTATAAACATTTCAAGCTTTCTTTGCTACTGACAGCCTTATTCAGGACTGCCAGTGGTTTCAAGAGATCTTTCAAAAAGTTGTTGCATGCTTTTGATGCAATTTGAGAAATGGTTTACTTCAAAAATACAGATTTGCAGAAAACAAAAAAACTACATGTGTTTGAGGATTTTCCTAATTGCAATAAATACTCGGCATTTTTCTAACACAAATGAATTTGTTTACAAGTAAAAGTATGCATTTTAAAGGATTCTCAGATTTAGGCTTTTTTGTTAAGTTACTGAACTAACTGTAGTATACTTGGGTTTTGCTTTTTGGTGGGAAATAAAGGATGAGGCTGGAAAGGCAATTACACCCCAAATACCTATTTCTGAGGACTGAATGCGCAAATACTAGACTGTAAGCCCTTTGAGGACAGGGTGTCGGATTGTTGTATGTTCCCCAGCACCTAGTATAGTGCCTTGTCACATGATAGGCACCCAATAAACACTGGTGAAGAAGAAGTCAACATGCTTCTAGTGTGACCCAGCCACAGAGTTTGTAACTCACTGGTGTAGGTAAATGGTGCTCTGATCAGGTGCTATGGTCTGTTGTCCCACATTTTTCATAAAAGCCGAGTGATGTTTGGTGGTGAAAAGAGTGACAAATAGTCACTCACCAACCTGACTTTAAAACTATCTCAGGATGCTTGCTTACATGGAGCTCTGAGAAGTGGGTTGAAGTGTACAGCTGACTAGAAAGCCTCGTTTATTTACTGAGCGTCTGGTGGTAGTCAGCTCCAGTTTGGCTTATTATTCCCTTATTAAGGAGTTGTGGGAGTTATTTGAAAAAACATTAAGTGGGGAGGGGGGCGGGATGGTTCTCAGAAGGAACACTGGCCAGTGAACTTGGACAACCAAAACAAAACTTCCTTGAAAGTAGAAAATGAACTTGGAGGGTAAGTTTCTAAATATGCTTATGGATTATAAGAGGTCAGTTATGTCCTGTTTTGCTCTGTCTTAACCCAGGGTACTTTGCCAGAATGTTCTCTTCAGGTATTCTATGGTTCCCTCATTGTACTCTTTTGACATTTTATCTTCCCTGGTGAAATATTAACAAGAATTTGTGTTTTAGACCTGGCTAATGGTGTTTCCAGGAAAAAAAAAAAGTGCCTTAGTATATATGCAAAGAAACCATGTGCTTGAAGGGACGTGAAAACATTTTCATGTGTGTAGCTTGCACCCTGCCCACTTAGCCATGAGGGTCGTTGGAAAGGCATCTGGAGCTTGGCAAATGAAGGGACTGATAAGGCTGCCACTGCTATGCCCCTGCTACTGCTGTTCTATTACCTGACTTGAGGGGTGCCTGCGACCTTTGCAGTAAAGGAATTGGTACAGAGAGCAGGAGGGAGGTGGGAAAGGATCAGGTGTGTTGAGGGATTGGCACAGCATCTTAGAACTGGGCCCCAAGAAGTCTTTCCACATTTGTGAGCATCGCACCCTTGAGAAGCCAGGGCTTCCCTGCTGCTGAATGCAAGACTATTCCTACCAAGAATCATGTATGTTATTAGAGTCTGTAAATGGCCTTTTATAAGGAGACAGACATCCATGGAATAGCTGCTTTCTGCTTGGTGCTTGAGAGTCCTCTTTTTTTAAATAACATGATGTGTCATATTAGGGAAGAAAATATTTCAGTAACTTTGGGAAGCCAAATTATTTCTGCATATACAAGAAAGCCATGGTTGGTTATTCAGGCATCTTAAAACGGTATGACTGAAGGCCTCACGTTCTTAACATCTTGTGTCACCGTAGGGCAGCAATGACAGCAATAAGGACCACAGTTCTACGGGGCCATGCGCATGTTTAGGACATCTTTAACAGGTGTACAAAATTACTGATACAGGAAGATGCCACGGGCAGTGCACTGAGCTGAGAAGAGCTAGCAAGCACGTATGTGCCTGTCTAATCATGCCCAGATAACACCTAGGGACTGTCCAGTTCCCACCCATGCCTCAGTTTATCTTACCTAAAGCCACTAAGAGCTGGCTGGCAGGCTGAAAGAAAAACGGAGAGGCCAAACCTGGTAATTTTGGGGAGGGGCGGGGGGTCACAGGATATCACTGTCAACATTCCAGGGTTAAGAATGCATTGCAAGCCAAGCGCAGGTGGCTCACATCTGTAAGCTACTCAGGAGGCTGATGTCTGAGGATCACAGTTCCAAGCCTTCAGGTGCAGGAAAGTCCATGAGACCTATCCATTTAACTGCTAAAAAGCTAGAAGTGGAGATGGGTGGCTCAAGTGGTCGCCTTCAGTGGGGTGAGGGGATAAACCTCAGGGACAGCACTCATGCCTTGACTTCAAGCCTTAGGAGATGCATAGGTGAAAGGGAAGATGGCTTTAGTTGGACAATCTCTTCACAGGAGCGACTATATAACAGAGTAGGGAGCGTGGATCTTGGATTGCAAATCACGCCATCTCTGCTTCGGTTGATAGATTAAACTGAACAGTCTTTTGCAGAATCCCATCATTGAGTAACTGATTTTTTTCATTAACATTTCTTATATTTTATAAAAAACCTTTTATTTTGTTTGTAGTGTGTAGGTTTTAAGGATTTTCTGAAAGTAAATATAGATTTCCCAGCTTAAAGTAGTAATTAGGCAAGGAAGTTTCCAGGCAAAAATAATGGTTCTAGCCCCATACTCCATCAGAACGTAAGAAAAAGCAAAGTCCTTCCACCCTTACTATGTATATCACAATGCAATTCAGCTGTGCTGACTCCTGCTCAGTGTTTTTCCAACTTTACTCCAGAGCTGCCCATGCTGTGTAGGGGACAGTAGGAATGACAATCATGGGCAGGTTATTTTAAACATTTGAGAATTCATCCAAATTGCTGGGATCACCACTGCTTTGACAGAAGCAAAAAAAAAAAAAAAAAAAAACTTGACAAAAAGTGGGCCATCATCTCACACAGTTTACTTGCTTGCTGTCCTCAAGATTCCTGTTTCAGGATTTGTGTGCTTGCTTCTCTCAGTGCAAATTTGTTTCCTTGTGGCATCAATATTTAAAGTTCTTATTGCCACTTGGGATTCTGTCATCTAACTATATGTTTATATAATGACTAGATAAATAGATCTAGATGGATGGATGGATGTTTGGATGTTTATGGACTAGGTTTCATAATAAGGATATCTAAGGTTGGTTTGTTTCTCTTATAGGAGGTGAATTAATAAGAAAACAACAGGGTCATTAGTAAGTTTTAGGTAGAGTTGACCATGTATGTCCTTGGAAGATTGGTTCCCTAGGAGCTCCTGCAGATACCAAAATGCAATGATGCTCAAGTTCCTTACATGAAATGGTATATTTGCATATAAGCTGCTCATTCATAGCTAGTCTCCCTATATTGTAAGTCATCTATAGGTGATCTGTGGTGACTAGTACAATACAAATGCTGTTGTAGACTTCTTTAGAGAAGATTAGTAGGAATACAAATCTAGTCTGAGACTATTCCATTGTAAAGCAACAATAAGTTTTCTAAAATTTTTGAAATACAGTTGCTCAGATCTTTAAATGCAGAACTTGAGGATTTGGGGAACAGTCTATATTACCCAGGTTTTATGTTTTTTCTGCTGTAAGATTGGCATTTTAGCCAGACGCCATTACCTCATGCCTGTAATCCTGGCTACTTGGGAGGCTGAGATCTGAGGATTGTAGTTTGAAGCTGGCCTGGGCAGAAAAGTCCCCAGAAAAACTCTTACCTCCAATTAACTACTCAAAAAATTGGAGTGGAGCTGTGATTCAAAGTAATAGAGTGTTAGCTTTAAACAAAACTGCTCAGGGACGTGCCCAGGCCCTGAATTCAAGTCCTGTGACTGACCCCTCCCCCCAATCAAAGATTGGCATTTCAGAACACATTTTTAAAGGATTAAATAATGGCTCTTTAATGTAAAAACTGCAACATTGGTGATAAGTACTTAATATTAAAGGAGGCGAGGAATATATAATATTTGGAATACATTATACTGGAATAAATACATTTGGCAAAGAGCAATTGGACATCCTTGATACAACAAGCATGTATTTCTTACCTCAAGAAGGGCTAATGGTTGTATTAGGATATACACCACATATTAATTCTAGATTACAAAACTCTTGATACCAAAACAAAACAGAACCCCAGTAGACTAGACAGAAACTGAATGTGACAAGCATCATGTCTAATTATTTAATTGTGGCTCAAGCATGTTACCTGGCAGAGCCTAAATTGGGGATATAAATTCCACATGGAAACAGCACAAGTTTTACATTAGGTGAACCATGCTATCTCATCTTTTAATGTAAGAAACATGTTCACTGAGTGGCATGGTTTTTTGGGTTTTCTTTTTGTTGTTGTTTTGCTAAAGATGAGAGAACATATATTTACGTCAATCGGTAGGTTCATAAAGTAATAATCCCCAAAACTATGGAAAATTTTATCCTCGTTTTAACCATCTGGCAAAAGAAATGCCAGAGCAAAACAACAAATAAATTTGGCCAGAAGTTAAGTGTGATGACAAAATGCACTGGGCAATGAAGAAGATTTTATTTGGCTCTAACAGTAAGGGGACATTCTGCAAAATACTGAAATTTAATAAAAGGCTTGGGGTTTTACAGAGTTGGGAGAGGAAGGTCGTAGAGAAGGGCAGAGAACAAATCTGAACTGAGCCATGAGGAAAGGTACAGAGGTCATGGACAGATATGCTCCCTTGAAGTTAGCTGCTGCTTGTTATGCAAAAGAAAAAGACAGACCCTCCACTCTTAACAATGATGTCGGTATGGGTCAGTTACAGGGATCAAGGCAATGTGTCACAATTAAATCTAATCATGAGGAAAAGGCCCCAGAGATTAGGAGCATGATGTAGTTCTGTCTCAAATGATTTAGACCTTTAAACTTAAAGATAAGATATTTTGCTGACCAACAGCTTTTTGTAGTTGTGTGTGTGTGTGTGTGTGTGTGTGTGTGTGTGTGTATTTTCTTACCAATCCAAGAAAAATAGTAACACTCTATCTCAACAATTAAGTCAGATGTTAGTGATGCTGATGCATTTCTATAATCCCAGCTATGCAAGAAGGGGAAAATACACCTGAGATCTTACACACACACACACACACACATATGTGTATATATGTGTATATGTATATACATATGAGCTGATTCAAGTGACAAAGTGCTTTCCTGGCAGGAGTGAGGCTCTCTGAGTAGTTCTATACAATCAATAAAATAGAGTACTTTGCACCTTCTCATATCTTTGCCAAGTTCTAAAGAAATATGTCTATTTAACACAGACCACTGTATTATTATTTCTCTCACTTGGTCGATTTATCTTCTTAGCAGTTGTTGACAGGCTTTCCAATAGTGAAGTATTCCCATAAGACTTAACACATTACTGATACTTAGAAATATAGTTATTGAACAAAAACATCTCAATTTTGAAAAGAGTGGCAGCTGGAAAGGAGACTCAATATATATTTTTAAAGTCTTATGCTGAGCCTGAAAAAAAAAACTTACAGATCAATTAGAAGTTGCAGAATTAGTGTGACTCTGTACTACTCTTTCCCTAGTTCTCCTTCATGGTGATATCTTACATAACAACTGTTCGATTCAAAACCAAGAACATGACCTGGGTGTAACCCCCAGACTTCATTCACCTCAAGGTTGCTGTACCTCTGTGTGTGATCCTCAGCATCTCCTGGGCCAGGCACGCCTTATGCCCTGAGACAGATGTTGGACATGCAGACAGCTACTCAAAAGACAGTGTGCGTTGTTGGCAATGTTTCTGTTTTGCTTCCATGTGGTCAAGTGCAAAGCTCTCAGCCTACCTTTATGATTTTTCCAGTTGTCTCTATGAGAAAGCCAAGAACGAAAAAGGGACTGCATTTTAATAAAGAATACATGTCTACAAGAGGGTTCAATGGAGAGATGGCACTGAATCGCCTAGCAGAGTCTACTACTAGCCTAGTAGTAGACTGTGGAGGTGAAGTTTCTAGATGATTAGGCCAACAGTGAGAAACTTTACTTGGCTGGGTGCCTATGAACTGGGTTCAGTCTTAAGGAGTAGCTGATTGTGGTGGAATCCTGTTGACGACTGTGTGATCCCTAAACTGGTAAATTCATAAAACATTGAGGAAAAACTGAAAAGCTGTCTGTTGTAGATGTGAAAGCATAGATTCATAGTCTTGCCTATTTCTTGTTGTAAATAAAGATATACAGATAAATAGAGCTAGCTAGCTAGATATAGGAATACATCTTAGAGGATATGATCCAAATTCTTTTTTTAAATTTTATGTTATTGTAAAGATGCTGTACACAGGGGTTACAGTTACATGAGGAAGGGAATGAATACAGTTCTTGCCAAGCATTGTTATCTGCTCCTTTGTTTTTCTCCCACTGTCCCTTCCCTCCCCCACCTTCCCCATCCCACCTCTGCCCAAAGATGTAAAGTTCATTTACAACATAGTGTCTTTGAGTCTTGCAATGGGTTATCTGTGTGCTTGTTTCAGCATTTTGTTATTCCCCTTTCCCTCCCCAAATTTGTTAACTGTATATGCAGGATGCAGGGTACCAAAATCAAATATAATGACAACAGGGGATATATACCATAGGGGGAAGAACATATAAAAGAAACAAAAGAAAAGCACATAGTACATTAAAAACAACAACAAAGAAAAACCTCTTGGAATTCATTTCATTTAGTATCATCTTATAGGGTCATATATAGATAGCTTTTGAGTTTTTCTGCTCATCTGATAAGGTTATCCTAGATGTATATTATTGCATTATAAGGGAAACCATAGGACCTATATTTCTTTGGGTCTGTCTTACTTCACTTAATATGATTTTTTCCAAGTCTTTCCATTTCCTAACAATGGCATGGTGTAGTTCTTTCTGATGAAAACATAGAATTCCGTTTTATGTATATATGTTATAATTACATACCACATTTTCTTGATCCATTAATCTACTGAGGGGGATCTGGGTTGGTTCCATTAATTAGCAATGGTGAATAATGCTGTGATAAACATAGTTGTGCTAGTGGGTTTAGTGTGGCTTTGTTTGTGATCATTGGGGTTAATGCCCAGAAATGGGATTGCTGGGTCATAGGGGAGCTCTATGTGGAGTCTTTTGAGGAACTTCCATATTACTTTCCAAAGTGGTTGAACAAATTTACACTCCCACCAACAATGCAGTAGGGTTCCCTTCTGTCCACATCCCCTCCAGCATCTGGTATTATTAGAGTTCTTGATTATAGCCATTCTAACTGGGGTGAGGTGGTATCTCAATGTTGTTTTGCTTTGCATTTCTTTTATGGCCGGAGAAGTTGAGCATTTCTTCATGTGTCTATTGGCCATCTTATTTCCTTTTCAATGAGACAGGTAAACCACATTACCTGGTTGGGACTGATAATTGATAGAGGGGGAAAGAATAGGATGGGAGAAAAAGAAAGATGGGTTTGTGTGTGGGGGGGGGGGGAGGGGGAGGAAGGGGGAGGAGGGGGGAGGAGGGAGGGGGAGAAGGATATCCTACCAGGTCTAAATTTTCCTGTGTCAGTTCCTTTTTGGTAAAGAAAAATCTAAATGATCTTCAGGAGAATCTAGCAAAGATAATGGCTTATGAGCATCTTTTCTGATTTTATGAGAATATTCCTGTCTCTCATTTACAATTGCAGTTTCAGAAATAATACTTGGGTTATGGGGAGAGGTGCTCATGTGTTCGTCTTCCATGTCCTTTAAAAATGGATAATATTGATCTAGTAAATCAATTACAGTATCTCTTGTGTAAAAAAAAGTTAATTCAGACACTAACAAGAACAGACATCACAATAAGAGCTACAGTTTGCTGCTGCATGTTTTGTAGCATATGATTTTACAAATAACATTCTTGGGCTACACTTATTCAACAAATATTATTGGGCTTCCTCTTGTTGGTACAATTCTAGTTGCTGGACAGAGCAGTGATCACAGTAGCCAAAAACACTTTGTGCTCCAGAAATTAAGTCTAATGGAGAGAATCTCTAGCTATCCCTGAGGAGTAAAGTATACTTCCTGTCATAAGCAAAATAATCATAGAAAGGATACCGTCTTGGGGTTCCATTTAACTGAGGTGCTCAGATGAAAAAAGGATGCCTATTGTTATCTGGAGAAAGAAACGTATTCCCTGAAGGAAGAGCAAGACAAAGAATCTTTTTTAAAATATTTTTTTATTGTAAAGATACTGTTCAGAGGGGTTACAGTTACATGAGTAAGGTAATGAGTACATTTCCTATCAAGCATTGTTACCTCCTCCTTTGTTTTTCCCCTACCATCTTTTCCCTTCCTACCTCCCCAACTCCTCCCTCCCCTGCCCCGAAGTTGTAAAGTTTGTTTTCAATATCATGTCTTGTACATCTCATTGTTACAATGGGTCATCCTGGATCCTTATTTAGGCATTTTGTTATTTCCCTTCCTCTCCACAAATTAGGGGAGAAAAGTATATACAAGATGCAGGGCACCAGAATCAAATACAGTGACAATAGGTGTTATACCATGGGGGAAGAACATACAAAAGAAACAAAAGAAAATCACATAGTACATCAACAACAACAGAGACAAAGCAAAAAACCTCTTGTGTCCCTATCTTGGGGCTCATTTCGCTTAGCATCATCTTATATGAAGGCCAAGAATCTTGGAGAGTTCTTGGAACAGTCTAAGGATAGACAAGAGGAGTGAGACACACAGATGGAAAGAAATAAAGTTCAGAAAAGTTAGCTCAAGATCAGATGATAGAGCATCTGAACACAGGTCTAGCTGGCTGCACTGAGTGATTTCTCCATTATTCTTCACAGCATGGAACAGTGGCTATTTACCTATTATGTGTCATCTTTCAAAGTCCTACTCTTAAGTACTGGGTGACCACCAACATTATCTGGCCAGCTGAGATTCCCCAGCAGCTCTGGGTAGAAATCACAAAATAAAAGGCATTTGTCAATAGAGTAGACACACTCAGAGTACAGATGAATAGGAGAAATAGGCAAGAATATGTGAAGAATTAGCAAGATAGCATAATGATTTTCTTTTACTAAATGAAACATTTCAATCTACTGCAGTCTATGAAGTTAACACAGAGGGTTTTGTGAAAATATTTTAGGACAAAAAAAAAAAAAAACCCAAAAACCAAAAACCAAAAACTACTCCATTATTCACAGGTCATCTTAGTGTTATGCATAGGCTTCTTTTCTGGTGTTGGTAATTGGTCCTTTGGTTCCCTCCTGTGGTCATAGCTGGTAAAAACAAGCAACCATTTTATTTATACAGGATAGCCCAGGCCCTGTCTTCTCATCCCTATTAAAGTCTAGTTTGCTATACTGAGAAACAAAGAAAAGTTACCCAGAACAATGAGCGTGCATTCATCTGATAATTGATGCTGGACTCACACAACACTTAAATGTTTTGAGGCTTACATTAGAAAGGAATAATTCTAACCTCAAGCTATGTGGGCTCACAAACCAGGATCATAGAAACAGTCATGTCTTTCAGAGAGAGACTGAAAGTAATATATTGGTCTTAACACTTCTGTTGTCAATTAATCTCAAACTGCAACAAGACAAGTAAGAACTGAAAAGTCATCATAACTCAGCTTCAAAACAATCCCCTAACAGTAAGAAAAAACAGTATTTTTCTGGACAGTCTGAGGTACAAGATGCCTAACAGCCAGAGATGACATGTAATCTCTTATCATTTTACTATCACTCTTTCCTTACAGTTAGGCTTACGTACATTCCTTACTTACAGTTTAAGCAGCTCTTTCGGCAGTATAAAACTGGATTTTGTAAATTCAGTCTCATATTTTAACAACTGGGTGTAATGATTATCAGAATATTTACCTTGGTCCCCTTTTGTACTATGTAGGTGCTTGACATTTTTCTTTATGCTTTTTAAAAATCAATTTGTTTTATTTAATCATTTTTTTCATTCATTGATTTAAGGCTCAGTATTTCTCTTGATCGAATACTGCACAGTGTCACAAATTCTTAAGTTAATGATTTATGTCTTCAGCAGTATGAAGGTTTGAACTCAAGATCTTGGGCTTGCTAAACAAATGTTTTACTCCTTGACCCACACTCCTATCCCATTTTGTTTTTGGAGTTATTTTGCAGGTAGGGTCTCACACTTTTTTCTTGGATTGGACTTGGACCATAATCCTCCTACATCTATCTCCAATAAGGGTTAGATGACAGGCATGTATCCCACACCTGGCTTGATTTTTGAGATGGAATCTCATTTTTGGTGGTGGGGGGCTGAGCTGGCTTCAAATTGTGATCTCATCTCTCCATCCTGTGTAGATGGGATGACAAGAATTCACCAGCATTCAACTAAGTTAGTGAATCTTCAACAAATACTTAAGAATATAACGTATGAAGAAAGTAAGCTTCATCAGCTAGGATTTTTGTCCTTTTCTAAATATTGTTTGGTTCTATTCACAGGGAACTAGCACGGTCTCCAGCAATATGTGGACTTTAGAACATTTTAACTATGCTCACCTGCTTATAACTTACATGCTGTCATTTATTCTTGTTTTTAGCTTACACAAACTTACCATCATTGCCACCAAATATCTAACATTTTATTGAGTCACCATTACTTCTCACTCTTCACACCATTCTATATGGATATATATAATATATATTTATTATCTGAGTATTTGCACAAAGAAGTTGTCATTCAACCAAGCAGTTTATGAATAAAATGTGTCTTGATCAATGTCACCCCTTTCCATATTCTCACCATTCCCTCCCAACCCACACCTTTCCTCGCTTTTCTCTTGTACAATATGCATTGATTTGCACTGCATTCTCCCCCCACTCCTGGCCCTGCATCTCTTCATTTCTCAATCCCCCTCCCCTTCACCTCACTGCCCCCTCAATTACCTGTTTCCTGGTGTGTATGTTGTTGAGCTATGATTTAGCCTTTCTAAAGAATCACACTATTGGTGTAATTCATGAATATGAGAGAAAACAATAGAGTCTTTGTCTCTCAGGTCCCTGACTTCCTTCACTTAATCTAATTTTTTGCAGGTCTTTCCATTTCTTTGCAAATGATGTAATATCATTCTTCCTAGTGGGTGAGTAAAATTCCATTGTATATATATACCACATTTTCTTGATCCATTTGTCTATTCATGGGCAGCCAAGCTGATTCTATACATTAGCTATGGTGAAAATGCTTCAGTGAATATGGTTGTGCTGGTGGCTTTACTATCTCCTAGTTAGTAATCATTGGATAAGTGCCCAAGAATGGAATTGATGGATCACAGGGTAGCTCTATGTTTAGTCTTTTGAAGGAACTCCTTTCTGCTTTCTGGAGTGGTTGAACAAGTTTACATTCTCACCATTCATGTAGTAGAGTTCTCTTTTGCCCACATCCACAATAGCATCTATTATTGGTGGTATTCTTAATAGTGGCCATTCTAACTTGGGTGAGGTGGAATCCCAGTGTTGTTTTGATTTGCATTTCCTTTATGTCTACAGATGTTGAGATTTCTTTATGGGTATTAGGGGCCCTCTTTGTCCATAGCTACTCTGGTGTCTATTATTATTTGTATTCTTGATGGTGGCCATTCTAGTTGAGGTCTTCAGACCATTTAAAATTCTACTTATTAGCTATTCTTTTGTGAAGGAATGATTTTTTAGAAATAACGTTTTTACATAGTGGTACAAAGGGGGTTCAATTCAACCTATATCTTCTACAGTGCTGGTTTTACAAAAATATTTTGTGTTTATCATGGAAGGTATTTATTTCTCCTTCAATTTAAAAAGAAGGTTTTTTTCCCCCTAGATATGGTTGACAATTTTTTTTTCATTTATAAGTTTTTTTATTGTGAAAATACTGTACAGAGGGGTTACAATTACATGGGCAAGATAATGAGTACATTTCTTATCAAGCATTGTAGCCTCCTCCTTGTTTCCCCTTCCCACCCCTTCCCATCCTCCCCCGTCCCCCCAATCCTCCCTGCCCCCCCCCACCAAAGTTGTAAAGTTCGTTTTCCACATAACGACTTGTACATCTCATTGTTGCAATGGGTTGGTTGACAGTTTTTTAGGGTTTGAAATAATCAGTCAATGTTCTTCTGGCCTTTAGGTTTTCCACGGAAATATCTTCTGTTATTCTGATAGGTTTGCTTTTGTAAGTGACATGGCATTTACCTTTTGTAGCTTTTGCTATTCTTTATTCGTTATTCTTGGCATTTAAACTACAATATGATGTGGAAAAGGTTTTTCCTATCATCTATTCAGAGTACCTAATTGTCTCATGTACTTGAATGTTAGATTTTTTACCTACATTTGGGAACTTTTCTGCTATAATTTCATTAGATTACTGTTTCCTACTTTTAATCAGTATCACTACTCCTTCTACATCACAGACATATAGACTAGATCCCTTATTTGTTGCGCTGAAGTCTTGAGTGATGTGGTCATGGCTTCTTATTGTTTTATTTATCTTGTCTGAACATAATAAATCCATAACTTGTCTGCAAACATGATAATTCTTTTCCTTACAGATCTACCCTATTTATGCTACCAACATAACTAAGACAAAGACACATGCTACTTTGCTTAGCATGTTGAGATAGGGTCTTGGAAATGTTTAGGCGGGGCTAGGCTTCCAATTTCATCCTCTTGTGTAGCTAGAATTATTAGTGTGAGCCACCAATGGAGTTTTTAAAGTTGATATTTTGAGCTTTTCATTTCCAAGCTTTCCATGTTTGTTTTGGTTTAGTTTTCTTCTCATCTCTCTTCTCTCACAAATTTTGAATTTCTTGCCCAGGTCTTGGATTGTTTTTTTTTTTTTAATCACTTCACTCATCTGTTTATTTGAATCTTCTTTGAGGCCATTGAACATTTTAAAGACGACTTTGGAATTCTTTGGCATTCCAACTATTACAATATCTTTGGATCCAGTTATTGAAGAGTTAGAAACTTTTAGAGAAGTCATATTGCTTTGTTCTTTCATCCTTTTTGTGTTTCCAAGTTTCAGTTTTAGCATGTGTTGTCATGAATATCTTTTATGGTTTTATATGGTAGCTTCTTAGTAGACAACTTTTCATCGAAGACTCCCTTCCAAGAGCTACCCAGAGAGGAGAAAGTAAAGTGCCTAACAGTAACAGTACTGAAACAAACCAGATATAGAAACACAAGAAACTTATTAAGGCTACAACCATGGCTGTAATAACTACCAAAAATGGTAAAACTATTATGTAGACTAGACTATAAAGTTTAAAGCATCAAAGCTCTCAGTCTTATAAGGCAGCAAACTACATGCATGAGAGAGACAGCTCTAGAGGCCAAGCAATTGCTGGCTACAGGTAGCTTTGAACTGAATATTCACAGTAATCCACAGATGATGGGTCTTCCTTCTTGCCACAAAGGGAAGGGAGAGCAACCATCATAGCTTCCACAGTGCAGTCTTTCTGGTTCTTAACTGTCTCACAGATATCCAGGCCCTGCACTCCTCCTTGACATTGACAGCCTCTTGTGATCATTTACCACTAGACACTGGGACAGGGTGCCTTGAGTTTTCTTAACTAGCAATGGTTTCTGTTTTCAGGTCCTTGAGTAGCTCAATCTCAGACAACAGGCCCTTCACAATGGTACCTGTAGTACTCTTCTTGCTCCAATCAATCAACAAAATTTCCAATCCATGAAGGTGATTTCATCTTCTCCTGCCACACAAAGTCACCACACAGGCTTTCAACTTGTGAGAACCCTAGCTTTGTCCCATGTCAGGGGACTGCTAGTATGTTGTCACCAGGGTTTGCTGCCTTACCTTTGGCCCCCCACGCACATCTGGGAAGCCAGGCTTAGAGTTGTGAACTGTTTTCTACTTTTCTATTGCCTTTATCCTAGAACACTTGAGTAGACTGATAACACATTTCTTTTTCCTCATGACATATGTCAAAAAAGGTAGTAGAATTCTGAATGTTTATAATGGAACAGTTGGCCTTGGGAAATGGAAGCTCATCTCACGACAAATATCCAGGAATTTTTAGGCTGGTGAGGAGGAGGAAGAGGAAAATATAGCTAGTTACATCAGTCCAGTCTTCTAGATCATTGAGTTGGATGATGATGATGATGATGATGGTGATTTTTATTATTTTTCAGTTGTGGGATTTGAATTCTGGGCCTGAGTGCTGTCCCCCCAACTCTTCAGCTCAAGGCTAGGTCTCTGCCACTTGAGCCACAGTGCCACTTCCAGTTTTCTGAGTGGTTTATTAGGGATAAGAGTCCCACAGACTTTCCTGCCTGGGCTGGCTTTGAACTGTGATCCTCAGATCTCAGCCTCCTGAATAGCTAGGATTACAGATGTGAGCCACTGGCATCTGGCCAGATGATTATTTTCAATCTATACAATAAGAACACTACACAGCTATCAATCTACTTTTACTTCTGAAACTTTTATATTGTTTTTGTCCAACCAATGTATCTATTAGGGATAAAGAGGGCATGCTCTTTCTGGTAAGACTTTATCAAAAAGCCAATTGCTTACCTCTGGGAGCTTGGCGTTACTTCAGTCTAGAATTAGGTTAGAGGAGAATTTTGTAAGTACCTTGTACAATAAGGGACTTAAAAATACAGTATAAAGTTGTATCCATATAGAAGTGAGTACAACATGAGCCTGGTAGCTGGGATAATTTAGGAAAGAGACAGTAATGGAAGTAGCAAAAACGAAATAGTTACTCTAACACTGGGGTTCAATCAGTGTCTGTTACCAGCAGATTAAGAAGACTACAAGAAGTTTGTGCAAGACTACTGAAGACAACAGAAGGAAAATAGACTAGAAAAGAACATGTGAATTAAGAGCAAAAGAAATGGCTAAAAACAATAATGTGCCAGTGGTTCATGTCTGTAATCTTAGCTATTCAGGAGGCTGTGGTGTGAGGATAACATTCAGATCTAGCCTGGACAGGAAAGTCTGTGAGACTCTTATCTCCAATTAAACACTAAAATAATCAGCAGTGGAGCTATGGCTCAAGTGGTAGAGCACAAAAGAGTTCAGTGCACAAAAGCTCAGGAACAGCATCCAGGCTATGAGCTCAAGACCCCAAACCAGCACACATACAAAAATGAATGAATGAGTGTGAATGAATGAGAGATACTGGCAGATAATCTTTAACCTGTCACTAGGACCTTTTAAACAATTGCATGTACAAACGGAAGCCCAGTATTGCTTCGCAATGCTATGCTAATTCAATCTGTTTGATTCAGGAAGCTTTTCAAAGAGAGGTAATATTTCATCTTGACTGCTTCATCTTACTATAGAACTATTATCAATAGCTTAGATTGTAGTATGCCTGCCTTGCAAGAATGAAGCCCTGAATTCAAACCCTAGTGCCACCAAAAAAGGAACATTTATCAGTATATTGTGTTATGAGAGATGGGTTTTTAGGGTATAATTCTAGTTAAATTATCAGATTATCACATGCCACATATTTATTTCAACTATATTCAAGTGAACACATTTTTGTTAAAAAAGTAGATTTTTTTTTTCAATTTTCACAAGTCTTTTGACATCTGGATTAATTACTGATAGACAATAGAATAGAATAGAATAGAATAGAAATTACACTTAGAAGGCTATCCAAGTGAATATAATTTTGTTAAAAAAGTAGATTTTTTTCAATTTTCACAAGTCTTTTGACATCTGGATTAATTACTGATAGACAATAGAATAGAATAGAATGGAATAGAAATTATACTTAGAAGACTAACTTTTCACTGAATGTGAAGTCAAACTACAGCATTTCTGGTTGATTTCCACTAGATGGTAGTATTGGGTTCAAGATACAACCTGTTGTATATTTTAATACAGGAATTTGAATAATTATAGAAGACATTTTATTATGCTCTTTTCCTCCTCAATATTAATATTTAAATCAACAACCACACTATTTAATGCATTTTGGAAGTAAAATAAACATTTATGGCCTCTGGGAAATTGAACCCATGTTAACAATCTCTGATATTTTGTATTGTACTTTATAGTAAATGTTCTTTCACTGTAAAACATAGGGTGTTTCTTTTAGTCACCTTGCCTGCATTTTAAGTTAAAATCATAGCTATTTTCCTTTTCAGGCAAAACATAGATTTTATTTCCAGACTTTTCAAAGAGTGCATAAAATTATGTAAAGCAAAAGTTTGTCGAGTGCTTTTCAGATATGTATTAATACATGGGACTAGACGGCCTGTGAGTAATGGCTTTCCAGTTGTCATGTGGCATTATAGAACAAAATGTCTGAAAAAAGCAAACAATGCTTTTTTCAATCAGCAAATGATAAGTTTTATGTAGAACAAATTAAATTGATTCTGCAAGTGTGTATTATAGTAGAATTATAATGATCCAACAGCGCAGTTTGGTTTACTTCACTGTACAGTATTCCTAACTAGAGGTATGACTGAGGAAGCAAGAGAGAACCTGGAACCACATTTTAAAATGCAAGGAAGATGGATTCTGTTGACTCTTTGTGGTGTTCTCCTTTACTCCCTGCAGGTCTTCACTCAGTACTTCCTTACAGCGAGTGTCCAGAAGCAGGGCTGCATCATGAATAAAGAATCAGTCTTTATTCAGTTTTAAAAACATATATATCTATATATATTCTAATATATATTATATACTTTTTTGTAAGACTGGGACTCAAACGTGGTGTCTAATGCCTTTGCTCACTGGCTGTGTAATGGGAAGTACAGAGCTTTGAGTCCACTGGAATTAAAGAATGAATTATAGAGGGAAGGGGTAACATTGTTCAAAAAGAATGTACTGTACCTGACTTACGTAGCTGCAAATCCTCTGTCCATTGCATAGATGTATGTTTGAATAAATTATAGCTCTGATACAACTTGTGCAACCTTGGGAGGGTTTCTGCACTTCCTTGGCACCCACGCATCTCATGTGTAAGATGCAGGTAAGCCAGAAGTGGTAGTGTGTTTGTAGTCATGGCTATTTAGGGAGGCTGAAGTGAGAGAACAGTTTGAGCTCAGCTGTTCAAGACAAGTTTGGGTAACATAGCAAAATTAAAAGACTAAAAGACTAAAAAGTTCTGTAAAGAGGAGTTAAAGTATCACATCTTGTTATCATTCTGTATCTTAATTGAAGTAGTATAGTAAGCTAGCCGTAAATAGTTATCACATTGAGAAATTATCTGAAAGTGTAAAATACCTTTAGAAGCTCAGTTGAGGACTTGGGTTCACCCTCTTAATGATCAATGCTAATTAATTGGTTGGCTCTGGATTAACAACACTCATTGGATTAATTTCGGATTCCTGGCCAGACTGCAGAAATCAACAATAAAGATATTGAAAAGACCCAAGGAACAGAAATGCACTATTAGTAGAGGTTGTATAACTATTCTGGGGGGGTGGGTATCTTGATTGCACCGACATGCCATGGATTCATAATTTTTCACTGTCCTCTATTCCATCACAGTTACTTTTCTCTTCCTAAGGATTTATAGTGACATTATAGAACAGATTACAGACATCATGCATTCTAAAGACTAAAGCATTTTACGCACAATTTTTTGTTTCTCTTAGAGTCCAGTAGATGGCAGTCATTTCCTTTAGATAATCAACCTTTGCTTTCACCTGCCCATAACCAGCTGAAGAAAAATTACCTTTAGCCATGTCAATCTGACAAGTTTGTTGATCTGTAACAATAATAATGCTCCCTATTAACCTATCAGGGACTTAAGGCATTTTGCATTCAAGCAAGGTTGGTATTTTATTCAAAAAAAAGTTCTCATCTTGATTTCCAAAGATGTGTAACTAGGAAATAAATGCAGAAACAAGAAAGATAGGGAATTTAAATCTGCATTTGTGGTAAAAATAATTTGTAATCACATAAGAAAGACAAATCATTTCTCAATGTCAACGTAAGCTATGGTTTCACTGTATAGTTTAACACAAAATAAATATCATGTGGTGGTGATATATATTTGTGAAGATGTATGTGAAATAATGCGGTTTTGAAAATCATTTGTACTATAAGAGTAAATAGTCATGGAATCCATTTGTTATCCTAGAGTAGAGCTCCTTAGCTAAGGGCAGATTTTGTTGTTTCCTCAAAGTGAGGCAGTGCATTTTACAAAGAAGTATAGTTAAGTGTATCTCTCCCTGTCCCAAGCTCGCCCTCCTCTGATGAATGGGTGAGATTGATCAAGATACAGCTTACTCTTGAACTGATCTGTTGAATTGAAAACCACTTGTAATACCACTTAAGGATGATTTACACAAAGAATCTTTATAGTCTAAGATGTTTTTCAAGAGACCTTTGTGTCTTAAAAATGTACTTTCTCTTTTTAGTAGAGATTAGTAGTTTATTCTCAAGAAGTACATTCATTAAAAGAAGCATTTTGATTAAAAGGAAGCAATGTTGACAGCCTTTATTTCTTGGAATACCCTGCATTTGTGTGAGGCAAGGAATAATTTTTCAGTAAGCGTTTCTGATTCTTGTTCTTCATATTCCTTTATTGAACCAGTTTGGCTAAAAACTATATTTCACCATAGAAATTTATCTTTAAATAGTTGTACTTAAGTAGTTGTGCTCAACACATCAATTTATGAGCACATCTTGGTTAATGTCACCATTTTTCCCATTGTTTTTAACCCCACCCATCCTCTGGATGTTTCTATTGGGGGCTGTTTTTGGCCGAGTTAGAATGCTTCTTGGGTGATTGATTGCACTCTGACCTACTTCAAATATGTTTGTTCTCTATACATTATTTGACACCAGACAAAATAAAACTTAATTTATAAATTAATGTACAAAGAATTCTTTTGACATAATTTATATAGCTTTAAATACAAAACCCAGTTGTAAGGATATGTATTAGATCACAGTCATTCACCAGGAGAAACACAGAGTAACAATCATTGACAAATAAAAATGCCAAACTATGAAATATTAATGAAAGAAGAAATATTTGCCAAGGAAACTATTTCAATCACTATGGAAAGCAGTATAGTTCCCATCATTTCCAGTATTAAATTTGGGGAAATGTCCTATGTAAAAAGTTGTGGGGTGTTTGTTATTGTTTTGTGCTGGTCCTGGAACTTGAACTAGGCCTGAGCACTGTCCCTGAGCTTCTTGTTCATCAAGATTAGAGCTCTACCACTTTGAGCCACAGCTCCACTTTTAGCTTGGTGGTTAATTGGAGGTAAGAGTCTCTTGGACCTCCTTACATGGGCTGGCTTTGAACCACAATCTTCAGATCTCAGCCTCTTGTGTAGCAAGGATTATATGTGTGAGCCACTGGTGCCTGGCTTATGTAAAGAGTTTATATAACAAAAAGAAATCTACATTTTTTTACAGTAGGTCTTTTCCTTTGGAAGTGGCGATGCTGAGCCATACTATCCACAGACTCATCAGAGTGCTTAAGTTCAAAGAAGAGAGAATTGCTCTCTTCATTGGGTCCCATGTTGTCCACTTTAGAAGTGATTGCATGCTCACAGATCGATGTGACCAAGCACTTAGTAGTCCAATGTTTAGGGCACATGGGAAAATGAGCAGATGATGACAGAAAGGAAGAGACTAGAGGGCTGTGTAAATAGTATTGATGGTCCAGAGTCACAAGGAAAATTGCAGGATGAAGCCAACAAGGAAGCCACATGCCTTCCCAGGGTCAGGGTTGCATTAATAAGTTGCTAGCATTGAACAACACTGATTGATGAGCTTCGCTGGCAGTTCAGCCACATTCCCATAAGAAATCACAACTCTTATCACAGTATATCGATGCACAGGGAAACAAACACTCTGCTTTCTGCATGAACTTGAATATTCAGTGTTAGAGATGAATACAAAGGAGGAAAATAAGTCCTTTCCTTATTTTCCCACATCCCCTCTTATACAGCTTCGTCAGGTATTCAATCATTGTCAGAATTGTATGAGACTTCAGGTCCCCATCGTTTATTATTTTTCCATAGTGTTTTTAAAATATGATAATTTAGAGATCTCTTGTCTCTTGGATTTGCATGACAAATGCCAGTGTTATGAAACTTTTGTTAAAGTACCATGCACCATGAAATACAGGCTTTTCATCCGTTGTCTATCAATTTGAAATTGCAACTCTGCCATGATCTTGGTGTAAAGAACTTAAAGCTAATTTTCAAGATTAATAAGTTTTCTCCTCTAAATTTTTTTTGTTAAATATGGTTTATGTTTCTGAGGAATGAAAAATAGATTTGCTTAAAACAATTACGTGATCAGAGCTCAGGTCTCATCTAGTTCAATATTAAAAAAAAAAAAAAGGTTCACTGCGCCACTTATCAGGAGCTGAGTTGAACTGCCGGTTGTTGCATAGTTTTATTCAGACAACACACCAAAGTGGAAGTTACAGTCAAGGTTTGAATGACTTTCTAAGGTGGTATAAGCAAGAAGGAAAACACTTCAGCTCCCATTATGCTCCATTCCCCGCCACCCCATGGTCCCTGCGGGAGGTTTGGATGTGTATTTTTGTGGAGGGCAATTGTGTCACTGCTACAAAAGCTCGCCAGCAGCAGCTAGAAAAGGAAAGATGGGTACCCCAAAATATCAGTACTGTGTCAGAGTAGGAAAAAAAAAGTCTCCATGTTATAAAGAGATCTCTGCAGAAGGCTGGAAGAAGAGACCTCCCAAGGGAAACATGGCTCACACGTGTGTGCATGCGCAAGAGGCTGGCTGGCAGTTGTGGGGGGGGTGGGAAGGAGGGGTGTCAGGGAGTGGGACGGAATCCGGGTCCTAGTTTGCAGCTTTCCTTGGAGTCTGCCGGGCTGTGGCTGTGCACTGAATCAGGTGTGGATGGCTTTGCTTTTCCCTGGTAATTGCCTGTGGCTGAACTTGAAAGATCATTCATAACTTTTTGCCACGCCCTCTGATCCTTCTTATTTCAGGTCTCCAGCGGCTCATTGGGAATTATTAGAACTGTTAGAATTAGATAATAGAATTATTAATACCTTTACAACTTTTTTTTTCCTTTTCCCCCAAACATGGTTCATCACACCCTTAATTGACAGACTGTTTGCTTCTCAGTCATGACTTTTAGCTTATCATGTCTTTCCTCTGGAAAGACATTCATTTCTGATATCAAACCCAAACATTTCTGGCTACACTCCAGGCCTTTGCTGAACTGGGTTTCTTTTACCAGCTCTATACCTGACTACATCCTGGAATCTTCTATGATTCTCTAGGTCTATGGTATTCTCCTTTGTTAAAAAAAAATTATTTTTGTCTGTTTCTTCTCAGCTGTAGTGTTCCTAGCATCTTTATGTCCTCATAGTCTGTCAATTCTCTTAGTCAACCTAATCTATTTCTCTTAAAACTCAGCTAAAATCATTTTCCTCATGAAGTCACTGCCTTCTCCCTCACTCTGATGCTCTTCATTGTAGTTGCTGCTCCAGGAATATTTATTATTAATAATAATAATGTAATATTATTATAATATATTATTATTAGTATTAATAATTACTAAGGATTGAACCCAGGTCTGTGGCCATGTTAGGTAAGGGCCCTACTGCTGAGTTATACTCTTAGTGTGCTAAGTGTGTTCTTCAGCCATCCATTGCTCTTCTCTCCACACTACTAAAATGTAAACACTTATTTAACAAATAGCTTTGAATTACTCTCTAGTTATTTTTTCTCCTTTTTAAGCTTAATTTTTACCTTTAAGTACTTGCATAAAGGGGTTGCCACTTAACAAAGTAGTAAATGAATACCATGAATGTTGATCAATGTCACCCCTTTCAACATTCTCCTTTCCCTCGATTTTCTTAATTTTGTAGAATATGCAATGAATTTGATGACCACATCTCTCCCCTTCTTCTCTTCATGCTCTAGGTATTTTTTATAATTAGTTTACTTTATTGTTATTATAGTGGTGATGTACAGAGGGATTCCAATGATGTGTCAGGTAATGAGTACCTCTAGTTGTTTTTAATGTTACATTTTCATCCAAACTTCAAGCATTTTACTCCCATCTAGCCTAGCATTGTATTTGTATGTTTCCGCAGTGCAAAATGTGTTTGATATTTTTTTCTACCTTAGATAATTCTACTTCCACAAAATCTAGGAAGTAATGTTATTTATATCATGAGTTTATACAGGAAAGAACTCAACCTCTGAACATTTGCTAGTTATGTCATATATATAGAAGACAAATGGGTTGCTAGTCATGAGCTCTTTCTTATTCCATTGGGCCATACTATTTCTTCTAGAAGGCATTGTCATTTTCCTGGAAGCATAATAGGGACAGAGAAAATGGAAATGGAGTGGTATTTTATGTTTATGGCTTCTCTTTCTTAAGGAAAAATGTGTCTAGTCATCATCATTGATAAATGATTAATTCTAAAGTTGTATCACTTTAAAAATTGATACTCAAAAATTGATCCTCAATGGAAGTATTATTAATGAGTCAATGTCTCAGAGCTTGGCATTGGTTGTAATGCTGAGTATATTGTCATAACACTTGAACTTTGGTTTTCCCACTTGTCAGATGAGATGTATTACTGATTTCTGACCTCAGAGCAAAGGTGAGTTCCTGTACTATTTAAATTTACTGCATTGTCAACTTTTTATACATAAAAATACATAATTCTCCATTCCTGGTGTAATCTAGAATGGTGTCCTGATGTTATGAGATCTTGATTGAGAAATACACTCTGATAAGATCTTTCTGATGTCTATCAGATGACTTCAAGCAACACATCTTTAGCAATGAATATGTCTTTAAAAACTCTGAAGTATTGGTATCTTTAAACATTTAAGCTAAGCATCATTGTTTGCTTGTTGACCTTTCTTTAAATTATCACATCATGGCTTGTGGAGTCAAATAAACACGATACATGGAGCTTCCAACCTCTTCAGGCTCTGGACATATTTTTTGATATATTGCTTTATTATTGTCATTGTTATTTAAAATGTGTTAGAACACATTGTCAGCAGTGATATCACAGGACAATTCTCAAAGGTAAGGAAAGGCAATAGAGGTAAACAAAAAATAAGAATGTATTTACAGTTCTCTTTCTTCAGTCCGTGAGGAGAAGAAATGGAAATTCATTAATTATATCAGTATGTGTGTAATGTAATTCTCCCTTTGAACACGTGTGAATTTCCATGTAGGCACTGGTGTAAATTCAGAAGAAAAAACTTAGTCTAGTTATTATGGTGTATTTCTCACTATAGGTTCATTATATATTTTCAAACACTGATTTTTTTTTCCCACTGCTGGTTTGGGGTCTTGAGAAAAGGGAAATGAAGCAGGATGAGATGGTGAGAAAAGTTAAAACAAACAATAGCGGTGAGTCACAGTGTGAGTCTGAGTTGCATAGATTCCCATGTTTAGCAAAAAAAAAATGCTTCCAGCCGGTAGGGAAGGGGGGAAAAATCTGTTTTCAAAAATATTATAGTAGCCAAGATGAAAGTTCCGATTTTAAGAAGCAAAATGATTGTCCACGTCATTACATAGTGTCCCATTTCCTTGAATTATGGCCGTGTGAAATTGATTTCTCTGTAGATTGGATTCACGGGCAGTTTCCTTTCCTACGTGGTCCCACTGTTCCTTTTCCTTTCTTTAAAGAGCAAAACCACCTCTGGGTTTAGGAAAAGTCTTAACGTCCATCTTTATGACGGTGAACCAATTTGTTAGGGCGTTTGTTTGGCTGAATAGAGATAGGCTGAGAACTCCCACTTTCTGTTTTGGACATGCATATTTCTGATAAGAGAAGCCACCAATGCTTTAAACAATGTAGACCAAGTTTACACTGGCAAGTTGCTTTTCCTTATTGGTGTAAAAAACAAACCATCTGTTTACCAGGGTTCTCTACCATAAAATCTCTGGAAGTATGGTGCAGCACACAAATGTGCCTTCTGATGATAAAAAAAAAGAAAAAAAACCTTCCCAATCCTAGTAAAATTAAGAAAAGGCACTCTTCTCTAGATCTTGGACCTTGCTTAACATGATTTCTTATTCTGTGGCTAGCTTTTCTCCTTTCTGTATTTGAGTCTCCGTAGGGCAAAGCACAGCATCAAAGACATGTATTTACTTATAAATATGTGAGTGTTTTGCTAAAGAATAGAGTTTACAACAATTTCTTACGCATTTTTAGTGACAGAAAGATTTAAAGCAAACTTACCTATCTCTCTTGATTATCAAGAAAGATCTAGATATGCCCAACCAAGTTCTTGTTAATATAATTTCTTACTGTCATGCTGAATTCTTTGACATAAGCAGGTTCTAGTTAAATACACAAATATAAGAATCCATAATATTTGATTAAAGAGCAATTATAAATAAGGTGCTGTTTTTCTAGATCAACTTGGAAGTACAGATTTATTGAAACTTCCTGGACCATTCCAAGCTCTAAGTTCAAAGAAATGGTGGTCGTGGGTACTGACTTCAGGATTGTGCTGGCTTGTGACTTACCCTAGTTTTCTTCTCATCTTCAGTGGTTCCCAGTTTTGAGGAACATTAGTTACAACATTAGTGGACACCAGTATTTGGAGTGCCATCCATTCCTTCTCCATCCAACAAACAGCTATCTCTTTAATCACCCAGTAGGACCCATGATGTAAGTGGCACATTAGTTCTTATGTGGAAACAGGCCTAACAAATCCTGCAAACAGGCGTGGTCCATTAAGGTAGAAGGTTGGGGTGTGGGGTGTGTGGAACATAGTGTTGAAATGTTAGTGTAAGCTCAGTGGAGGCAGAAATAGATAACACTGTTTCCTTCACCTTAGGAAGACACAGGGAAACCCAGAGTTTCTTGCTATTCAAATCATTGTTATACAGATCTTATAAACTTTTGTGATGGTCACCAGAACACATAATAACAAGGCAAAAGTTATACAGAAAGAGTATCTCTAAAGTGTACTATTAATTTTGGAATCTAAACAGAATAGTTTTACGTGCTGATACACATAATGTTATTTGAGAACAAGATAACTCTCTAATGCCAAGCCTGTCTCTAACTTTTGGTGCTATGCAGAACCATGCTTTTGGTGTTGCATCCTTGTCCTTAAGACCATGTTCCTCATTTGTCAACACTATCATTGAGCATCTTTACAGGCCTAGCCATTGTGCTGGGGCTGGACAACCCATGCATGAATACTACCATAGAGATAAAGAACACAGCTCCCATTCTAAGGTGCTCAATAGTGAAGGAAATAATGATGCTATCTTGTGCTTAGCGGTATCTGAAGGGATTTACCAAATTCCTAGGGATTATGCTGTGGTGAAGTGGATGGGCTTTGAATTCAGAGATTCCTTTGTTTAATTCCTAATTCTACTACTTAGTAGCTTAAATTCCTTAATCATAATCCTTATTTTCTTCATCTGTTGAGATGGATATTGATTTTAAATAAACTATATAAAATGGGATCCTTATTGTGTGCCAAGGACTTTGTTTAAATTGTGATTGCCTTATGAGGTACTCTGATTTTGTCCATTGTACAGAGGAAGAACATTGAAAAGCAAAATTACGTAGGTATGGATGGGTGCATAGCCAATCAAAATGAGGTTAGTATAATGTTCCAAGTACTTTGATGATAGTAGTTCTAAGTTTAACAACCATCCTATATGTCTAAGGAAAAAAACGCATTTTCCGACACATAACAAGAACCCAGTACCTCACTATTATTATTATTATTGTCTTTGTTGTTAGTGACTATTCCTAGCTAAAGGGAGGCAGGCATATCAAGAGAGATTTTTCTATTAGCAACAATGCAAAAGTTGAACCTGAAGGAGGGATGAGTAGACCAAGCAAATCCAGGCAGCGTGAACTATAGATAATACTGAATAGAGATTGAAATGGGAGTGGATGTTAGAAAGATATGGGACACAGGCTAACGTGTGTGTGTGTGTGTGTGTGTGGAGGTGGGGGAGGGAAAAACTAAGGAATTTCTTCTTTACTGGGTAAGAGATGGCAGAGGGTAGTTCAACGAACTCTAAACCAAGAGATGATATTAGATGACGTTTGATCAGTGTGATCATTTGTCACTAATGGAGGAAGATCATTTTAGCAATCTACAACTTCTGTGTATGAGAATTATTTAATTGTATAAGTTAGGAGTATGAGTTGAGGTTTAGAACGCAGCCTTTTGCCAGCAGGTAAGCAGGATGTTGACTGATATTCAGGCTGTTTCCTTTGATCCAACATCTGTGAAGAACATATGCAGGTTTCTTCTCATACTATCTCCTCAGTGCACAGATTTTCATTGGAAGCTCCCAAATCAGAAGGCATCCTGAGCATGAACTTCCAGGTTGTGTCTGCTTGGACAGTTTTCTTTTTCTATATTTAAGTGCAGTAAAAAGTAAATTCTTCAAGTAGAATAGCTTTGAGTGCATAAAAATGCAATTATTTTTACCTACCTTTTCTTCAAACATTTTTGAGAGTACTCTAAGTCAGTGTATTAACTGTTGCAGGGAGGAAAAAGATTTGAAAAGAAAAAAAGCTAAGTGAATTAACCAATTATACAAGCGTCATAATCAAATGAGTCCTGTGTTTTCATTCTGTATGTTCTGCTTAACTCAAGCTCCCTCTTGTCATCATCCTGAAAAAGTAGCTTCACAGTCTTTCCAAGTATCTATTGCCTCCTGCACCTCCCATGTTTAACGCAAAGTTCAATTGTTTATTTAATAACTGTGACTGGATTCCAGGGATTGTAAAGCTGTGTAAAGCTGACCCAACTACTTCCCTAAAGGTATATGTCTCAACATGAACATTTGGCAGGGTTGGCCCAGAGGTAACTGTTTTTAATGATCAAGTTTTGATTTTTACAGTAATATAGTTAAAAGTAACTGGATAGATTTAAGTTTGTGATTAATTTAAGTTTTGGACCTGTTAGGTTTCTCACTGAGATAAATAAAACAAAATTTAAATTTACGTGCACCGAATATTAAACACCTGTAACAGATTGTGTTGATGTCCCATGCTTTTACATGTGTGGCTAAGAGGTTGCTCAGATGGAAAAATTGATTTAGCAATGTTGACTGAATTAAATTCTGAAGTTATTGGATTGACTGACCATTCTTCCTTTAACTGGATTCTTCATTTCTTTAACTGGATTAATTTAATTGGCTAGTTATTGTATTCTGAGTTAACAGTTGCAGTATCTTTTGTACTTTGCATCCAAAGGAGAGACAATGGAAGTGTCTTATGCATTTGTGTCTATCAACTCATTACACCTTTACAACATGCCTTCTACCACCAGACATGTTATGAGGATCTTCTGTCTTATTCATCTATGACATAAATGTAATTACTACATGAGGTAATTTATTAGTAATTCTTTTAATAATCATATCCTCTTATTTTTCTAGCAGGATCATTTTTCTAGAGTTTTGCTTTCAAGAATGGTTAGCTAAAGTCTTATAGGTATGAAATCTTAATGACAACTTAGCCAGTTTAAAGTTTAGGAACATCCAGTGGCTGTTCCATCACAAATGGTTGACATGCTGACAACGTTGCTCTACTATTTAATGTTGATAATATTACTGCACTACTGTAACTACTATCTTGAAAAGTTTACTATGTCCTATCTTCCATACAAGGGACTGTGTATATATTCTCTCATTTAACCATGTCAACCCTGTGAAATAAGTACCAGATTACTCTCATTCTACAAATGAGTAATATAACATTGGCAGAATGATTAGATGCCATGTTCAAGGTCATATAGACAGTAAATGTCAGGCAACATTTGTACCTGAACTTCTGTTTGTTGTTTGCTTGTTTGAGACAAAGGTTTTGCTATGTAGTCCAGGCTGGCTTTAAACGTGTAGTTCTACTTCAGCCTCATGTATACTGGGATTACAGACATGAACTACCATGTCTGGCACCAAGTCTACAATCTTTTACTGAAAGCAGTTGTTCCTACCTGTGAACCTGAAATCTCATAATATGATCTGATACATTTGTCTTGGACCATGTCTTCCCCCGCCGCCCCCCCCCCCCCCCCCCCCCCCCGCTGCTAATCCTAGGGTTTGAACTAAGGATCTGCACTTGTCAGGCAGCAGTCTACTACTTAAGCCACTCACTCTATCAGCCCCCAAACCTTTTTTTTTAAAAAAATTGGGGCTGGGAAGGTGGCTCAGTGGTAGAGTGCTTTCCTTGCATGCATGAGACCCTGGGTTCGATTCCTCAGTACCACATAAGCAGAAAAAGCTAGAAGTGGTGCTGTGGCTCAAGTGGTAGAGTGCTAGCCTTGAGCTGAAGAGCTGAGGGACAGCGCCCAGGCCAAGAGTTCAGGCACCATGACTGGTAAAAAAAAAAAAAAAATTAAGATAGGGTTGCACTTTATCCCTGGGGCAGCTGAATAAAATCTTCATATTTGTGTTTTCTCAGATTGTTGATGGAGGTTCCTGAAGTATTTCCCCCTAGAATTGCCTTATCGCTGTAAACAACAGATCTCTCAAGTAGCTAGAACCATGTGTTTGAGCCACCATGCCAGGTACATGTCCATTTCTCCTACCTATTATCTATAGAGCCCTTTTTATGTACCAAGACTAGCCTTAAAAGAACAACAATTAGGTCATTAAATCTGTATGACATAAACACAGATTTTTTTTACCTATTAGGAAATGGACACAGAAAGATGAAAAACTTGGTTGTTTACTAAATAACTCTCAAGGATGCTTACTTTCTTGAGTTGATTCTTGCTAGTTTATATGCATTATGAAAGCAAATTGATTAGCAGTGACTTGAGATTAAATTCCATGTTATTTCTGCAGAAAAAAGAATAATCAAAATCCATACCATGCTATAACCTTATATAAAACCCTAACATCAAGTATGAATTATATTAAGTATAAAAGACAACAGAGAACTTGCTAATTTTGATTATTTAATCTAAAAAAGTAATAAGAAGTCAATCCTTGACCAAAGTCATACTGAAAACTGCCATGGCTAAGGCTTGAAAGGTTAAATTATATTTTGTTTTAAGAGATTTGTGAAATGTAGCAGTCTTGAGGTTTTGTAATCCTCAAATCGGCTTTAATTAATTCATCAAATCCTTTGAGCAGAATATGTTTCAGTGTTTCTGTATACCTAACAATAACAGAACCTTATTAGCTTTTGGTAATCTTTAGGCTTACTCATATGACTTAATACTCTGTATATGTGATCTAATTTAGGGGAGGAAGTCCAAACTTTTATTTTAATTTCCAGGATGATCAGTTCTCCTGGAATATATTATATTCATACATAGTTTTCTCTACTGGCAAGCAGTGATATCACAAATTTATATGGATCACATAAGCCGCTACCTTCAAACATACTAGTATTAAGATTTGTTTGCTAGGACATAGCTGTCACGATAAATACAAAGACCACAGCAAGGGAGATTTTTACTAGCTATGCAGACAAAGGCCTAATATCTAAAATATACTTAGAGCTCAAAAAATTAAACCTCCCCAAAAATAAACCGTTAAAGATAAACAGCCCAATTAATAAATGGGTGAAAGACTTACGGAGACACTTCTCAGAAGAAGAAGTAAAAATGGCTAATAGACACATGAAGGAATGTTCACGATCTCTGGCCATAAGAGAAATGCAAATCAAAACAACATTGAGATTCTACCTCACCCCAACTAGAATGGCCATTATCAATGAAACTAACAATAACAGATGCTGGTAGGGATGTGGCCAAAGGGAACACTACTACACTGTTGCTGGGACTGTAAACTTCTATAGACAAATATGGAATCAATCCAGATGCTCCTCAGTAGACAAATGGATGAAGAAAATAGGGTATATATACACAATGGAATTTTATGTATGCTTCCATCAGAAAGAGTAATATTGTATCAATTGTAAGGAAAAGGAAAGACATGGGGAAAAATCATATTAAAAGAAGTAAGCTAGACACAGAGAAACATTGGGTTGCATAGTTTTCCTCATGTGTTGTAACTAGAAAGTACCTATAAATTTAGCTGGGCATTGGTGGCTCACACCTGTAATCCTAGCTGTTCAGGAAGTTGAGATCTGAGCATCATGATTCAAAGCCAGCCCAGGCAGGAAACTCAGTGAGACTCTTACCTCCAATCAACCACTCAGAAAACTTGAAGTGGCGCTGTGGCTGAAGTGGTAGAGCACTTGCCTTGAGCTGAAGAGTTGACGGACAACACCCAGGCTTAGAGTTCAAGGCCCACCATAGACAAAAGAAAAAAAAAAGAAAGAAAAGTACTTATAAATTTACAAGTAAACACACTGAATGGTAAAAGACAAAAGAAATACACTGGGACATGATAAATTATACAGTACTCTAGACATTCACACTGTGAGATCAACAGGGGATATTCTTAGGTGGATTACAAAGGTTCAATAGCTATGGGCATATGTCATATAAAATGATGCTTATTGAAATGAACTCCAAGAAATGGAAACCAGAGGTTCTATCTTATTTCACTGCTTGTTTTTTTCCTTTGATACTGTTTGTGATTTCTGTACCTTTTGTCTTAAGTTTATCTGTTTTGGAGAGGGTAAGGACGAGCTCAGAAATGGTGGGATGAAGGGTGAACAAATGCAGCAGTGATACTCACTGTACACTGTGTTGAAAATGAACTATGCAACTTGTGAGGGAAGGGGGTCAGGAGGGAAAAACTAGGAGAAAAAGAGAGAAGAGGTGACACTGTTCAAAAAGAGATATACACATTGCCTGATGTATGTAACTGGAATCCCTTTGTACATCAGCTTTATAATAAAAGTACATTTTTTAAAATAAAAGATTTGTTTGCAACACTCAAACTAAGACAATCCCAATAAGTATTGATAAAAGCTAATACTTTAAGAGATTGTAATTTTGGGGGCTGGGAAGGTGGCTCACTGGTAAAGTGCTTGCCTTGCATGCATGAGACCCTGGGTTTGATTTGTTAGTACCACATAAGCAGAAAAAAGCCAGAAGTGGCACTGTGGCCCAAGTGGTAGAGTGCTAGCCTTGAGCTGAAGAGCTCAGAGACAACACTCAGGCCCAGAGTTCAGACCCCACAATCAACAAAAAAATAAATGAACAAATAAATACATAAAAAATTTTAAAAAATAGATTGTAACTTTAGTTTGGATCTTGTGGAAATTGAATCCAAACATTCCTGTATATACTAAGTCCTGGCTACACCTACAGCCATGTTTTAATTTTAATATATCACAGAAACTCACTCAACAATCAAGGTATACTTTTTATTGTATCTTAAGGTACTTTTATCTTAATTCTGTGATTATTCTGATCAGCTTTTTATAGAAAAATAAAAAATACTAAAATGCATAATCTATAGTGTAGTTATATTTTTGTATTTATAATATATAGAAATATGAATTAAGTCTATTAAATAGTAGATAAACTTAAATATATTACATTACCCCTAACACCTTCTCAAGAAAGATAAATAGAAACACAAGTAAAAAGATAATATATAATTTATCTTAAATTTTACTTTTGGTATCTAAGCGTTCTTATTCAAAATTTAGTTAAAGCTATGATTTTATAAAACCTTATTCTTATAGTCAAGTGATATTTTTCTTGTGCTGGTTAAAACTAAATAGAAAGGTGTCAGGTGAAGAAGAAACACATTTCACTCAGATGAATAAAATGAGCAAATGTTTATTTGGTCATTCCCAACGATTTTGGCTCACCCCCAATTAACTTATGTGTATATTTGAAATAATTAGTATGGTTTCTAGACTGAATAAAGAATGGAATGCAGACCAGAGATCAATCGCTTGAGAGAACTGGAATGCATTAAAGAATTTAAAGCCATACAAGTACAAGATCCAAAAGAAAATTTCAAGGAATCACAGAAAGAAGTAGAAGAAAAGAAAAACCAGGGTCAGTGGCTCATGCTGTTATCCTTTGACACTCAAGAAGCAGAGATCCAAAGGAATAGCAATCAAACAAACCAAACCTAGGCAGAATAGGCCATGAAACAGTCTCCAAAATAACCAGTTCAAAACAGGGCTAGAGGTGTGGCTCAAGTTGTGGAGCATCAACTGACCAAGCAAGCCAAGTGAATATGGTCTGAGTTCATACGCCAACACTAGTAGTACAAGAAAAAACTTAGGAGAAAATGGGGTTACTTTTAAAGAGTATATTTTCAGAACAACAGTAGGGCTGAATGAAGGACTAATTGAACTGGCTTTTGATTAAAGCTATAACACTAATAAGCATTTATAATATTTTTATAATAGTTTATTATAAGTATTATTGTAAGTTATTACAATAATACTTATTGTAATAACTTACAATAATACTTGTACTTTATAATAATAACAATATAGTAACAATATTAATATACTTTAAATAATACTGTATAAATAAATAATACTAATGTATAAGTAATATAGCAATATTTTAAATAATATATAGGGTATAATATGGTAAAGATATTTATAATTTAATGTATTAATGTAGTATCAATATACTTACTATATTTTTTAAAGTATAGTGTTATACTTAATATAACATTTAATATGCTTTATAATCCTGCCTATTATAAATGCCTATTATAATTATAATACTTGTTATTTTGTGCAAGTACCGGGGCTTGAACTTATGCTCTCCTGTTCTTGCATGGCTCTTTTGCTCATTTGGCTGCCATTCTATAACTTGAGCCATGCCTCCAATATCAAGTTACAGTGGTATTTTTCTTAGTTGGTAAGTAAGCAGGGATAAGGGAAGAAGGCGTGATAAAAAGTACCCTGGAGGAATGCTGTAACTGTACAGAAGGGTCTGTGTAAAAAAATCCTATTTGTATTTTCAGTTGAGGGAAATCTTGGTGGACAGAAGTAAAACACACTAGCTTTTCAGACATGGGTCTTCATACCAATAAAATAGCTGTAACTGAAGAGATATTATATGTGTGATAGTATGCGGAGCTTTTTGAGTTTACTATTTCATTGAATCTTCTGAAGTTACATTATTATGTACATCAATAAAATAATATTAAAGGTAAAGTGACTTGCCTAAGATTACATCAATGGTAAAAGCAAGAATTTGCATATAAGTTGATCTCACCCCAGTGACCATTTTACATAAGTGCACAACCCCCAAAAAGCATTAAATGTGATATCATCATGACATTCTGATCACTGTTATTTTTTCTTAGATTCTTGCTGCCTGTTACCTATTACCCAGTGATATCATACATGTCCTTGAGTGTTAAAACTTGCCTCCTTGGAAGGACTCATCTTCCATAGCTCCAACTTCTCATTTTCATATCCGCTATCCAAGCTTATTTGCATCCAGTGCCAGTAACCCAACCAAGATTCGACTTAGAAATGTCTGGCCCCAAGAGAGAGGTTGGGTTCCGTCTCTCTCTATTTCAACAAAAGTCACTGCACCTAAGAACACTGGAACTAGTGTTCTGGTTTCTCAGGCACTGGTAGACAACTAAACGCATTACAGGACAGTTTTAGAGGATAGGCTCTTGTTGCCCACATTGGCATTAGACATCTGCCCCAGCAATATGTGACTCTTGCCCCCACGGTTCTAGAGTAGCTGAAAAGTGGGGGTGGCTTGATTTGCATATGCAGCTCACTTGGAAAAGGTGGCATGCGTGAATATTTTTGGATTAGTATTTAAGTGCCTGTGTTACTTTTGGTCATTATGTCTCTTTTTGACTAGAATATTTCTCCTGCCCTCTTAAATTCATTTGTGAACATGAGTTTTCCCTCTGCTTGGGGAGAAGGGGGAAAAGGATGTCACTACTTGTGTTTTGTTTTGCTTTTGATAGATTAGCCCAAATATGGTTGATCTAACTCTCACATTTTCTGTTAATTAGAAATTAGTTCTAAAATCAGATTCAAGTTAGACATCTTGACTAGAAAAACTTCTATTGGGTTGTACTGTTAGAGACATAGAACACTGCAATAGATCTCACAATACAAAGATTGGCCCTTTTGGTTAAGGTATAACCACTCGATCTCTTTCTTATGAAGAAATAGTAAGTCATCGGTAAGTGCTGTTTGGTGCATAGTAAGTGTCCTAAATTCCAACACTCTTCATGTTATTGGGTTAATATTCAGTATGTAAACAAGTTGTCTTTTACTTCTTACTTTTGTATGAATGCCATTTTTGAAGTAAGAGAGAAGTGAATAACATTGAAAAAAATCTAAGGTGTTTTCTATCCATTTTCTGTTAACATTTAAAGATCTGTTTTAGGAAGCACCTGTGTTATCTTGCTTGTTTCCTTAGCAGTTGTTAGCATTAGCCCTTAGCACACTTAAGGGTTTCACTTTCCTAATTTATCTCACCCAGTTTTTTACATCTGGCCTATGAGCTATTCTTCCTGCTGTTGTACTCATCTATTATCATCTTTATTCATTGAGAGCACTCTGCTGAACTCAATTATTTCTCCATTTCAACTCATTTTTTTAACCGCACTGGAATAATTGGTAGTTGCCTAGATAATTACATTTTTAGAGCTTTCAAACTCTCCTAATTCATCTTTCTTTAAAAAAAAATCTAGAACATGGTGTCAAATTCTTATTTAAGCCCAACCTCAAAGAATGTTGCAAAAGGAGTTTTCTTTATATCTGTGATAGGACATGTCTACATTTTTCTCATGATGACCTTCCAATGCCTATGTATACCTTCTTGTTGATTGGAATTAATTCTAGTAGGACATCTCTATGTGTGTAACTTCAAATCAATAAAAATAGCAAGGTCAAATCTTGGCAGGTGTTCTACTTTGAGCTAATGAGTCTTTTGTCAGTTTTTGGAATTGATGAAATTTCCCCTCATTGTGGTCATTTAATTTTCAGTCAGCATTATTTCTTCTTTCTTTTAGCTTTGTGTTCTCCTATAACTTTCAGTACATTCTAAGGATTAACATCTTTCAACTTTCCACTCAATATTTCTAATTCTCTTTCATGGAAATGCTATGCTTTTTCCCCCCTGGAAGTTCTATACTCTTAAAACCCATGGGTTGCTCTCAAAAGAGGTGATTATTGTTGGACAGGGTTTAATTAATATAGTGGTAAAGCACTCCCTATATAATTCCTGATAAAAGTTTGTTAACTCTATGATCTGAGTGGAAAGCAAATTTCCTTTTTTCTGAATGAGGGAGCAGAAGAAACCTATCAGGAATGTAAAAGGAATGTTTCTGATATTATTCTGATATTATTCTTGATAACCATGAGGCATACACACTTTTTCCTAAGAAAAAAAATGCCAAACGTGCCATAGTAAGTAACCTGTGAAGCCATCTTCAGAATATAAAATTGTCACACTACATGTCACACTAGAATATAAGTAGGAGCTACTGTATTTTTCTAATTTTATTCTCTATTTCCACTGTCACAGCTGCCAAGAGTTGACCACAGGGTTTCCTGTATTTGAATCTGCTACTGTCAAGACCTAAGAAGAATGCTCCATAGCAATTAGCAAAACAATCAAGGAAGATCACAGATGACACTTCCTCCTGGTGACAGCTTCTTTCTGCCAGCCTTGCATGACTGAAGAGAAATTGCCTCTCAGTTCCTTGATCTTTAGCAATCTGCTTTTCCAACATTCCTTGGTTACTGCTGGTCATGCTCTAGAATTTGTTAGTACTAACAGCTCTGTCCCTCTTTTAATCTCAACATCAAACATCTCATTTTCTCACTGCTACACCTTATCTTTCCCATATTTTTCTCTGAAATATCCTAGATGTCAATAACTTTTCTCTAATTTACTCCCCCTGTCAACTCCATATTTCTCCCCCAGAAAATTCTGAGCCCTTCCTTTAAATCTTATTCTCTGAATCCTCTTGTGCCCAGAAAGCTGATCAGCACTGAAGGAAAACACACAATCACAACCACACTTATAAAAAAAAAAATAGTAATGTCTATTGATCTCTATTGGATTCAGTGCTGGCAAGAAATTTCCCCTAATTCTTTTGTTCTCCCATTATATTAGATTGTTATTCCAACAGTTCATCTCTCCCAAACCCCTTAAGCTCTTCTCCAAGTAGTCTCAGTTGATGATGTTGCTTTCCATTTCTCTGGAGGAATGGAAGAAATCAGGCGAGATCTTGCCATCACACCTACCTCTGTTGGTACGTCCTCTTCCTTCTTATCATCATAATTCACTACCACGTCGGCGAAGGCAATCCTTTCCTTAGGCACTGTACACTTATCCTCTATCAGCAACTGTGCGATCACTGTCTTGAAACCCTTCCTCTCATTTCTGCATTAATATTCTTTATACAACCACATTATAACAGCTCCCATCTTAGAATTACTACCTTCTTTCTCCTCTGTTCTCTGCATCAAATCTCCTTACATGTTTCGATTATAAATGTGTTTTGTACTTCCTTTGCTTCTCCCATCTCTTGAACAATTGCCAACTCCAATGCAGTTCTCCTAGCCATATACTGACATGGGCCCCTATTAAAGTTTTCAGAGCCTTGACAACTCTGTGGCCAATATCTTGTTCTCATCTTATTCAACTTATAAGCAGTATTTGACAGAGTTCATAAGCTTCTGCAACTTTTCTTTCACTTGGTTTCCAGTATCCTTTGTATACATTCTCCTCCTGTCTCCTTGGCTGTCATCTTCTAATTTCTTGCTCTTCTCAACCTTCTCAACATTTGTAGAATCTCTGTGAGTTAACCAGATCTTTTTTTCCCCGCTAGCTAGCTATGTCTATTTTATAGGTGAACTCATCTTTCAAAGGCCAAACTTGTATCTCTAGCCTTTGTGGAACATTGATATCAGAACTTCCCATTTCATAACTGACATCCATCTGGATACCTAGTAGGCTTCCAAACTTTCAGAATCAACCTTTTTATTTGCAGGCTCTTCAGTGTCACCCATTGGATACCCTCTATCTTCCCTCATTTTCTTGAAGACATACTCGCCTTTCAGTTTCTCAGGCCACAGTTCTTCGTTATCCTCATCTCCCTCACTCCTTACACCAACCAACAGAAACTTACGGCAGTTGTTTCTGTGTCATATTGCTAGAAGAGTCTGATCACCATTTATTACTCCACTACAATAAAACTTACCCAGTTCACTGTAAATTGTTACTTGGACTTTTGCAATCCCTTGCTATCATTGCATTTGGCCTAATCCTTTTATTGTGGATTCTTCACCCACAACCTGAATGATTCTTTTTAAAACAAAGTCAGACCATGTTACTTTTCTGCAGAAAAGATGTCAATGCTTTGCATTTGAAGCCGGGTTAACACTTGCTGACCTCATTTCTTTTTTCTTCTCTCTCTTTTTTTTTTTTTTTTTTTTTTGCTGGTTGTGGGGCCTGAACTCTAGGCCTGGGCGCTGTCCCTCAGCTCTTCAGCTCAAGGCTAGCGCTCTACCACTTGAGCCACAGTACCACTTCGGGCTCTTTTGCTTATGTGGTGCTGAGGAATTGAGCCCAAGGCCTCATGCATGCAAGGCTAGCACTCTACCACTGAGCCACCTTCTCAGCCCTCTGACCTCATTCCTTATTACTCTGCCTTTCCTTCCTTCATCCTGCAAGAAAGCCACACTTCTTGTGCTTTGTTTCTGCTCTTCTCCCTGCTTGATTTCTTGGAGCCCAATTACGGTTAACAGTGCCCCCAATTTAGTTTTCCCCTATATTCCTTTTAATAATTAAAAGACAAAATATCACATATTCATTACTTTCTCTATCCCAACAAAATGTTAACTTTATGGGCTTGGAATGTGGCTTAGTGGTAGAGTGCTTGCCTAGCATGCATGAAGCTCTGGGTTTGATTCCTCAGCACCACATAAACAGAAAAAGGCTAGAAATGGCACTGAGGCTCAAGTGGTAGAGCACTAACCTTGAGCACAGAGAGGCTCAGGGACAGAATCCAAGCCCTGAGTTCAAGCCCAAGGAACAGAAAAAAAAAGTTAACTCTACTAGGGAAAAAGTATTTTTTTAAATTGTCAAACCTCCAAGATATAAAAGCTACTCACAATAGTTTCTAAATGAACGTACACAGTTCTGTAAAAGTGAGATGATATTATTGGTTTACTTTCAATTTATGACAGATTCTCATTTCAGATCATTACAATGCTTTCTTTACAAACTTCTTTTGAGTTTTAAAATTCCATGTTTAAAATAAAATCCATAGAGTATAAGTGACTCCTTTTTTTTTTTTTTTTTTTGGTCTGTCGTGGGGCTTGAACTCAGGGCCTGGGCGCTGTCCCTGAGCTCTTCAGCTCAAGGCTAGCACTCTACCTATAAGTGACTTTTTAAAGCCCAAAGAAGTGATCAAGGGTGATGAAAAGGTCAAAAATAAGAATTTTCTTTACTTCAACTCAGTGAGAGGTTGTCTGAGATTTGATGCTTTTGTTTCATGGTGCTATCATCTTTACATAAAGAATATAGTCTTTCATATTGTTAGGGAAATTGAAAATAGGAATTACATTTATGAGGTACAAAATTAAATGTAATGTTTGTTACCTTGAAATCTAAGTGTCAGCTACCAATTTCTCAATATTACAAGTTATGCAGCAGAGATAAAGATGTTCTATTACCTATTCCAGTTTATGCCCACCCCCGTATCTTTTTTTTAAAATATAACCTCACTAGCTAGCTTATTTTCAGAATTATAGCTTATGTCTTGAGAAGGATAAAACAAGAGCAGTAATTTCCATCAAAAGCTTTTCTATTTGCTTTCTAAGGTAATCAGAACATCGAGAACACAACTGTTCAGTAGTTTAGAGTTTTATTCAATATATATTTCACAAAGTGTTACAATTACAATGAGAACTTGACATGGTCCAATTTTTTTGGGGGGGGGTCCACTTAAGCTTTGTCCATGCTAATTATGTGACCTTAGGAGTATTCATTCCTTTTGTGTGTTCAGTACTGAGAATTAAACCAATGCCTTATGCAGGCTGGCAAAGTACATTATCATTAAGCTATTTGGGTTGTGCTATATTGCCAGACTTTTTGGCTTCTAATTTGTGATTGTCTTTCCTTTGCCTTCTGAGTGCTGAGATTACTGGCATGGCTTGAACTCTGGGCCTGGGCACTGTACTGGCCCTGAGCACTTCAGCTCAAGGCAAGTGTTCTAGCACTTGAGCCACAGTGCCATTTCCGGTTTTCTGGAGGTTAATTGGAGATAAGATCCTCATGGACTTTCTTGCCCAGGCTGTCTTTGAACTTGGATCCTTGGATCTCAGCCTCCTGAATAGCTAGGATTACAAGCATGAGCCACCAGTGCCTGGCTTTTTTTTAAAAATTCTATTTTAGGTGCCAGTCCTGGGGCTTGAACTCAGGGTCTGAGTTCTGTCCCTGAGCATTTTTGCTTGACTAGCACAGTAACACTTGAGCCACAATTCTACTTCTGAATTTTTGGTGATTAATTAAAGCTAAGAATCTCACACTTTCCTACCTGGGCTGTTTTTGAATTGCAATCCTCAGACCTCAACCTCCAGAGTAGTTGGGATCACAGGAGTGAGCCATAGGTGCCAGCTTCAGGAATATTTTGAAGATTAACTGAGATAACATACAAGTATACTACATAGCTACCAAAACATCATTACATATCAATAATAGTTATTAAAATAATAAATCTGATATCTTACTACAATCAACAGATGTAAAAGCCAATAATGGGTTTTCAATCTGTTTATTTTATTCAAGAGAAAGCTGAGGCACAAACAGGTAATCTCATTTTAGCAGAGTGGGCTGGAAGACTTGGTTTAGTTCATGATCTTGGCACTGTAACAAGCCTATAGCTTGTTTCCGTATTGATTGTTGTTATGAATTGTTTTTACATTTCAAGTTGTTGAAAAAAATAAAAACAGTATGATTTTGTGATATGACAGTTGTTCAATATTTGAATTTCAGTGCTCATAAATAAAATTTTATTTAGCTCCAGTGAAGTTTGTTGTGTGTCTGTTGCCTATTTCTCTTGGGTAGAGCAGTTATGAAGGAAGATAAGTCCTCAAAGCTTAAAGTATTTACTACATGTCCCTTTACAGAAAAAGTAGGGTGATCCATATAAACTAACATTGAATTTTTACTTTTGTAGTTATTGGCTACTTCAATCAGTATCCTGTTAACTAAACATTTAATAATAAGAGGCATATTAAGGTTTTAAGGTATTGTTTTAAAGTTTTTTTATTTTTTAAATTTTTTATTGTAAAGATACTCTACCAAGGGGTACAATTACATGAATAAGGTAATGAGTTCATTTTCTCTCCAGCATTGTTAATCCCTCCTTTGTTTTCCCCTATTATCCCTTCCCTCCATACCTTCTTAAGGCTTCCCTTCCCCCTCTCCCCAAGTTGTAAAGTTCATTTTCAACATATTGTCTTGTATGTCTCATTGTTACAATGGGTCAACCTGTATTCTTGTTTCATCATTTTGTTATTTCCCTTCCCCTCCCAAATTAGAAAAAAAATGTATATAAAAGATGCAGGGCACCAGGATCAAATATAGTGACAACAGGGGTTATACTTTACGGGGATGTTTTAAAGATTTTTTTTCTGTCTTGTTTCAGTAATTTGAAATAAATGGTAACAAACTTGCTTCAGCCCAAAGCCTGCAGAAATTTAAATTTTGTTAAAATGGAAATGAGAACTAAATACTTAGTATTTCTTTTTATTCTTACTTACTTACTACACTTAATTTAGACCAACACACACACACACACACACACACACACACACACACACACACAAATGCATATAAGGTATTTGTAGTCTTATTTGTTGCTACAATGCATCTAGGCCAAGTTGTACTAAAGAAAAGTTTTTTTTAAAGAAGTATTCCTTAACTTTCAAGGAAGGACAGAGATATGAGATATGCAGCTGGCTATGCTAGAAAATAATTGCTTCTGAAATATTTTTAGAAATGAACATTTCATCAATGAAAATGTGTTCTACGATTACATTTAAAATGCTTTCTTTTATATGGTTTCTGCAAATGACATTTTGCATGGAACGTTGCTAAATGACAAGTTGGCTATTGTAGTTCATCATGACTGGTAATACTGCTAGTATCATAATTATATCATTACAATTTAACCATAAATCAATCCCTTCATATCAATATCTATGTTATGACATTAGAGTAATCCTGAAATAAGGAAACACCACTTGAAGGCCATGGTTTCTTTCTGATAGCCTATCCTTTTTTTTTTTTTTTTTTTGTTGGTCATGGGACTTGAACTCTGGGCCTGGGCGCTGTCCCTCAGCTCTTCAGCTCCAGGCGAGTGCTCTACCACATGAGCCACGGCGCCACTTCCTAGCCTATCCTTAGAATTGAATGTAATGAGTATTTTCAGAGAACTGGTAAGCAATTAATCCTTCAATATTTTGGCAGTTTTAAGATTGAGAAGATAAAACTTTCAAGAGTTGTCCCTGAAGAGCCAGTTCTAATGCTTTTAAATCGACTGTAGCAAGTAAGATAGGAATGGGCCAGACATTTGTGAAGCACTACCAAAGAGCCTTAACTCTTGAAACCCAAGTCAGTTTGTAAATGTCTAAAAATGGATTTGCTCTTTGTGCAAGTGCTAAGAACAATAAAAAAAAATCAGTTTAAATTTCCCATTGATGGTACAGTAGACCAGCTAATCTGAATGAATGAAGTCCACTTAGTGACCATAACATCGTCAGATAAGTTACCTCCAGATGCTTCACCCCTCTCAAACTATAGTTTCTCAAAGAATTCTTTTGCAGCATTCTGGATTCTCTGAATAAAATCATGTTTTGTTCTAAGAACATTAGGCAATCAGTTTTGATGAATTAAATTATTCCAAACACAAAGTCTCTTTTGTCATATTTTATTATCAGAGAACATACCACAAAACAAATAAGAAATGCATAGTTAAATTATTTTATTTTGAAATTATTTCTGTTAGTTTAGTGACTAAAAGATTTTGGTAAAGACCAACTTATATACACATAACATTTTTACTAGCTTTCTATGAAAAGAACCAAATCAAGTATAATCAAACATACAGGATGTTAATATACTTAGGGAACAGACAATGTCCTTTTTGAGTATTGGACTATAAATCCATTTTTATAGAAATGATGAAAGAAGTTTTTCACCCTACGTAAAGACTTACAATAATTTTCTTATAATTGTATTAGTAGCCTCAAAGAGAATACAGTTAAAACTAACTGGGTTTGAGAGCTATAAACAGGGCTAGCCCCATAAAATCTTAAACTTTTTTTTCTGCCCTTTTTTTTCTTTCCTCCCCTTTACCCTAGCCACCTCTCTCTTTCCTTCTTTCCCTCCCCTTTTTTTTCCCATCTTGACTTGTCCTATTTTGCCCTGTCCTGCCCGCCTTTCTTTGATTTAGAGAAGTGACTCCTCTAGTTAAAAGCAAATTTCCAAGTAATTTTTAATGACTGACATAGAGTAAATTAAACTTCAAGGTTAAAGATATAAAGTTGACGTGTGTACCACATCAGATTTCAAGAACTGATGTTGGGTTTCAAGAGTTGAAGACCACTGGGTGGGGCTCACCCACTGATGAAGATTATATGACTGAGCTGCATCTGACGGCATCTTCTGTTTCCTCTAAACGAAAATTTGTCTGGGACCACACTTATAGTCACTAGACAGCTCTCTGCTGTCTTGAAAAACTGAGAGTAATCTTCACGGGTGATAGGCAAATGGATAACAAGATTTAATGAACACTTGCTCTGATAGCCAATTCTTGGGAGACTTTTGAGAGGCCTTTACAATAGCTATTCTGCTTATCAACTACAGAGTAAGATTTCGGGGTGAGTGAGTGACAGACTACAGGCAGGCAGCATGTGGTCTACTAGTAACGTCAGTAGTACAGACAGGAAGGGTTGTTAATTACTACAGTTGATAATATTTGTTGATGTGACTAACCTTACAGTTGATTAAAAGTTCTTTTTCCACAGATAAAATATTCAGAGAAAGTTTTCCATTTCATTGTAATAGCTTCCTGAGACAACTTTTCTAGAGCTGCTCAGTCTCCTAGAATATGCCCAGGTTTCCAAAGATAGCTCTTTAATAGCTTTAGTGCAGAAATGGACATAATTGAAGATAGAGCTAGAAAGAAAAATTGTCTAAGTTAAAGAGTTCTGGAATTCAGATTAAGAAAAATAATGACTTAAAATATATTATTATTGCCAGGGTTTTCTCTTCGTAGCTGAAGCTGAATAAGAAAACTTTCTCTTTCTATGGGCTCTGAATAATTTCTAAAACTATATTTAATTTCTTTAGTGTACCTGAAAGCAGTGCCACAGAGAATTTCTTCTTTGGTTAAGATGGTAGACATTCTGAAATTATGTTCAAAAGAACAAGAAAAGTTAAAATAACAGTCCACTTCTTAAAACACTTAAATCCACTACTAAAACTGAAGCAATATGTCAGAGGAAAATGAAGCCACATAAAAACCAAACCAAAACTTCTGAAGGATGCTTACTCCCAAATACTTCACCTTGGCAGATTGATTATTTTTAACTAAAGGTATTTGAAATATAAATATGAGACTGACACTTTAAATCATTTCTTTTTTTTTCTCTGAAAACAGAAGAACACGCCCCTGCAACATGCCTGTAATGTTTCATGAGAAAGAAACAAAGCAGTCTTCCAGCTATACTATCTTCTTATAATGCTTATCTTTTAGCTACCTCACATAGTTTCGTTCCTTCTCCACACTTACCTTTATTCGGTGAGTGTAAGAGCGTCTCGGTTTTGTCACTTCCTGGGGTCTTCGATTTCTTATGAGGGCTACTGTTACATTACGTGTGCCTATCTTATCCTGTTTCCATCAGTGCAGAATGGAAATATTAGCTATTGTTTTACTTTCACTGTTCAATGTAAAGTGACATGATCGTCTCTGTCCGCTCCCTTCTCAAGTTCATCCCAGACTGAGGAAAGTGGCAGGCTTCGATGGGAAAATCTCTTTTTTTTCTTTTCAATTATTTGTAGACTCCTCTCTTGTACCTCTCCGAAGTGGTTCAGGGAATCTACTCAAGGTCATCCCTGCTCTCCTGTTTCTTCTGCTGATTCTCTGAGACACTGGGGGCATCCACGGGCACTCTTGACTGACAGCATCCACATGATGGAATGGACTTCTCTTGCATTCATAAACACAAACTTTGAAGGAGCCCTAAACACCATGTTGCCACCTAACTGCTCCACTTGCATACCTAATGTCCCTTCAAATTTACTCAGTTGCTCTACACTCTAAATTGCTGAAGACAGAGCCTTAGAGTAATCCTTTGCTTCTCTTTCTTTCACATTCATCAATTAAAAAAATCTTGAGGGCATTCCATTAACACTACATGGTCGGTTAACACTATATTTGTCAGTTGTGGGGCTTGAACTCTGGGCCTGAGCACTGTCCCTCAGCTCTTCGACTCAAGGCTAGCTTCTACCACTTGAGCCACAGTGCCACTTCCAGTTTTCTAGTGGTTTATTTGAGATAAGGGTTTCACAAACTTTCCTGCACCAGCTGGCTTTGAACTGCAATCCTCAGATCTCAGCCTCCTGAGTCTCTAGGATTACAGGTGTGAGTCACTTGACCTTTTTCTTTAAATCACTTCTACTGTGATAACTTGACTACAGCAATAATCATTGTTTATCTTGGCTTGTGAGTTTCACTGAAAGCTGGTACTACTTCTTTGCTTCTTTTACAGTGGCTTCCTTGCAATTCATTCTCCATACAGCAGCCTATGCCCATGTTTAACAGTAGAACTCCGATTCTATTAAAAAGATTAATCAGTTCCCTATCTCAATTAGTCTTTTCTTACCTTAAAAAGCCTTACATGTTTTGACTACCTGCTCCTAAACTTGTCTTGTCTCCTGATCCTGTTCTCTCTCATTGGACTCCTGCCCCACAGGGCCATCGTCTGGTCTCATAGGCATGCCAAACACCCTGCGGCTTCACAGCACATGTCTGCGATGCTGTCATGTTACAATGATGCTTCTTAGTAAGCAATGACTGAGTCGTAGTAACAGTCTAAATATCATTCTAACAATAAATGTCAATTTATCTTACAAGTTTCCGCTAATCTGCGTGGGATGTACTGATCCTCCTTGGGTGCTTGTCTCTGCCTTCCACTTTTGGATAGTCATGGACCTCTTGCTGATCTTAGATGGATAGACTCATAAATCTTAGAGTCAATTGGCTACTGGCTGATGTAGTACAGCCTCAGCTGGAATAACTGGAGCTATCCCCTCCTTCACCCTTCAGCTAGCCGAGGCATATCTTTATCTTTGTGGCCAAGAAAGAAGAGGCATGTGACCGTGTGACAGGGACCTTTTCAAATTTCTGCTTTAGCCTCCTCTATACATATGTTACTGGCCAAAAGAAGACATAGAGTAATTCAGATATAATGGCTGGGAAAATAGATCTTTCCCCCTAGTAAAAGACACTGGAAATTTCCATGGCAAATGGCCTGGATAAAGGAAGGATGAGGAAAAACACCAACAATACAATCAATTAAGTACAGCATTGTATCAAAGCTTTTCCTGACCATATATAAATTAACAGTATCTTTCCCTGACTCATACTTTATCACTTTTATCCAGCTTTGTTTTTTAATACCTAGGTCAGGCACTATATATATACTTCATGTGAGAACCACAACCACTAGGAGATATGTATTACACAGAATTCTCTGACCTGTAGTGGATGGCTAAGCAAGACATAAATCCATAGGATAGGACACTAGAAAGAACAGTTTTGAACTTCAGCAGGAGATAAGGTCATAGTGTATGAATGGAATTTCTTCTTTCTCATGGAAGACTTAGTTTTGCGTTTTATTTTTTATTTTTTCTGACAGTACTGGGGCTGGAACTCTGGGCCTGGTTACTGCACTGTCCCTGAGATTCTTTTGCTCAAGGCAAGCATTTTTCCAGCTGTTTTGAGTAATTTATTGGAGTCTCACAGAGTTTCCTGCCTGGGCTGGCTTTGAACTGTATCCTCAGATCTCAACCTCTTGAGTAGCTAAGATTACAAGCGTGAGCCACTATTGCCCAGCTAGTTTTGCTTTTTAAAGTCTTTTGACAGATGGAATCAATCCTGTACAGATTACCTAGAATAGCATAACTTAGTTAAGTGATCTATATCTTAATCTGTCTAGAAACTATCTTCATCACAACACCTAGAGTTGATGGAGTCAACAATTGGAGACCTAGCCAAATTGACAACTAAAGTTCATCATTTAACTATATATTTAATTTTGTGTTATTAATCTTTTCCCTCCACATGAAAGGGAAATCGAGAGTAGTGTGAGAAGCTTTCCATGTTTTCTCAGCATTCTAGGTCTTTGAATAGGGATGGAACTCGACGTTGTTTGTAAGTTATATTCTTAAATGGACATGTCTTCCTAAAATCAACTACAGATCTTCTTTTGATTTTCTACCATGGGACAGGAAACAACCTGATTCATGCCTTTTTTCTCTACATCTATCCAGCTATGTTCTCATTTTATTGGTAGCACAGTTTGTGTTGAATAAATGTGATGAAAGGTTTCAACTTGCCTCCACTTTGTATAATGTTAAACATTGGCTTATTATATGTACCATATACATTGAAGTATTTCCCTTCAGACTTAAATTTTTCAGCATCGTTACCATGTTAAATGGTTGCTGAATTTATTTAAAACAAACACAATTTCCCTATAGCTGTATCGTACTTTTAGAGTTCTGTGTTCTCTGTTAACCTTAATCCTTTTTATTTGGTGATATGAGACTTTGAACTAGGGTCTCATTCTTGCTAAGCAAGTGCACTGCCACTTAAGCCAGACCCCCCCTTTTTTTGCTTTAGTTATTTTTAGAGAAGGTCTCCCATTTTTAGCTTTTGCTGGATATAGACTGCTTTTCCCCTGCCAACATTGCCTGTGAAGCTGAAATTACAGATGTGAATTATCATACTCAGCTTATTTTGGAGGTCTAGGCTGGGGGAGAGAGACTGGGAGTCTCACTAAACTTTTGCATTGGCTGGCCTTAACCTTTAATCCTCCTAATATCTGCCTCCTAAGTAGCTGCTGAATCCTTTTGATGTCATTTCTTTTCCATGGAACATTCTACTCCCTGTTCCCATGTATCTGCTTTTTTTGTTTTTTTAACCAGAACTGGAAGTCTTGTTTCTTTATTGGAATTTCACATTATTACATCTACCTCCCCCTTCTTAGAACTTCATTTTATTCAAACATCAGCTTGAGGCTGTCAGAAGGCCAGACCCTGCCTTGTCCTCTGTTATAACCATAGAACTTAGCAGGGGGCTTCTTAGATGAATGCTTATTTAATCAGTACTAGAAACTTACTCAGCTGGCTCTATAATCCATAGATTCATTCAATCCTGTAAAATGAAATTGGTGTGGGAGGATCTGGAGATGATGGAAAGTATATTAATTTCCAGTAGGTAAGTGCCCTAATTTTCATGCAGTTTGCTTTGCATCATGATTAAGCCAGGATCTGGCACAGAAACCATTCCTGCACTCCTGGGTAGTTCCTGTTATTCTAACTAACAGCAGTCATTATGTTTGAAGTCTGTCTCATATTGTTGTGCCTCTGTTGATATTTAATAAAACTCAGAGAACAGCTTGCAAAAAGCAGTGCTCATTCCCGCTGAGAAAAAAAAAAGAGAGAGAGAAAGCGAGAGGAACAAGTGAATCCTCTGCTAAGCAATTTCAAATGTTTCTGCTGTAACCTTAATAGTGTAATTTTAACTTCTTGGCACTCAGTGAGGTCAACATTGGTATACTTTGTACTTAGCATTACACTGGAAAATTGGATCCAGAAGTAAAGTGGAGTTTCCTCTTCTCAAAAGTTGTCTAGCCAAGATACACAATCTATGAACAAGAGTACTTTGGTGAGAACACTGGTCAAGTACACCTGGATAATACTTGTTTTCTCAGGTCCTTAACACTCAAAGTTTGCATCTTTTAGGTTCTAATTTATACTAAGCATTACTTTTATTTCATACAATATCCATGCTCTAAATTACAGACTAGGGTAATTTATTTTATTGTAGAAGGAACCTGGAAAACACCATTAAAAGCTAGTATTTCTTGCATAAATAAATGTGTGTGTGTGTGTGTGTATGTGTGTGTGTGTGTGTGTGTGTGTGTTTGTGTGTGTGTGTGTGTGTGTGTGTGTGTGTGTGTGGTATGCTATTGGGTAGAGATTGAATTTGGAGCCTGATACTCTACTTTCTTTCTTATAATGGGTGCTCTCCTATTGGAGCCATGTCTCTAGTCCACCATTTTTCTATTTAATTGGAGATGGTGTCTCACTGATTTTTCTGTCCTGGTTGACTTTGCAACTTGATCCTCTAGGTCTCAGCCTCCTAAATAGCTAAGATTGTAAGTGTGGGTTATCACACCTACCTATGAATAAATTTTTTTTTTCCTTGTGGCTGGGTGATGCTGGATCATGCCTATAATCCTGATTATTCAGGAGGTTGAGATTACTGTTTGAAGCCAGCCTGGGGAATAAAGTCCCTGAGACCCTTATCTCCAATTAACCATCAGAAAATGGGGAGTGGTGCTGTGGCTCAAAATGGTAGAGCACTAGCCTTGAGCAAATGAGCTCAGAGATAGTGCCCAGGCACCAAGTTTCAAGCCCCACAACCAGAAAAATAATTAGGTTTGTGGAAAAAAATTGATATAGTTGATGCTCCCAACATCTAAAGACTTGCTGAAGGTGAAAGTCCATGATCCAGTCCTCAAGCACCTCAGTTGCTGGGCTGGAGTTCCTGGCTCTAGCCAGCAAAGCTTCTCAGGCTGAATTCTATGAAACATTGTAAATGGAGAAGAGTACTGCTTGCAAAACCTTAGGCTTTTGTATTCTTTAATTTTGCTGTTACATTGGAATTATTTTATTGTGATGTTACAGAAGAGTAGAGGTAGTCATTCTTCATTTACTATAATACTATAATGAATGAGATTATTATATACTCCATGTATTTGTTTCATAATGAAAAATGTGTAAACTTCCTCAAAATTAGAAGTAGAACAAAATACATGCTGAATTTCTCCTGTTAAGGAGTCATAACAGCCTTTTCTTTTTAACACAGATTCTCTGAGAGTCATTAAAGTCAATTGCTTACTAATAATTGCATTGACATTGTAATAATATTGTGGAATATAACCCACAGAAAGCAGTTCAATATGGGCTATTAATTATACTACCAGCAATTTAGGATAATTAATAGGCAATAGTAGTGTGGTACAATGGTAATCTGTTTAAGATTATTTAATAAGAACTAATTCCTAATGAAGGCAAAGACATATTTAAAGAATAATGGAATAGAAGAACAAAATCTACACGGTTTATAACAAACAGTCTTGGAAGTAATGTTAGTAAGGACTATTTAGAGGAGATTTATTTGAGCAAATCCCAATAATGCAGTATCTGTTTTGCTTCTTATCCAAAATGTGCCCATTCTTGAGGTATGCAACCTGGGCTAGAAATCTCTCAAGTTCCATCTCCTTCCCGTTCTTCCTCAGCTTCCCTCTTTGAGTCAGATGGAAAGGTCACAGTTGAGCTCTGTTTCAGGAGGCTTAGCACTTTGTTTCCACCATTCAGAGAACCAAGAGATCAAAGAAATGGAAACAAGAGAAAAGCCTTAAAACCTTGACTTTAATTTTTTTCAGAACTCATTTATTGATGATAAAGACTTCAAAATTATGGTCCTAAACCAGCTATATATTTTTAAAAATTGTGTCAGTGGTTTCAGTCCTTACTATTTTAACACTCTGTTGACTTAAAAGTCATTACAAAGTCCAGGTTTGGATGATAAAGGCAAATGTGGGGATTTTCAGTAGACAAAGGTAATGTAGCACATTAACTGTGTGACCTAGCCCAGAAACCTGTAGAGATGACGAAGGACTAGGTGAACAAACCTGGACATCAGGAGATAGGGTCAGGTGCAGATAGTAAAAAATGTAGGTGATGCATGATCTGTAAGAGACAAGTTGGCTTGGATCAGGTGTTAACTGTAATCAAATGTTTCGTCCTTTTGAAATGTCTCCTCTTCCTTCCTAGCAGTGACCTTTTAAATATATGCTCTAGAGTAAAACTTCAGTCTTCAACAGTATTTTTTTCTGTCATTCAGTAAATACTAAGTACCAATGATATTCTGGACACTGTTCAAGGTGCCAGAAGTTTTTGTTGGTAGTGGGAGAATGGATTGAGGACCAGGAACCATGTCCTTGTAGAATACACTCTGAAATGTTATTATTAAAGCATTATTAGAATACAGTTTGCAAGGCACTGAGATTTTTATTTATCTTTCTAATCATTGATGGTTCTAACAAAGAGCTCTGGCGTATCCCCTATCCTTTTCTGTAATATTTTCAGGGTATCTGCTCTTACCTCGAGGTCTCTGATTCATTTGCAGTTGATTTTGGTACAGGGCAATATATAAGGATCTAACTTCAGTTTCCTACATGTGTAGAGACAATTCTGTTGACACTATTTGTTGAAGAGGCTGTCTTTTTACATCTGATAATTTTGGTTCCCTTGGGAAAGATTAGGTGGCCATAGATCTGTGGGATCATTTCTGGATCTTCAGTTCTATTCCATTGGTCCTCAGGCCTGTTCATGTGCCAATACCAATCTGTTCCTATAAATGCAGCTTTATAATAGAGTTTGATGTTTGGCCATGATATTATTCTTCCAGCACTGTTTTTCCTGGTAAGGATTGTTTTTGTTATTGGGGATCTTCTATTATTCCATACAAATTTTTGGATTGCTTCTTCTATTCCCTTAAAGAATGTTGTTAGGGTATTGGTGGGTATTGCATTGAATTTGTAAATAGCTTTGGGCAGTATGGCTATTTTCACAATGTTAATCCTCCCAATTCAGGAGCATGGCAGGTTTTTCCACTTCCTTAAACCCGCTTTAATTTCCTTTTTCAGGTTTTTTTTTTTTTAAGTTTTCATCAAGAGGTCCTTCGCCTCTTTGGTTAAGTTAATTCCAGGTATTTTATTTTTTGAGGCTATTACAAGAACACAACAAATCAAAAAAAAAAAAGGGCTGATAAATGGGATTGGATTAAACTTCGGAGCTTCTGCATGGCAGAGGACATAGCTTTACAACACACAAGGGCCTTGTAACAAAAATAAACCTAGAGCTTAAAAAATTAACCCCCCCCTAATAACAAATCTCAAAGAAACAACAACCCCATCAATGAGTGGACTAAATAATTTTTAAAAAGCTTTGTCTGGAGAGGATATAAGAATTGCCAGTAGACCCATGAAGAAATGTTCAACATCTCTGTCCATGAAAGAAATGCAAATCAAAACTTTATTAGAATGGCCATTATCAAGACCAGGCCACCGGATAGAGCAGGGCTTTGAGAGGCTGACGTCACCGCCCCACGGTGACGCCCATGCGCCGCAGGAGGGGCGTGGCATGCTGTCCTGTCCAGGACAGGGCTTCTGGAGGAGGTCATTGGGGCCTCCTCTGGAGGCCATTTGGGACCTCCTTCTAGAGAGGCCTGTGGAGAGGCACCTCCTGGAGCAGGCCTGAGGAGAGTGTCTGCAGAGAAGGAGGAAGGGAAGGAGGTTTGGAGGTTCGGTGGTTGAGGCTGCTCTTGGTGCTGGGTATCTAGCCCAGGGTAAGGTGGTCTCAAGACCCCTTTTCTGGTGTAAATAGTGTAAATAAACTTCTTTTGTCCACCTTTCCCTGTCTGTGCCTCGTTGGATCGTCTCGCTCTCCAGAGGTCCTAAGTGTTCTGTAAACCAAGAAAGGGTATACATAATTAGCCATGGTAGCAGTATTGTGTCACAGATGGGCTGATGATTACTATAGCCAGGCTCTTGGTATATAGGATCATACTATTATTTTTTTCTTTCTAGATTGTATTTCTTTCCAAAAAACTGAACAAATACATCACATTTTGTATTTGAATGAGATCTTTGCTTCTCTTCAGTCTTTCTTCTTTGTGCTCATGTTTATTCTTATCTCACTATGGACTACATCCATACTCATGACTCATCTTTGTTTTGCACAACTGCCCAAGAAACTGTAGTTATTTCTTCCATAGTTATTTTATACAGAATGGTGCTAAGTCAACAGGGCACTTCACACTCCATTTGATATGTGAACAAGCTAATAACTGAAGCATGTTTCAATTTCTCATCTTGGCAGAAAAGTGAAAGAAAAATAGGAAAAAAAGGGGAGAGGGAAAGAGAATATCAGAAGAAGAGTAGAGAAGAGCAGTTGCCGTTCAGGATTTGCAGGGAATATTTATATTCCACAGTTAAAAAATATCACCATTGCGGGGGAAACCAAAAAAATAAATAACCATTTATCCTTACTGCTAGTTAAAGGTGATTTCCTCTGGTTCCTTCTGTATGAATCCATCCAATATATGTACCAGGTGTTTTCTTTCTTTTTCAAGGAAAAAAAAAAGATAAGTCTCTGAAGTTATATGAACTTTAAATGATTTAAGTACTGCTTAGGAAATTTAGCTTGAAATCTTATGGTTATCACCACCTTATATTTCAATAATATTTCATTTCCCACACCTGCTTTCTAGAGCAGTTTCAATCTTGAATAACAGTGGGGGATAAAAACGATAAACATTATGTGTGCAGCAGAGGTCTTGTAGTTCTGATCCAAGTTGGAAGAGGAGAATGACTGTTACTACAGGGTGGAACCCTGCAGGGAGTCTGGAATTCTGCCCTGACAATACCAGACTCTGCAACTTTATTCTCTTTGTGGTTTTTTAAAAAAGACTTGATCTTTCTAATATTACATTCAGAAAGCCAACTTAATAGACACTCTATTTCTGGAGAGCTTTGTAGGCAGAATTATGGAAAATTCTTGTGGTTGTTGTCATGTTTTTGATGAGGGAGCAAAGTGCAGAATAAATTGGGCTGATTTGCATGCTGATTTGCATGTTTGAATATTCACTGATAGTGATTCCTGGACTGAATCTTCTTTATGCTATTGAAGAAGAGAAGCATGACTCCCAGCAGCTGGAAGATGGCTTGGAGATTTAAGATACATTGAGGTTTTGCCAATATCCTTGGCTTTGAGCCTTAATGTGTTGGTGCAGAAGTTAGGTGAATGAGGTAGTTAGCACCAGTGGTTGGTAGTTGGAACAGGTGCACGTTGAATGTGTGTTATGATTGGAGGAAGTATGAGAAGGCCTTCTTAGTCAATTACCTATCTTCTAGAGATTCATCATATTGTTGATATCTGATATCCAATACAATTACATGTTACAATTTAAATGAAGTTGGCTTGTCTGAAAGCATATTAATCTCCCTGTTACCTTAGCAATGCTCATTTAATTGAAAAAATGTGCAGAAATTAGGAACCTGCAGTGTAGTACTAAGCAGTACTCTGGAGATGGGTGGAGACACAGAATAAGTGGAGGTATCTGGTGGTGCTAACCATATGGTCATGTGCAGGACTCTGAGCATGACAGTAGGATGGCTCAGCATTGACTCAGTTTCTTCTCCTACTGAAGTAATGAATGCATGAGGTCATCTTGCCAGTAGAGTGTTTTTGCCTTCTGAAAATCCCTGGATCTTAGATGTATCCTGTTTTCCTTGACTCTCTACAAGTCTTTACTGATAGACAATATTCACTACAAAGAATTGAGGCCACTAAGTCCCTCTTTCTCTGCATGATGAACACTTCTTCATTTAAATATAATTTACTCTCTTTTACAAAGATTGAACTGACTATCTTTGCCTTGGTTACATTGCTCACTGGTTATCTGTAGACTCTTGAAGTATCTCTGCTCAACAATAGGCTGTTAACCCTTTAGCTGAAGGCAAAGGATGTGCAATTCAGTCTTTCTGTTTTCTTTTCCCACTCAGATAATATCTGAGAGGAACATAAAAACTTAGGAAGTTCCCTTCACCCAACCCAGATGTTGGCTACTGTATACCTGGCATAAATATTTTCTCCCTCTCTTTGGCCTCATAGTTATGTTTTATAATGTGATTTAGTTATTCAAAAATAAGCCTGATATTACTGAAAAGCTAGGGACAAGGATCTCTGCTACATAAATGTTCTCTCAGGCCAAATTCATGCCTTAAATGAGCTTATAGTCTATCCAGAATGGTTAGGGAGATCAACCAGCCAGGGAGATACACTATACACAGAACATGGTCACATTTTTGCCAAGCACCAGTGGCTCAGGTCTTTAATCCTAGTTACTTAGTAGGCTGAGATCCAGAGTATTCATGGTTTGAAGTCAGCCTATGTACAAAAGTTCATGAGACTGCAGCTCCAAAACAACCAGCAAAAAGCTAAGCCTGAGAATTGGCTGGGGGTGTGGCTCAAGTGGCAGAATACCAGCCAAGCAAGCAAGCTGAGTAAGTGCTCTGAGTTTAAACCAAAGTACCAACAGAGAGACAGATGAGAAAGGGATAGAGAGACAGACACAGAAAGACAGAAAGACAAGAGAATGAAAAGAAGGAAGGAAGCAAAGGAAGAAACAGGCATTGAATACTAAATACTGAGGGAAGGGTAGAGCCTATACAAGCCTTACTTTCCCAGTGTGCTGTACTTCTACTTCACAGTTTCAATCGTAATTTCACAGAAAGTAATTGGATTGTATTTGCTTAACATTGTACCTCCATTGGTTTTTCTTTCAAATCCTTTTGGAGCAGGGTTGTGCTTGGCTTTGTCCACCAGTGTGTCTCCAGGGGAGCTTGGTGTATCTAGCAGTTCAAGGAAAGGAGCAGGTGCCATCAGTGATGAAGATTACCAACTGAGGAAGATTACCAGGAAGGAAGCTTCAAATCCATCAGAAGGAAAGTGCAGAGACCACTTTGGATTAGCCCTGCCATCTAAAACCTGTGTTTTACATCAAAAGACAGGAATGACATATTTCTTTTTCTGGGAATACCCCAACTGTTGTTACCAGTCAGGACAGGAAGTAGTGGGTATCTCATATCCCCTTGTGGCTTGGACAGCCTGCCAATATCATCTGCCTTAACTTCTTCCTATGTGTGGCACAGACTAAACTTACCCCAGACTCATATCTACTGTCCATAAGTTCGGCATGATAACCGTCTGGATTCATAGCATCCTTCGGTTCCTACTTGGCTCTTCAGCTCAAGGCTAGCGCTCTACCACTTGAGCCACAGTACCACTTCTGGTTTTCTAGTGGTTTATTGGAGATAAGAGTCTCAGAGACTTTCTTGCCCTGGCTGGCTTTGAACCGTGATCCACAGATCTCAGCCTCCTGAGTAGCTACGATTACAGGCGTGAGCCACCAGAGCCCAGCTGTTACTATTTTTTTTTACATTAGGGATCTGAACACTTTGAGAGGATCTTCATTCAGCACCATCCCTCCCAAAACTCCTCCCTGTCTTCAATGTAACAGCTCTTTGTTTTTCATTCTGATTTCCAGCAAGCACTCAAAGTAGAAGATATGTCAGCCAGCTCTCTTCTGTGGGATCCATAGCTGCAGGTGAAATGTGAATTGGAAGATATCTTTCAGCCATAAACAAGTGTGGTTTTTTTTTGTTTGTTTTACTTTAACTTTGTCTACTTTCCTTCTGGTAAGGAAAGGCAGGCAGCTGCTAGAATGTTTCTGCACTGTTCTCAATTAACTTTCCCTTGTTCCCCTCAGTGAGAAGAGATTGAGCCATATCAACCCAACTGTGCAGCCACTGGAGCACATTAACATGCACATAAACGGCAGCCTAGCCTTGAGTCTTCATAGTTCTGCAGACAGCTTCAGCCCAAATAAGGTTCTTGCTCCTCCTGAGAAAATTTCTAACATTTCTAAATAGGTTTCAAGTTCCCCAGCAGTCCCCCTATCAGGAATGAGCACATTTCACAGATAGGCCAAATTAGTTGTGCAAATGCACATTTTATACCTGCATTTGGTTCAATTTGGTATAGTTTTAGGAGCTGTGGGAAATTGAATTGGAGGGGGGGGTAAACACAACTCTACAGTAAAGGCATATGTGAAGGAGTAGATGAAAAGAAATTAAAATAAATCTACCACTTGTAACATTCTATAGTTATTTTGTTCTCTCCCTCTCGTCCTTAGAATATTAATATGCATTTTGTTCTCTTTGGGTGATTTTAAAGACCATTTTAAGATCATTTTTAGAGGTTTGGTATAATCTGCTCTGTTAGAAGTTTGGATACACTTTCAATTCAGACTTTCTGCCTAAAGGGCAAAAAACATAGAAGTAAGGAGCATGATTATGGCAGATTAAATGGATTTTTTTAAATAAAGGGAAATAGAAAAGATTTTTTTGTATATTGCAAACATTGTGAGCCAATACTAGAGCCTCACAAAATGCCCACCTTTTAAAGATATTGACTCTAGCTTGACACATTTTGTGTTCTCATACAGGCTTTGTGGGCTGTGCTTTTATTTATGCCCTGGTTTGCTTGGAATTACGAACCTAAATAAAACTGCTTTTGTTGCTTCCCAGAATTCTAGTTCACTTCAAATGAGGATTTAATTATTTTAAATGCAGTTTAGATAATTAAATTGTGCCTTGTTTTCACAGAATGCTAAAAGCAAAATTGCTCCTGTATTAATAAGTTAAAAAAAATTTAATGTTTTTTTGAAATGTTAAATTATCTTCAGGTGTACAAATTATATTTTAAATTCAAATCCAGGTGATAACTTATGCAATTTTTTTTCCTCTCCTGTTACACAGATTCAATTAAAGTTACCTGAAAGTTAAAAAAAGGGGGGGGGGGCAAGTCCACATATCTAAATCTGTAGGTGGAGTTAGAACAGTCTGCTTTCTTGGCCTAAACCTTCACTTTGCTTGCTTTCCCCCCCCCCCAAGTTCGCACTTAAGGCATATTTTAATGTTTGTGTGACCACCACCTATTTCCTGTTATTGTGTTTCTTATTGTAGACTGCTCTCCTTAGAACTCTTATCTTCTTATCATCTTTTCAGTCTTTTAGTTAAGATGCCAAAGGCAGGGAAAACTGAATGGACTCTGTTTCATATCTGAATGAGAACCACATCATAACCTATTAAAATAAAGAACGGATAGCCGAATATCCAATGTGTTTACTGCTTCTGTTGTGGTTTTATAGTTTCTGCTTTAACTGTAAGCCAGAATGGAACCTTCTGAATTTTCAAAGACTTTTATTCTTTTCTTTCCCCCACATACTTTTTATTTATTTATTTTAACCTTAATGTGTCGACACATCTCTTTTACATTATTTTTGGCTAAAACCAGAAACAAATTGTGTTGAAAAATATTATGAGAACACCTCTCCTTCTAAGATTTCTAACCTAATATAGTAAACTCCAGAGGTTTGGATTATTCAGATAAGACTTAAGAAAAATACCCCGTGTTTTAGATTATCGGCTTAACCAAATCCCCACGTTGAACTGCTAGAGGTTTTCTTATCTAGAATGAGCTAAGTGTATATTACAGAGTGACCTAAAGCAGTAGTCAAATAAGCTGCTACTTAAATATAAAGGTAATCTAAAACCCACAGTGATGTGCTAATACCATAGCTAAGGATAAATCAAGTCTATGTATATAATGTATGTCTCAAGTCAACTGGTATCTTGTAGGGTGCTTGTTGCAAAAATGACTAGAACATGAAATATGTGTCCGATTATTCTGTAGTGAAAAGGGGAAAAAAATCATTTTAAGAACAGAACACTAGCCATTTCAAGATTTTTTTAAAGGCTTATTTTACTGGGGAGACCATTTTTAGAATTTCATAGCTTGTGAACAATGTTAGCAATTAATTTAATAAGCTTTCTGAAAATTTCTTCTGCCTTGAGCATGATGACCCATATTGATGACCGCTGAAATAAGAGAAAATAATCCTTGAGTTCTATCTAAATAATGAGTTAGGTAAACACACATTTTATTTTAAGTGTGCGATAATCTTGAAATCTCTGTGTGGAAAAAAAGAGGTTAGCTTGTCCACTGTTGCTCATGACACATCAGGTAAATTATACAGTGGTTGCCAGATATGAGCCAAGTCCTGAAGTTACACAAGAGGTTTTATCTTTCTTGCTGTTGTTTCTAATGTATTTATAATATACTATGTGATTTTTTTTTGTTTCTTTTGTATGTTCTTCCCCCAGGGCACAACCCCTGTTTTCACTACATTTGATTCTGGTACCCTGCATCTTGTATATACACTTTTCTAATTTGGAGAGGGGAAGGGAAATAACAAAATGCTGAAATAAAGATCAAGGATGACCCATTGTAACAATGAGATGTACAAAACACTCCGATGAAAATGAACTTTACAACTTTGCTGGGGATGGGTAGGGGGAGAGGGAGGGAGGTGAAGGGGTGGGGAAGTGGGGAGGGAAGGGATGGTAGTGGAAAAACAAAGGAAGAGGTAACAATGCTCAATAGGAAATGGACTCATTACCTTGCTCATGTAACTGTAACCCCTCTGTATAGTATCTTTACAATAAATATATATATACTAAAAAAAAAAAGAATAAGAACTTCCTCCTAGAGAGAATGGTTAAAGAAGCTGGAAGCTGGTGGATTACTTCTGTAATCCAAGCTAATTCAGGAGACAGATCTGAGGATCATGATTCACAACTAGTAGGCAGACAAATCCAAGGGACTCATCTCCAATTCACAAGCAAAATGTTGACACCGGGAGCCAGTGTTCAAATGGTAGAGTGTCAGCCATGAGTGAAAAAGTTGAACAAGAGCATGTGGCCCAGTTCAAATCTCAGTACTACTACATCACCCCTCCCCCACAAAGAATGGTCACAGGAAGTAAATATATATATATATATACACACACATATACATATATATATATATATATATATATATATAATGTTAGGAACTATTACATGTTCTATGTGATAAGTTAGAAAACCAGGTATCCTCACTCTATGTTGTACCACCGTACACCATACCATATGCCATATACTCACATACTCTGGGCCTGAGCTCAGTCCCTCAGCTTCTCAGCGCTAGCTATGGCACCACTGGCTTTTTCTGCTTATGTGGTGCTGAGGAATCAAACCCAGGGACTTGTGCATGCAAGGCAAGCACTCTACCACTGAGCCACCTTCCCAGCCTCTGTTTCTCTGTTGTTTTTAAGAGGCTATATTTTTTTGTTCAAAATCCTCAAAACACTAATAGTACTTTGTAAAGTTTCTTCAAGCTTGTTATACAATATAACCACCCTTGTCCCTTTCTTACCTATGGCTTCTGCATCAAAATTGATTCATTGGCTCCTCTTTGAGAGCACTGACCTCCTGTATCACTACTACATTTCAGTCTTCTCTTAGGTTGTGAGGTCTCAGCACTGAATTTGTAAAGCCCCAACCCCTCCATTATCCTTCACAGGTGATTTTCTTTGATGTATGATGGGAGTGGAAATTGTCTGAGAATCCAGCTTCTTTATACTGACACTTCATAAATCAACTCTGATAAGCCTTTCCTTTTCCGAAAAAATGACATTGAGATATATTAGTATTTTAGATACCTCAGTGTTTAGGAATAGTTAAAATGGTTAATACTCATGGAGGTCTTTTTTCCATTCTTTCTTTTTTCTAACAAATTTTTGAGCAATAAAAAAACAGAATGTTCTAACCTTGGGTCCAAATACCTGTGAGGATCTGAAATATGCACACCCTGCATAAAGCTTTGTCACTGAGGGCATAGTGTTTAATATGCTGCTTTCTCCACAATCCTTGAGGCTGATAACTCACACATATAAGGGAAGGAAGCACTAGCTGGCTTGGAGATTATGGATTTAAAGTGAGTTTAATGATACACAGCAAGCAAATTTTACATTCATGACTTCAATTTGCTAGGGTGTGTTCTCTATACTACTTGGCACAAGGATTTTTTATTTTTTTTATGTTTTTATTTATCCTATTTTTTATACATTTTGAGACAGGCTCCTTCTCATTAGGTTGCCCAAGCTGGCTTTGAACTAATTAATACTCTTGACTGTTTCTTGGAGTAACCCCAAGAAATCTCAAATGCTGGAAACAAACGTATGCAACCATGCCCAACTGGCACTAGGAATTTTAGACATATTTTATTCCAAACCTTAAAGGATAACTGCTGTCAGTAAGCTCATCATATGGAACTCTCTTGTCTCTTTACATGATGAAAGAGGTGACACTGATCAAGATGCATTATATTCATAAGCTGGTTTGTTGATTGGTAACTCCTTTATACAACTACTTAAAGATATATATATATATATATATATATATATATATAATTAAGAGGTAGTTGCTCCTTGTTCCTGGGAAATGTGAATTGAAGACGTTTGAATTTGGGTGTGAATGGCACATTTTTTTTCCTTTACTTTCAGAACGTGGGCCGCCATCACACATTGGGAGAAAATGGAAATGTTGCCACAGGTCTGATGAACATATTTAGCCATAGTCCACATCATACCTTATCTTCCTTTGGTTCATCATCTACAGTTTCAGTTTTAGCTCATTTTAGGGGCTGGTTTGGATTAAAGTCGCATACAGAGTGAACCTTCTCCAACATCTACATCAAAAAGTAACTCTAGCTCATGATAAAGGTCGTTGGTGGGGTAACAGGTTTGTATTGCTTATCCTGGCAACTTTCCTTCTGTGCTGGAGATCTCTGGGAAGAACCAATGCTTATTCTTTATAAGCATTACAGGTTGAAATAGAAGCTATTGAATGTCAATTAACACATCCCTTGTTGAAATATACAAGTATCATGTAAAACAAAGAAGTCTGTGCTTATGATGGATTGGAGTGGATGTTCCACTGGGAGACTGCACCAAGACCACAGTGCTTTGGCTGCTGGTTACTCATGGAAACTCCTAATTGACTGTTTCATACTACTTGCCAATTGCTCTCACGAAGAGTCCTTGAAGTAGAACTAAGACGGATTTATGCATTTCTAGTGCTGAAATTTGTGTCATGGGTTTTGCTCATCAAATTTATTTAGAAGCAGCACAAGCTGCTTAGTGGAAGATTTTATTTGTAGATATGCAATGTAGGTTTCACATGAAAATTGAAGGACTTCACCATCTTCAAAATTATTTAACTCATACTTTTTGACAGGCAATGAAATGTAGTATTTATAAAAGGTATATTTTCAGAACTTAAGGGTCTTAAATGAATTAAGACACTGTGACTCATTATGCTGCTCTGAAGACTGTGAAAAACATTAAAATAGAACAGTTTAAGTAAGTATAAAAGTATTAATGTTTATCTTTATATATTACATGATGGTCTGTTCAATTGTCCTTAATATGAAAGTGAAAAGATGGATTTATATTGGCCAAAGATTCTAGAAATAAATACTTTTATTTTATTATAATTTGCCAAAATGATATACCTTCCAGATGTATATATTTCACTGGATATATCTTCCAGAAACCTCAAAGGAAAACCTCTAAAAATTTTTGTTTATGGTTTTTTATAGTTTAATAAATAAGAATGCCTAGGTGGAATACATGTGAAGAATTTAAAAATATCAACAACTATGGAAGACCAATCCAATTACTTTTATTTTTAAGTGACAAAATAGATCAGAGACAGTTTTGGAGTACTTCCAATAAATTCTGTATAATCTTCAAAAGTAATAGTGTAAAACAGTTTTCATCACAGGTACATATAAAATATTATATAAAGTTCTAAAAGAAAAGATAGAGATTTCAGTACTCAGTAGATTTGTGAATGTAAGCTCAAAGGAGCAGCAGTCCTAGAGTGTGGAGTTACTAACTGAACTCTTTTTTTTTTCTTTTGAAGGTTTAAGCATAGAAGACATAACAAGAATGCTTAAACCAGTGGTTTACATATCTAAAGGGCCACTTTAGGAAAATAGGAAAACTTACTTGTTTAAGCTATAGTACTTAATTTTAAGTTGCTTTAAAAATGAATTTGATCTCTATTCACTTAAAATGTTTATATTTATCATAGAATTTTTAGATTATATGTGTAGACTAGAAAAGAAAATATCACTACCTTAAAACTAAAGCTAGATCCTTATATATCACCCTGCACCAGAATCAACTCCAAATGGATCAAAGACCTTGGAGTCAAAGCAGAAACTCTGAAAACATTACAGGATGGAATAGGAGAAACCCTAGGTCTCCTTGGCACAGGCCGAAATTTTCTTAATAGAGACCCAGAAACACAACAAATCAAAGAAAGGCTGGACAAATGGGATTGCATGAAATTGTAGAGCTTCTGCATGGCAAAGGACATAGCTAGCAAGATCAATAGAAAGCCCATGGATTGGGAGAAGATCTTCACTAACCATATATCGGACAAGGGTCTCATATATAAAATATATCTGGAACTCAAAAAATTAAATCCCCCAACAACAAATCTTCAAAGAAACAACTGCCCAATAAGTAAGTGGGCTAAAGACTTAAAAACTTCTCTGAAGAGGAAAGAAGGATGGCCAATAGACACATGAAGAAATGCTCAACCTCCCTAGCCATAAAAGAAAAGCAAATCAAAACAACACTGAGATACTACCTCACCCCAGTTAGAATGGCTAAAATCAAGAAGTCTAATAACAACAGATGCTGGAGGGAATGTGGAAAGAAGGGAACCTTACTGCATTGTTGGTGGGAGTGTAAACTTGTTCAACCACTTTGGAAAGCAGTATGGAGGTTCTTCAAAAGACTCTACATAGAGCTCCCCTATGACCCAGCAATCCCACTTTTGGGCATTTACCCAAATGTTCACAAACAAGACCACACTAAAGCTACCAACACGACTATGTTTATTGCAGCATTATTTACTATAGGTAAGATATGGAACCAACCCAGATGCCCCTCAGTAGATGAATGGATCAAGAAAATGTGGTATATATACACAATGGAATTCTATGCCTCCATCAGAAAGAATGACATTGCCCCATTTGTTAGGAAATGGAAAGGCTTGGAAAAAATTATATTAAGTGAAGTAAGCCAGGCCCAAAGAAACATAGGTCCCATGGTTTCCCTTATTTGCAATATCTAGTATATGTCTGAGTCAAGCAGAAAAGGTCAGATAAGGTGATGTTAGGGAAATGAATCCTAAGATATGTATTCAAATGTTGTTTTTTCTTTCATGCGATTGTTTCTAACACATTTATAAGATTATTTCTTTGTTTCTTTGTATGTCCCTCCCCCACGGTATAACCTCTGCTTTCACTGTATTGATGTTGGTATAATTTGTGGAGGGGAAGGGGAATAACAAATCGTTTAAATAGGGATACAGGCAGACCCATTGCAACAATGAGATGTAAAAGTCGTTATGTTGAAAATGAACTTTACAATTTTGGTGGTGGGGGGAGGAGGATTGGTTGGGGGGGGCAGGGGGGAGGATGGGAAGGGATGGGAAGGGGAAACAAAGGAGCAGGCTACAATGCTTGATAAGAAAAGTACTCATTATTTTGCCCATGCATTTGTAACCCTTCTGTACAGCATTTTCACAATAAAAAAAAGAAAATATCACTACCTTTCATTACACTTTTTTGTGTGTGTGTGCTACTGAACACAGAGCCACACGTATGCTATGTAGGCATTGTACCACTTGACCACAACCCCATCTTCTGCTTTGTTTTTTAGACAGGTTCTCACTTTTGCTGGGACTGGCTTTGGACAGCAACACTCATGTCTGCACTTCCCACAAAGGTGGGATTAGAGATGTGAATCATTATTCCCTGCTTTCCCTCCCCACACTTCCCCACCATCCGGGCCCCAAGTCCTAGATCTTGAACTCAGGGCCTGGACCCTGTCTTTGAGCTTTTGTTCTCAATACTAGCCCTCTACCATTTGAGCTGCAGCTCCAATTAATGCCTTTTTAGTGGCTGATTGGAGATAAGAGTCTCACAACAATTTTCTTCCTGGGCTGGCTTCAAAGAGTGAGCCTCAGAGCCCATTCTCCTGAGTGGCAAGGAATACAAGCATGAGCCACTGGCACTTAGCTTTAGCTTTGGTTTTGTGATAAGTTTTAGTAATATTTTTCCTAGACTGGCCTCAAATATGATTTTCTTATTTCTGTCTCCCAGATAAGTGGGATTACAGGTGCACACCTGCACACCAAATCCATCTTTCATTATTCTAAAGGTTTTAACATGTAGATGCCCTATCTTTTCTAGTTGTATGTATTTTCTTTTGGACGTGTTCTACAGTTCAATATAGTAATTTTTGGGGAGCCTTTTATCATTTGATTAGGTCTGGCCTGTTATAGATACCTGATTTCCCATCACTTTCCATCATTTTTAAACTTCGTGCATTTTAAAACTTTTGTTTCTCATACTGAAAGTAAATCCCAGTAAGAATTTGGCCAGTGTCTCCTCTGTTCATTCTTTTAATGGTTGGATCTCCCACAGTAGTTTACATAAATATATGTTAAATTATTTCTTTCAGTAGCTCTAACCTTATTAAATTATTTCAATTGGCACTATTATAAAAGCAACAATACAACATTTTGGGCACATAGACTATTAAATTCTGAATATATTGCCTTCAGGGAAGGCTAACATATTTTGTAAATTATTTCTAAAACTATAAACAGAGTAAAAAATACAACCCTATTTATTTTCTATATTTATTCTTTACAATACACAGTAACAACCAAATAACAGCATGTTTTATTTGAAGAAACAACACACAAAATCTTAGCTAAAGAACAATCTCTTTGCCATCCCTTGATAAAATAGATGGAAAAAACTTAAAATTATTCGAATCTTGCTTTTTGAATAATAAATACCATAAAAAATCATTGGCATCCCTTGATAAAATAGAGGGAAAACTTAAAATTATTCAAATCTTGCCTTTTGAATAATAAATACCATAAAAATCGGAAATAAAATTAATATATATTTACCCACATGCTCAAAGAAATTTAGACCAATGTAATTCTATATTTAATTTTGTAACTTGCTCCTCAGTGCTTTGGATTTTTTTTATGTTGCTTGAAGGACTTTAAAATTTATATATATATATACATATACCTACATATATACATACATACATATTATATATACCTACATATATGTATGTACATATATGTAGGTATATATATTTATATATACAAATGAACTACAGTTTTTAAAGGAGATCTGTAAACTAAGATGAAAGGCTATTTGGTTATCTTCTAAGGACAATTTGTGCATTTGTTCCTACCTTCCCCTTCCCCCCCCCCCCCCCACTGCATGCCTTTGAGGCATCAGCCCTGGGACATAACTGCATCTACCATCTTTCCATCTGCAGCACTGGTTCTTATAAAGTAACTTTTCTAAATAGTTTCATCTTCTCCTCTATTTATTGTTATTTTATACTTTTTAAGGTTGGGAAATGTGATCTCTACTCAGCATGCTTAATTTTAAAAGCTTTAGGATATGAATAGGTTCTTTTATCGTTTCCTGATCAAAGTATCATCTTGAAACTATCATTGACTATACAAAGCAAACATCAATAAAAGAAATAGATATATAAGCTGATAGAGCTGATATTATCATTTTTATCCAAAGGAAAGTAGAAAAACTTCAGAGGTCTTAAATTTTTTTTCATTATTCAGAGAATACTTTATTAGTTTCTGTAATCAAACCCATGTAGATAAGACCTTACATATTTAATACAGTGTGTTTACCCCTGTACAGAGGTCTTTATAACAGTTACCAACTAGTCTTGGTTAAATTTTGAGTTCTATAGTCTCTATAATTTCCTTAGTAATGGCTCTCTTTTGTCAATATATCATATTCTCTCTTAGAATTATTATTTACATGCTGGGCATCAGTGGCTTACAAATATAATTCTAGCTATCCACGAGGCTGAGATCTGAGGATCAATATTTATTTATTTTTCTTTTTATTATGAAAATACTGTACAGAGGGGTTACAATTACATGGGCAAGATAATGAGTACATTTCTTATCAAGCATTGTAGCTCCTCCTTTGTTTTCCCTTCCCATCCCTTCCCATCCTTCCCCCCGTTCCCCCACCCAATCCTCCTCTCCACCCCTTAAGATCAATATTTAAAGGCTGAGATTTGAGGACCAAGATTTGAAGGCTGAGATCTGCGGATCAATATTTGAATCCAACTGGGCAGGAAAGTCTATGGAGTACTTGTTTCTAATTAACAAGAAAAAGGCTAAGAAGTAGAGCTGTGGCTCAAGTTGTACAGTGTTAATATTGAGTGGTAAAGCTAAGGAGCAGCGCCAGGCCCTGAATTCAAACCCCAGTACTGGCATGCACACACACACACACACACACGCACACACACACACACACACACACACACACACACACACAAAATCACACAGCATTTAGATTAGATTAGATTCATTTGCTTCTCCTCTCTTTCTCAGTGTATTTCTGTACTACAGAATAATGAGCTCAGATAATTTACAAATTGCAGCATAGCAAAAGACACCAAACACACATCTTTTATGTGATGTTTTATTTTAGAACGCTATCTCATCCAGTCTTATGTTTTATCTACATGACTTATTTCCATATGGGATTCATATTATTTTTATCCAGTTCCACTGATGAAGGATATACTCATCAGGTATTTTATTACAAAGGATATCCTCATTTAATATGCACCTGTACAAACATGCATAAATATTCCTATATTCCACAGTTCATTAGTGTTCTGATTCATTCACGGGCTGAAATTTTTAATTCATATGAAATATTTCTCAGCAAGGGGTTCCAAAATGGTAATTTGATTTGTCTTTTCTGCTCAATGTAATGGAAAAGGGGGAGACCGGATAGTAAATTCTGTTGAACCTATGAGCACCAGAGAGGGCAGTTAAGCCGATAGATTAGCTTATATTGTACACAGGTTTTGTGCCAAATAATGTCTTTTGATTTGTTTCAGGGAAAATAAAAGGAATCTTTTTTTTTGTTTTTTTGGGTTTTTTTTTGGGGGGGGGCGGTTTGCCAGTCGTGAAGCCTGAACTCTGGGCCTGGGCGCTGTCCCTCAGTTCTTCAGCTCAAGGCTAGCACTCTACCACTTGAGCCACAGTGCCACTTCCAGCTTTTTCTGCTTATGTGGTGCTGAGGAATCGAACCCAGGGCCCCATGCATGCAAGGCAAGCACTCTACCACTGAGCCACCTTCCCAGCCCCAATAAAAGGAATCTTGAGTGTTGAAACTCTTGGGAAAAGTTGTTACTTCTGGCCTTTTGGCAGAGGTAAAAGGAGCCTCATAATTCAAGAGTATCAAAGTGTCACAATCAACTTCATGTGAAATTTACTCAGTCTCCTGACACCCAGTATGAAAAGTTAGAAGTAGTCAAGATTGCCAGGCACAAAATGGCTTACACCGTAAATCTAACTATTTAGGAGGCTGAGATCTGAGAATTACACTTTAAAGCCAGACCAGCAAGGAATGTCTGTGAGACTCCTATCTCCACTTAATCACCCCCAAACACACACACACACACACACACACACACACACACACACACACACACACACACACACACACACACACACACAAACAGAAGGGGAGCTGTGGCTCAAGTGGTAGAAGGCTAGCCTTGAGATAAAAAGCTCAGGACAGTGCCCCAGCCCTGGTCAGGTTCATGTCAGGTTCATCATGATTCAGCGTAGTTTGACAAATGTTTCTGTGTCCAATCAGATAAAAGCCTCCTTTGCCTGTGTCTCAGTATTGGGATAGCTAAGTGGTTAGGTATTCAGTCAGTTTCACAGAATCTCTCAGGTTCTTCCGTGTAGCATGGGAAAGCAGGCAAGCATTCCTGAGAAGAAAGTGGAAATCCTGGTAAGGAGACTGAGGAAGGAATACAGAGGAGCACATGTCTAAGGACTGGATAGAGTGGAAGGATGTCAGTATAGCAGGAGATGGAACAAGACAAAAGGCAGTGAGTGCTCCAGGCCAGAGAGATTGGTCACTACCCAGGAGACAGCCTCCTTTCATTTGATGAAAGGGCAATGTAAAGACTACCTCGAAAACACAGATCATACTCAGGGAGGAAAGAATTAGATACATGATGTGGAAAGCATCTTGAATGGGTAGAATAGATGTCCTGGGGTGTGGAATCAGGGTTGATAGAATTACCTTGAATACATAAGAGGAAGGTTTTTTTCATTACCAAACAGCACAGGAATATTATGAGCAAAGTTTAAGTACAGAGAATGAAGTTACATCTTTGCACCCATGGGTATGTGACAACGCAAAATGTCAGCGTTATATTTCACAGTGTGCTGTACTATGCAGAGGGAAGAAAGAAATAGAAAACCTTTCTTTCCATTCCCTATAAATTGCAGCAATTATTCTCTTTAATTATTCTGTTAATATAGGCATGCAAAAGTCTTCAAGTCCATAATTAGTAATAACTTGAATTCTCTGCTGTTTTTTTAAGAAAATAAAGAATTTATAACACAATCTTTTTTGTGTATTTATTGCACTGTCTTTTACCTATATTTACATGAAAGCAGTATTAGGTGTCAGATGAATATGTTATCCCTACACTTTTTCACTGTCGTCTTTCAGGGTATAATTCTAACTAGTGATATTAATAGAGACGCCAGATTTACTGAGAGGTAACTTCCCATCTTTGAGGATGCACTCAAATGTGTATGTAAAGCCTTTGTTCACTAATGAGAATCCTTTCATGTTACTGGTTTTGTAAAGCCTTGCACTGTGAATGGACCATCAATCAATTCACAGTTGCCTGGAGGCCTTCAGATGGCTGTATCCATGGCAACATGCCAAAAATGGCGACTCAAATTAATCCATCTGTGTAGAATTCTCAGTGAGAGTCCACTTTCTTCTTTCAGACTCTTACTGCTAGAAAGTCTGATGGCAATGTAAAATACTGAGTTACAGCAAAATAGCAATGGATGAACCACAGGCTCTTCTCACTGTAAACAGTGGGGCTTCCTTCCCTTTGTATCCGTTAGAAAAGACAGAAAACAGTTGGGGATTTGATATTACCACCATAATGTCCTCTTAATAAAAGAATTACATTAGTTTGCTGCTCACAGAGGCTTTTTTTCTTCTTCTTTCACCAATGCCATCTAATCAGCCTTTAAAATGAGTACAAGGACTTAACTAGAAGTATACCATTTAAAAGTACTGTTTTGTGTTTAGGCTTTATTGTTAATGATATTTGCATCATATGCAGTATGAGGGATAACCTCCAAGGTGAGATTTGGAATTATTCGATTAATGTGTTCCATGAACAAGTGATGTAAAGTCATTGTCTCTTGCAAAAGTTTAGAGAAAAAAAATCACTTCATGTATTTTTTTGCCTTGTTAGGCTCTTGTGTTAGTCCATATAGATTAGTCTATTCTTCATTTACTATAATTAAAATGCCTTATGTTTTGTTTATTCATTTTAGTAATATCTGATTACTGAATTTATTTAAAGCAATATTACATTTTGGATTATTATAAAATGTTCTGATGAATTATTAAGCTAAGTAGGCTTCTACAAACAGGGCATAGAGGGCAGATGCTGTTCTTTAAATTGGTTTACATTCATTACTAGAAAATAGTCAAGCAAAGGCAAAAGTGATATTATATCTGTTTTGTTACTGCTGAGAAGTATTGGTATCATATACTTCTTAGATTTATCAAGTGGCAAAAACCCTTTAGATACTAATAAACAGTCTGGACACCTATGAAAAGTACATGCATGTGTACTATACTATTATTCAAATATTTCAGTTGATTGATGGGACACAGGTTAAGAAGACATTGGTTAAATTAGAGTGTGTAAAATTTCTCTGAGACATTCAATGGGGACTTCTGGCTTCAGTAAAACTTGAAATTTGTCACTTAACATAGGTGCAACTAGAAAGATGTGAAGAACCTGACAATCAGTGACCTTCTTGGGCCTTTTAGTGTGTTTAGCTTTCAAGGCCAAGTGGTATTCTACAATCACAGAGGGAGAGCTAATTCCAGAGTCAAAGCTGACCTGAACACAAGTGGCTTAGATCCATAAACTACAGAAACAGTGAAATGAAAAAATTGGTAAGGATATAGTTTACTTGAACTGAAAAACCAGGTAAAGATATTAAGAAAAAGGAAAAAAAACAACTAAAGACAAATTGTCAGATTTTATAAACATTTTATAAACATTTATATAATAATCTTTGACAAAATCAAATCCAACATTGTATAGTAATATTACATAATGCATTCCAATGGAAATTATTGCAAGTATGCAAGGATAGTTTGAAACTTGAAATCAATTATAAAATCTTTCAGATTATTAGGCACGTGTGATCACATCAATTGAAGCAGAAAAATATATTTGAAAAAAATTAAACACATTTATTTTTAAAACACATTTCATATTAAAACATTGTCATCTACAAAAACTTTATGATTAATTGTAGTGAGAAATTATATACTACCTCTAAGACTAGGGATAAGATGGCAAATCCCTTCTCACTACGTCTGTTTAATATTTATCCTGGAAATTTTAGCTACTACAATAAGAAAGAAAATTAAATATATATTGATTGCATAAATAAAAGGTAAGGCTACTTTTATTCATGTATGGCATGATTGTTTTTTGTAGAATATCTTAAAGAATTGACAAATAAAATATGTACTAATAAGCATAAAGTCATAAGGTACAAAGTAAGTACATAGATGCCATTTGCTTTCCTATATATCAGTTGTGACAAATAGGGTGTTAGTTTTGTTTTGTTTTTTTCTTTTTTTTTTTTAAATATAAGACTTTAAAAATGCATTCTCAAAAATGAAGTACTTGGAAATAAATCTGAAAACAATGTATAGAGAATACACAGAATTAGTCATCCTCCACAAAAGGGAAAATCTAATTTAATGGAGAATAATTTTTCAATAAATGATGCTGGAGAAATTGAATGTTCAACAAAAAGTGGACCTAGGCATGTATTTCTATATTTTACAAAAACTAATCAAAAATTTATCAGAGGCCTACATTTAAAATATAAGAAAATAAAATTTGAAATAATAGAGTACAGGAGAATTTCCATACAACCCTGAATCTGGTGACAATTTTTAGACACTCACCAAAAGACTGGTGCATGAAAAAGGGGAAAAAAGTGTTATGTTAGAGTTTATTAAAGTTAGAAAAGCTATTTTTTCAGTGAAAGGAACTACCAAAAGAATGAAAACACAAGCCAAACATTGGGAGAAAATATTTGTGAAACATATCTGATAAAAGACTTACATCCAAAATATACAAAGAACTCTTAAAACTTGAGCAAAAAGAAAACAAACAACTTAATTAAAGAATGGGCAAACATTTGAATAGAGAGACTTCATAAAAAATACAGATGAAAAGTAAGTACATGAAAAGATGCTAAGTGTCATTTCTCATTAGGAATAACAAACAAAAATAAATAGCAATAACTAGAGACCACCAGCAAGGTGTCCTCAGTATGATAGACACTACCAATTTTGGACAGAACTAAATGTAGTCTGATGGAAAAAGGCATATTCCAAGTCATTTAATTCATATTTGATCCTAATTGGGAGTCATAATATCCCTTTAAAAGGTGAACAGCCTCTAAGTATATTTCGGATATGAAGTCCTTATCTGACAAATAGCTGGTAAAATCTTGTTATCTTGTTACCTAGGTCTTTTGCTGTGCAGAAACTAAATTTTGATGCAATCCCATTTATAAAGTCTTTCTTTGATTTGTAATGTTTCTGAATCTTTACATAGACATTTTTAGCCTGTGCCTAGTAGGAGCCCTACTCTTTCCCCTACTCTTTTCTTGTAATTATTTCATTGTTTCCTGTCGTCCATTGAGGGCTTTGATCAAGTTTGAATTGCTGCTGGAACAAAATGATATAAAGCGATCTAGTTTCAGTTTTCTGCATGTGGATATTCCAATTTTACCAGCACCATTTGTTGAAGAGTCTGGCCAAGGGGAGAGGGATAGATAAATGAATGGAAGAAGGGGGGAGAATGCAGTCAAGAATTAATTGTATAAATCACAAAATTAAGAAAAATAAGGGAAGGGGTGAGTCAAAGAGGGATGAAAATTTTGAAGAGATAGCACAGATCAAGATGCATTGTCTACATAGATTGCTTTGTTAAATGGCAAAAAAAAAATATCAACATGTATCCTAAAAAGTTGAGAAATGTGAGGGGAAGAAGGTTGGGAGGTGTTGGTGAAAATGTTGAAAGGGTTGACATTGATTAAGATGCACTGAATTCATAAATTGCTTTGTTGAATTACAACTTCTTTTACAACTACTTAAAGATATTAAAAATTTTTTAAAACATTCATGGGCAAACAGATTTTGACATAATCATTCAATGAAAAATTATTTGGAAATAAAAATAACTTTGCTATTAAGTTTAGTAAAAAATATCCATCTCAGAAGGCTATGTAATATATGATAATAATTATAAAATATTCTACAAAAGGCCAAACTATAGAAATAGGCCAAATATACACAAGGTTCATAGAGAAGTATGAGGGTCCAGTTGGTGAAGAACATGTTTGATACTTTTAATGTTGGTAAACAATTATATATGAAATTTTAATTTGCGGTACATAACATGATGTATTTTTCACTGCATTAAAGCTTGTAGTACATAAAGTGAGTTGAATTTGTATATATATATATTTTTTTCTTTTAAATCAGCTCAGAATTTAGAGGAATTTCAAGAAATATAGACTATTACTGAATTATCTATATTACAAAGGTGTTTAAAAAAACATTAAAATAATGGGTCAACACAGGTACTTAGTGCATAGGACTATATATAATGAAGCATATTAACATTAACTCCAACTTATGGAAACAAGAGGTTCTCATTCTCGTTCTTTTTACTCTATTTTTTTCTTTCTTTCTTTCTCTTAGTTTTTTGTACCTCATGTTTTGCATAATTGACAATGCAGTATATGGAAGGGAAAGAGAATCACAGAAACAGCAGGATAACAGATGAACTATAGCAACATTAATACTATGTTGGATATGAACATTACAACTTGGTGGAGGGATAGGGAGGGGTAAGCGGGAGATAAAAAAGGATGAGGTAACAATGATTAAAAACAAACATACTCATTGCCTTACTTATGTAACTGTAACCTCCCTGCTCATCACCTTTTCAATAAAATTTTTAAAAAATGGGGGAACAGGTGCTGGCTTAAGTAACTTTGGAAATGAGTCAAGCCTATTCAGATCAATGGCTAAAGCAACATTACTCAAACACTCTATTTGAGTGATACAATCGTTTCCCCTGGGAATGTGAACAACTAGATGTGTACATAAGAATTAAAATTTTAAGTGATAGAGAATGATGGAACACATTCTCACTTTGGAGGTGGATGTTTACAGATAATCCAGAAGGCTTGGAAGAGTCTAGAATGATCCAAATGATCATAATCTATAGTTGCAGAAATCAGCACAAACTCATTTTTAGCTTAATATATAGGAATTTACTTATAGACATATTAGATACACATGTTAAGTTGATCTTTTAACTGAATGTGCATAGAAAACAATGCCAGTAGCATAAACACATTGAACAACTATATTATGGTTTCTGACATGTTTCTGTAACAAAAGATGCCAGAGCACCTTGGATAATGGCTGATTCTACAACTGGAGCAGTAAATAAATAGGATGAGCCTGGATCATCTTTGTAGTGATATAGTTAAGCCAAAGGGAGCAATGAATATTCCTCACCTTAAACTGCCTTCCAACCACTTCCTCTTCTCCCTGTTTCCTTTTTTATATTCATACTTCTAACAGGTGTCTACAGATGTTACACATTTTTATAATCAATTCATTCTATAAATTAGGTGTCATTCTTTAGATTTTATCACTCTGTTAAAATTCACCGTTGTCTCAAAGGTAGAGGTAATATTCACATCATTACCTCTGAATTTAATTGGACTGTTTTTATATTGCTTATATTTGTCACCTGTACATTTTTTTAACACCTCTTTTCTCCTCCCTCTCAGTTTCCTTTCCTGGCATCTCATCTCTGCCTTACATTTAACATTAGTCACTAGAGTTTAATCCATGGACTTTCTCCTCCCTTTCTTCTTTCCCTAAGTGATCTTATTTCAATAGTTGATGTTGCATGTATGTACTGCCAGCTCAGGTGCCCCTCTGTGTAACAAATTTACAATTTGACAAAGCACTTGATTGACAATTTAGTGTTTTATGAACTTTGGACCTAACTTCATCTCAGTCTTGCCCATTTCCAAAAACTGACATTACTGTTTACCTACCTGCTCCATCTGAGGGGATGGATTCATATGCCATATATGATATCGACTCTCTTTTATTCCTGATATCTAGGTCATCACACATTTCAATCTACGTAATTCGCTCTTTCTCTCTCTGCCTCTCATCATCACCATTCTCACCCAGATTTTAACATATCTTAGGCTTGCTTACAGTTGATAATTCTTATGATATAAATAATGTGAAGTATTTCTAAATTCCACACTTAAAACAATCAGTTTTGTTCTTAAACAGTAATTTGTTTATGAAATTATTTGATGATGAAATTTCAATAGTGACCAGCTATACTTTTTAAGATAATTTATGATTATAGAGTGTATTGTGTGCTTAAAATTTGACGAGAGCAGATGTTAACCATTTTCAGCTCTGCATTTACACAATTAACTATGGTAGTGATGGTTGTATTAATTCGTTTGTGGCAACTACTTTGCAATGTATATACGCAATACATTCTCATAATGAGCACCATATATATTTATATGTATATATTTAAGTGTCAATAGTGTCTCCATAAAGATATTAGGGAGGAGAAGATATCAAAAAATTAATTTTTTGACATTCTGAAACAGTGTAGTTTGTGTTCTCAACGTGGTTTAAACATGAATAACTGGTATGGACATATTCCTTACAACTCTTTTCCCTTTGCCATCATTGGTATGAAGTATGATACTTCAGGTCATAAGATCTTTCAGTAGAAATCTTTCTACAGTGCTTTGCCACATTTAGTAAAATGAGTCCTTCCCAACTTTAATAATAAGTGCTTCAATTTTTGAGTCCTTTTGTATTTTGACTGTGGTCACGATAAAGGATTTTATCCTGGGATACTTGCCAGATAAAATAAAAAAGTAAAATAAAACTACATACTCTAGTTCATGTAACATAGAAGCTATTTTTACAGTTTCTGGCCACAGAATGAGAATCTTTGGTTTTTAAGGTCATGCACAAAATTTTTCTTGCCTACTATATTTGTGAAAAATGGAATCCACTTTCAAGAAATAACATTCATTAGCAAAGTGCCTGCCATGATCCCGTGAAGTCCTTTATAATGGCTTCTTGAGAGGTATATGTCATCATATGAACAGAAATAGGCTATCGGTAAGAATTAAATAGCTTTCTATTGATCTACTCCTATTTTCCTTTAAGTTTTGCCAAATTTACTGCAAAAGTTATGAAAATTTCTTAATATTAAATTATAAATCTGTTAAACAATTTAAACTTTATATATAAACTTTATATATATCAGAAGGTAATTGCCATTGTTCTTGTAGGGTCACATGTTAAACTGTAACTCTTATTATCTGTTATCCATTCTGATTTCTTATTGTTTCCATTACCAGATAAATTCTCAAAACGTGTCTTGAAAAATTGCCAAATATTGATACTGGTAACTCATGACAGTTTCAGTTTAGGGACTTTTAAATTTTTAAATAGGACAATCAGAAACTGTCTCATGGCAAAAATAATTAAAGAAATCAATCATGCATGTGGCATCCAAAAGGGCTTAGCAAATATAGATATAGAACAATTGCTATATATTTCACTTGGGGAATTTTCTTAAAATCCAGTGAATATGATGAATTTAAAAAGCGATCTAATTCTCATTTGATAAGATATCCAAATTAACTTCATTAATTTAGACTCTTTAGGAGAATTTGAAAATACTAGAACAAATATTTCTTGTTAGGTTGAAAACACAATATGATAAAATTGATCTCACTTATTCAGGAATAATAGACTAGGAATGTTTACATGCTTATTACAATTTTATCACTGAGAATTTCTAGATTTGTATGATGAAGAAATAGTTCCATGTTATAGTTTATTGAAAAGAGCAACATTCCCCAATGCATCACAGGAAATACAGTTTAAACATAGTTACTGTATTTTTAAAAATATATCTATAATGATTATCATCATGTGCTACAACATTTAACGTTTTTGAATGCCTAGTATTTTCTAAACTCTTCTTTCTGAGCTAAAAAGGTAGACATGGTAGTTTCTGGCTCCTACATTCTGTAGTAACAGCCAGATGCTATATGCAAGTAGTGGTAAACCCCGAACAAGACAGAAAGATGCTAGGTGTAGGAGCAAAGAGAAAACATCTTACAATGAATTTATGTTGTGAGTTTATGAGTATGTTGACTATTTGAGGCATAGAAATGGAAGAGAGGATTTTTTTGTAAGAAATTCTTTTAACCATTGGCTTAGGGGGGAAACAGCACTTGATCTTAAAAGTTAACAAGTATGACAGCATCTTCCTATGATAAGAGCTGAAAATGGCCAGAGGCTGGAGAAGAAAATGATTCTAGAGAACCAGTGGAGTGCTGGGATAATAGTGTGAAGCAGCAATGTGGATGAATCTTTGGAGACTGGCTCTTCTCAGTTTACATAATGCTTTTTAACTGGTCAAAACTTACCGTCCAGTAAGTAACCCAGAGGCAGCTGTGAAAATATTTTAGTTCCTTCCAGTTGCTCTTCAATGCCTTCTTTTCAGAAGAGAATTTAGAGGGTAACAGGGAGCAGACAGATAACATGAGGGAAGTAGATCAGGTGATAGAGGCAGGTTTTCCCTTCTATAGGGGAGAGGAGTAACTGGTGTTCTCATATAATTTCAGTGGGCAGTGTTGTTGAAACAGACAGATGGGATCCACCTCTCCCTAGAACACTCGGGCAGGCAGGAGTGGTGCATTGCTAAAGCATTATTAAATACAGTTACTAAAGTACTATCCATGTCAGTGATGAGTATTCACTGATGAGTACCTCTTATAATCTTGTTTGTTTTCCTTTAAATGTGTTGAAATGTTTGGGCCTGTGGAGGTCTGCTTTCCCGCTTGAGGTGAATAAAATATTCTTGTATCCTTTTTGCTAGTTATTTCTGATTCTCTTAAGTGGTTAGCTTCACAATGGCAGACAACTGGGTGAACTTGCAGCATTTTGAGGTGCATACTCAAGTCAGAAAACAGACTGAATTTCCACATGAGGGACAGGAGACTTTCACAAGGAGATTCATGTGCAAAGGAGCAGCAAAATCAGCCTGGACTGTGTTCTGGCCATTGATTTTATTTTGGTCCTGTACTGAAGTGAGTTTAGCTTACAGAGTAGCTTTGTAGCTACAGTCTGGCATGTTTTTTTTTTTTCTTTACAAGGCATGTGTAGGTGGTTTGTTAATCCAAAGTCGCATAAGATTTTGATCTTGGTAAATGATTATGGCTTATGACACTTTGGTCCACAGGAGAGTGGCTTTAAAAAAAAATAGATAACATTGGAGAAACCAGATAGTTGTGGCTACAGCCTTAGTGAAGTTTTAATTCTAAACAACTGATTCCAGCCAGGGTCGACAGAGGCAGATCCACGGTAACAGAATCTTGTGCATACAAGGTCAAAGAGGGGCTTTCAAGAAGAAAACATCAGCTGTGTGTGGATATCGAGAAACTCTCAAGACAGGTCTCACTGTGTGCTCTCAAATAAAATATAGGTGGTGAATTGTTTTTGAGGGAGTAATCATCACTAAGGTAGCTTAGTCAGGTGTAAATAATAGCAGCTTGAGGTGAAGGTAACAATCAAGGCAGGACGGGTCTGGAAAACACTGCAACAGGAGCATGGATGCTAATGTCATTGGAGTACTGAGAACATTGGACTCAGAGGAAATGGAAATAAAGCCATTTTCAATGGAGTGGGCAACAACTAAAAGGCCCTTCAAGGAAGAACTGGAATCTGGAATGTTCTTTTGCAAGACTTCTAAGATTGTTGAGATGGCAGGGATAGTGTCTGTCTTTCTCAGAAGGAAGATAGTTAGCCTATGTAGAGATCGACCTGGAGACGTGGTAATGGATGCCAAAATTTGCCTCTTGCTCAGAGGGCCTCCAAATAGAGTGGTAGTTCACAGCTTATGCTTTCTGGAAAGTTGACCTAGAAGGATTGATCTCCAGGAAAAACTAAAACAGATCTTTATCTATCTACTTTCCATTCTGGCAGATCCTAGAAGAGAGTACTGAGCCATAGTTCTGGCCCATACTAACTAGGAGATAGCACTGTCTACAAAACTTTCTGGGTCCTTAGATGATGCATTTGCTTTAGGTAATCATATTTTGAACACACAGAATTATTTTTAAATATATGGATGTTAGCTAATATAATAGATATTTTGGGGTTCGTAACTTATCTTATTTTTTTTAAGAAATGGATGTCATCATCTATCATCTATCTTAGAGGTGATTACTTGAAGCCTGATAACTCTAGATATACTGCAAGGAGCCTCTGGAGAGCTGTGGAACTGAAGGAGTCTACTTTTGAAGCTCTAGAGAAAAACCATCCATTCAATGAATTCCCAGGCTCCATTTGCTGGGGGGAAAAATCATGGTTTCTCACAGATGCTGGTCTTTCACAGATAAAGCAGAATACAATGAAATGTTCAGGAAAAGTACATTTTGGATTCTAATTTTCTTTAACTCAAGACATTAAAAAATGAAATTCGAGCTTTTCATGTGCTCCTGTCTGTTCTGAAAAGCAGTTTCATATTTTAGTTTACATGTTTTCTCCAGAAGTTCATCATTGGGATGAGGTTTATATTCCAATTGAGAATTATCCATATTTTAATATCGTTATATTTTAGAATAGAATATGGAACTTGTCTGGATTTACCTGTGGTGTGGTTTGGAAACAGATATATATTTCAGACACTGTCAGTCCTGGGCAAATTAGGATATGATCATTTCCTAATCCTATGTTGGAAAATATGGCCAAACCAATGTTGAGATGGAGAAGAGAGGAGTGAGATTTTGCCATGAGTTTGAAATGAATTCAATAGACCTGAATTTCTAATCCATTCCAGAGCCTTCTCTTAGAAGTAGGCTTTCAATCAGGCCCTTTGAAAGAGATTCAGGAAGGCCACTTGCTGAAGGTGGGTGGAGACATTCCATAGGGATGACTAGGCAGGGGAAAGGCTAGACTTTTGTTTTCTTAACATATTTTGTTGCTTTCTTTCACACAGAAGGAACTGTTTTAGCAAACTTCTGGTGTTTCTGCCTACACTCAATAACTTCTCTCATATTCTTATCAGAAGAGTTTGGAATGCCCATGTACAGTGCTGACATATTACCTGCTCTGCTAATTTAAGATTAAGGAAAAAGCTTAGGGAGCCATTATCACTACCTGTGCCTGAGAAAAACCCAAACTTGGGCCATCACCGAAAACTGAAACAGAATATTCAGATGTGGAGTATAACTTTTAAGAGTTTTAAGGTAGTTTGGGGGCAGATTAAGGTTTAAGACCTACTTGTGGAAAAGCTTTTGTAAACACCTGGGTGTTAACACATTGGAGAAGAATGGAATAAATCTAATTCTGTGGTTAAGCTCTCTATTCTTCATTTGGCAATTTGTTAGAGAGCTTAGTAAAAATTATCAGTGCCTAAAGTGGTTTTAGCAATTTTTTTGTCATGCACACAGCTTTAAGATTTGTTGTAAGATTTATTTCTTTCTAAGGCTTTTTGCAATGAGTATATCTACAAATGAATAGAGACTAGTACAATCCTAAACTACCTCCTCAACTGATCTTGCTAAACATATAATTCCATCCCTAAAGAGAGGGAAATGATTAAGCAGTCTACTTCCTACACATCCATTAAGTAACAAATCAAATTAACCAGAATGAAATGATTAAGCCTTTTAAGCTATCCTATTATAGTGATGTGGTTAATCTCATTTTTTAGAAAAAAATCAAAAGCCCCAAATTATAGGGTTCCACTGGTTATTTCTACCATGTGTTTAAGGATTAGCACCAATCAACTACAAAAATTGAAAAACAAATATAGAAGGCGATGTTTCTCAACTTATTCTGTAAAACAAAGTATTGCCAAGATACAATTAAGAAGAAAAGAAATTATTGATTACCATTGCTTGTGAACTTAAGTATAATAACCTCTCCAAAATATAATCAAACTAGCCCTACCAACATACAGAAGGGATTACACCCTATGACCAAGTGGAATTTCTCTCAGTAATGCAGTGGGTCAACATAGAAAAATCAACAAATAATAACATGCCTTTGTCTTGTGACTAAAAGACAAAATCCATGTTGACAAACACAGTAAAGCAACATATATATATATATATATATATATATATATATATATATATATGTGTGTGTGTGTATGTAAAAAATCCAACACTTTTTAAGTTAATAATATTCAACCCTTAAAATAGAAGGGAATTTTCCCTCAAGCTAATAAAGGATATCTAAAAGAAATTTACAGATACTATCTTGGTTAATGGGAAAAGACTAAGTGTGACAAAGATGTCTACTCTCATCTCATTATCATGTGAAGGAAACTTAGAAAATAAGAGACAAAATTAGCTTTGCTTGCCAATGACATGCAGACAGTCCTAAGATACCCACAGACATATCTGTGAAATCTAATCAATGTGCTCAGCAATACTGCAGGACACAAGAGCCATTTGAAATCAAGTGTATTTCTATGGATTAGCAATGAATGATTTCAAGATCAAATTAAACAAACCCTTTTAATATCAACAGAAAGAAAAAATAAGAGAAACTTGGCAAAAGAGGTGCAGAACTTATATGCTGAAAAGTACAAAGCATTGTTGAAGAAAATGGAAGAGCTTGCTAAATGGGAAGATCTCTTGTGTTCAACGGTTGTAAAACTTGGTATTGTTACGAGAGAAATTCTCTGCAAATCGATTTCATAATTAATGCAATCTGACTCAAAATTTCTCCTGTTTTATGCAAAATTGCAAACATTTTAAAGTTAATATAGCAGAATGTAAAGGACCTATATTAGCCCAAGCAATTTTGAAAGCAAAGCATAAGAGTTGGGGGGGGGGGATTATACTTAATGATTTAAAGGTAAAACTAAGTTTTTAAGACCTTCCCTCAGAAACAAAATAAAACAGAAAGGCTAGGGCAATAGTTCAAGTGATAAAGTGCTGGAATCAATCCCCAGGACAGAAAAATAAGAGACTGTAAAGTACTAGCACAAGACTAGACATGTATAAGGCTAAAGTTGGGAGGGCGAAAATAAAGTTATACATCTTTTGTCAACTGATTTTTAGCAAAATGCATGATAATTCTATGATGAAAGAGGAGTCAATTGAACAAATGGATCTAAAACAATTGAATATCCTCACTTTAAAGAATGGAGCTCAGTCTCTGTCTAACGCATATACAAAAATTAACCAAGATATCTGAATGTAAGAGGTAAAGCTACAGAACATTTTTTTTTTTAAAGAATGTACATCTTTGTGATCTGTGATTGGACAATGATTTCTTAGTCATAATAATAAAAACACAGACAACAGAAGAAAATAAATAGTTGCAGCAAAAAACTTGGGTGCTACAAATAATATTATCAAAGAAGTGAAAGAGAAACCCATAAATAGGAAAAAACATTTTGCAAATCACATGACTGATTAAGGATGGGCATCTGGAATATTCAAAGAACTTTTAGATTAAAAGTTAAGGGGCTGGGAATGTGGCTCAGTGGTAGAGTGCTTGCCTTGTATGCATTGCCCTGGGTTCAATTCCTCAGCACTACATAAACAGAAAAGGCCGGAAGCGGCACTGTGGCTCAAGTGGTAGAGCGCTAGCCTTGAGCGAAAGAGCTGAGGGACAGTGCCCAGGCCCAAAGTTCAGGCTCCACGACCCGCAAAAAAAAAAATAAAATAAAAAAATAAAAAATAAAAAATCAGTCATTAACAAATGGGGCAATGTCATTCTTTCAGATGGAGGCATAGAATTCCATTGTGTATATGTACCACATTTTCTTGATCCATTCATCTACTAAGGGGCATCTGGGTTGGTTCCATATCTTAGCTATGGTAAATAATGCTGCAATAAATGTGCTGGTAGCTTTAGTATGGTCTTGTTTATGATCATTTAGGTAAATGCCCAAAAGTGGAATTGCCAGGTCATAGGGGAGCTTTATGTGGAGTCTTTTGAGAAACCTCCATACTACTTTCCAAAGTGTTCTTGAACAAGTTTACATTCCCACCAACAATGTCGTAGGGTTCCCTTTTGTCCACATCCCCTCCAGCATCTATTGTTATTAGAGTTCTTGATTATAGCCATTCTAACTGCTCAGACAAGCTGAAATGGTCAGATAGGTTGATGTTAGGTGAAATGAACCCCAGATAAAGACTCAAATATTTTTTTCTTTCCTGTTATTGTTTCTAACATATTTATAAGATATTTCTTTGTTGCTTTGTTTGTCCCTCTCCCATGGCAAAACCCCTGTTTTCACTGTATTTGATGTTGGTATAATTTGGGGAGGGGAAGGGGAAAAACAAATTGTTTAAATAGGGATACAGGTGGACCCATTCCAACAATGAGATGTACAAGACGTTCTGTCGAAAAAGGAACTTTACAACTTTGGCTGGCTGGAAGGGGTGGGGGTTGGAGATGGGAAGGGATGGGAAGGGGAAACAAAGGAGGAGGCAAAAATGCTTGATAAGGAATGTACTCATTACTTTGCCAATGTAATTGTAACCCCTCTGTACAGTATTTTCACAATAAAAAGAAAAAAACAGATTAATAAAAAGTCAGTTATTAATAAAATCATAATTTAAAAAATATATGATAAAACAGGAATAAATGTACTAAAATGATAAACAGTAGTAAGTGTTAGCAAGAATATTTGGTTATTTATTTACTTTTGTGGGTTGTGTGGCTTGAACTTGGGGCTTGGGTGCTCTGCCAGAGCTTTTTTTTTTTTTTTTTTTGCACAAGGCTAGTGCTCTACCACTTTGAGCCACAGATCTAGTTAGATTTTTCTGGTGGTTAATTAGAGATGAGTCTCATGGACTCTCCCGTCCTGGGTGGCTTTGAACTCTGAGCCTCAGATATCAGCTTCTTAAAAATCTAGGATTACAGGTGTTAGTAAGAATTTTGATTAACACAACCATTCATTCATTACCAGCCAAAATGCAAATGACATTGTCACTTTGGAAAATAGTTTGATAGTTCTTCAAAAAAGTTAAGTCACAGTCATAATTGAAGCAATAATTTCACTCATAGGTACTTCTAAGAGAATTGAAAGCATATTTCTACTTCATATATTCTAAACAAATGTTTATAACAACATTTATTTATAGTACTCAAATGTGGAAACAACCTAAATATCTATTAATTTATGAAAGCATGAATAATATGTGATCTATCCATGCAACTGGAATGTTTTCATCCATCAAGAGAAATGAATACATGCTCTATTTTCCTTCAATCGTAAAAACGTAATATTAAGTGAAAGAGGTCAGTCATGAAAGAATGAATGTATAATGGAAATAGATGAATGTGTGCCAGTTCCTGGGAATAGGGAAAGAATGGTTCTGGTCCTGGTTTCTGTCTGGGCCACAGTTATATACAAAATAGAAAAGCTGAAAATAGTGCCATTAGAAATCTTTATTACTTAAATGAGAAACAAACCAGGGCACTCATTTTTTCTTAGTCAGATATTCATTGTTTTCTTATCCCTGACATTGTCAGCGAACCTTATCATGTAACATTTCTTCCAGGGAAGTTTAGGCATGAATGTTTTTCTTTAGCAAAGGCGGGGACTATACTAGGTACTTTATGTATATTTTCTGAATGAATGAATCAATGGATGACAGTAGAGATGAATGGATAGAAAGATGGATTGATGGCTATATTCATTGAGCATTCAGGGTTTTGTACTTTTAATATGTAGCTTTTCCACTCAAGGCTAGAGCACTACTACTTGAGTCATGCCTCCATTTCCTACCTATTTTTTTATCATATTAAAAACTAGAAAATATAATTAATACATTGTGACTACTAGGAATATTAGCAAAAGACTACTTTGAGTTGGAAAATCCTATTAATTGCTAAGCAGGTGCATAGGCTTCTCTTGAAAATAAAACACTAAATCTGTTGGTAATTTCTTTGAAACTCTTGTTTTTAATGGATTAGTAAGTATTGTATAATCATGTTATAATATATAATAATGTATAGTTATCTCTTCTACACTGAAATATTGAGTGGGTTTAATCCTTCTGAAAGAAATAAAAAAAATGGATGAATGTGTTGATAATAGACTAGTACAAAATTCCTCTAATAAGTTTGATGTAACGGTCAATCTTTGATGTGACATTTCCTGTGTCACCTCTGTTATTCTCCTAGTTCCTGTCCATAGGTCTGTGATTCTCTAACATAAAAATCCCTTATTTCCATAAATCTGACGCGATCCTGCTGAATTTACTCATGCCACTGTACCTTCTTGCTATCATTCTTGTCATGTAGATTGGTTTGCTGCTTCACTGCAAATCAAAACCTGAGACAAGTCAAGTTCACATTTTCACACATCTTTCAATCAGAATGAGTCTGAGAGTCTGGGCCTGGCTCAAATATTTTATGCATACATTTTATTTACTTCTCAGAATGAGTCTGTGCCATGCACATGTGGTTAGATTTGCTGCAAAGCTCAATAGTTTCATAGAACAGAACCATCATAGACCTGACTAGCATCAGACAGCTAGCATTCAAGGGAGACATGTTCTGGATGTAGGTCATCTCCCTCAAATTGGTATTATTTGCCCAACTCCAGATTGCCCTACAAAAACTGAGGAGAATGCAATTACTTAAAATTATTTTAAATGATACCTTATTTTAAAATTTTCAAAATCATTTAGGGTATCTGAAATCATTTAATAAGCGTAAAAATGTTACTGTTTAATATTGATCACTAAAAGTGTATGCTATTTATAAATAGGCACTTATTGATGCTAGGTATTGAACTCGGGATCTTGTACATGTTAGGCAAATATTATATCAATGAGCCACACCCCTAACCCCAACAGGCACTAATTTAATAAGTCTGTGCTTTTCAATTTTTAGGATGGCAAAAAAGCCAAGGTTATTTTAGGAAACAACAATTATATATTCTTGAATTGTCTCTGATCTTTTAAGAATTTTTTCAGTATGAAATAAATGTATCTCTTCTTCTATTTCAACCCTTGATCAAATGTCTAAAATTAAACATATTTAAGGTACAGTCTGTGATTATTCAGAGAAGGAACATTAATGTTTTATTCTTAAGAAAGAATACCTGTATTACTTATTCTTTAAAGTTGGGATATTTCTTATCTGCCACAAGGGCACTTATTTGCATCATGAAAGCCAGTTCCTTTCTACTGGGATCTCTTATCTTGTTTCAAAACCCAAATGCCAGTTTAATGACAATATCTTCCGGCTTAGAATGCTAATATATAGCTTGGTTCTTTAGGACAAGTTTTATTACCTCAGTTTCTGTTATGAGCAATGAGGAACCACCTTAAAAGCCATTTTACTCTTCACTGTACATCTTTTAGCCAATTCAGAGAGTTATATTATTTTGCTGTTGGAGAATTGTTTAGAGGAAATATTTGTCTTATATCCTGAGCATCTGTGAATGTCATCCAGTTTAGAAGACACACCTAAAATCAAAGAACAATAAAATGCCTGATTTTTTTTCCCCACTTAATGTGACTAAGAGAGTGTTTTCGTCTTCACAATGAGAGGAAATGTCATTTCTTTGGAAAAGATTTCCACTGTTATCTCTACTCTCATTGCTTAGAAAGGAATTACAATAGCAATTTTTGCTTTTAAAATAAGAATGATTTGATGTTGTGAATTATCTTTTTTAAAAAAAAATCTTTAGACTTTCCAAGCCAGTGTTATTTTAAATAGCATTACAACCAGCAAATCTTGAAAAAGTTGTCAGAAAAGTGTTCGTGAAGTATTTATAAAGGCCATTTCAAGTCTCAACTTCAAGAGTTTCAATTTGTGACTAATTGTTTTCATTCACTTCTAAATGTACTGACATGGTTTTCTTGTTCTTTTATGAAACTCAAAGCAGTTTGGTAACTTTTGTCTTTTTTCAGACTCAAAAGAAAATAAATATTTTCAGATGTTGGATGTTTTATAAGCAGAACATATTCTTAGGATAGGTTAAAAAAATCTGACCTAAGAGCAACCATCTCTCCACTGGTTGAGTTTTATGCCAAAGTGATAATACATAAACATTCCAAGTAATATGATGTCTTAAAACGAGTCATAAATAACATTTTTACATATTCATAAAAAAGCAGAAGTATTTGATTGATTTGATCACAAGAATTTATCAAATAGAAGATAGTATACTAATTGTTGTTAATGGGTCTTCATTTGGTTGAGATTAAAAACACATAGAGAAATTATGCAGCCAAGTAGAGAGAGATAAATGTAAGCTCCAGAAAATACAATTGCATAAAAAATGCAATCCACGGGGCTAGGAAGTCGGCTCAGTGTTTGAGTGCTTCTCGCAATGCATGAGGCCCTGGGTTCAATTCCTCAGCATCACATAAGCAGAAAAAAGCCAGAAGTGGCGCTCTGGGTCAAGTGGCAGGGTGCTAGCCTTGAGCTGAAGAATTGAGGGACAGGACCCAGACCCAGAGTTGAGACTCCACAACAGACAAAAAAAAATCCAATATTTTAAAATAATGACAGCTTATAATGTAGGCCTATTCAGCAACACACACACACACACACACACACACACACACACACACACACACACACACACACACACACACACGCACACACACACACACACACACACACACACACACACACAGAGCAAATTAACTGGCTAATTCTATGAAAATTAACATCTAGATCGAAATCCAGACATAGGGGGAATGAGGAAGAAGGTGATAGTACTTTAGAAGACAGAACTAAAAGCAGAAAGTAAAACATAGTTGTCAAAGTGCATTTCCCAATTTGCTAAATTTTTATCTTCAAATTTTCCTACAAGTTGTTTGCTCTCTTTATTCCTTCTCTTAAAAGTAAAGAGAAAATTATTTTCTATTAAAATTTAATTTTTAACTGTTTCAATGGGATCTAATTAGAACCCAGAGCTTTACATATGGGCTGAGCAGAGTGTGATAAATTTGAAAACATACAGAACTCGTAATACCATTAGTACTGTTTAGGTGATAGACATATCCAACACATCCTAGGTTTCCATGCCTTTGTGTATGTGATATAGATGCAATATAACATTTACCCAGTCAACAGATTTGAAGTGTCTAACACTTACACTATTAACACGCATAGTCCAGCAGATATCTCTAGCTTATTGATCTAGTGAAATTGAAACGATACCTATTGAACAACTCTCCATTTTCCCCATCCCAAGGTCTAAGCCTTGCCATCACCATCATCATCAGACATTATCATCATAATCATCATCATCATCATCATTTACTATGTTTTTCTATTGTAGTTACCTCGTATAAGTGGAATCATGCAGTGTTTCTTCAGTAATTAGCTTGTTTCAGTCAGCATTATGTCCTCCAGTTTTATCCATGCTGTTACCAAAAGTAGGTTTTGCAACTTTTAAAAATATTTTTTGTGAAAAATACATTTTTTCTAGCTCATTGACAATAAATGTATAAAAAAATAATTAAAAACTGTTGCTGTGGTCCTGAGGTTTGAACTCAGACCCTCACACTTGCTAGGTTGCCACTCTATCCCTTGTGCCATACTGCCAGTCCTTTGGGCTTTAGTTAGTTTTTGACTAGTGTCTCATGGTTTTGCTTTGGCAGGCTTGGACTGTGATCCTCCTGCCTGTGCCTGTCAGTATCTTGGACAATAAGCATGTACCATCATGCCTACCTAGGGTTTGCTTCTCTTGTAAGGTTGAAAAAATAGTCTCTTGTATCTGTATACCATCTTTTCTTTGTCACTTATCTATTGACAAATATTTAGAGTGTTTACATATCTTGGCTAGTGTAATTCATCCTAGAGCAATGGAGTGAGTGTAGATGCTTTTTGTGAGCCACTGATCATAATTTCTTTGAATAAATTCTTTTTTAATTTTTTTTATTGTGAAAATACTGTACAGAGGGGTTACAGTTACATGAGCAAGGAAATGAGTACATTTCTTTTTTTTTTTTTTTTTTTTTTTTGTCGGTCGTGGGGCTTGAACTCTGGGCTTGGGCGCTGTCCCTCAGCTCTTCAACTCAAGGCGAGCGCTCTACCACTTGAGCTACAGCGCCACTTCCTGAGTACATTTCTTATCCAGCATTGTTGCCTCTTCTTTTTTTTTCCCCCTACCATCCCTTCCCTCCTACCTCCTCAGCTACACCCCTAACCCCCTACCTCCTCACCCTCCTACCCCTCTCCACCCAATCTCCTCTGCCTAAATTGTAAAGTTCGTTGTTCGACATAGGGTCTTGTACATCTCATTGTTGCAATGGGTCAATCTGTATCCCTTTTTTTTTTTTCCCTTCCCCTCCACAAATTATAACAACATCAAATACAGTGAAAGCAAGGGTTGTACCGTGGGGGAGGAACATACAACGCAACAAAAAAAAATCATATGGTACCTTATAAATACGTTAGAAACAATAGAAAGGAAGACAAAACCACTTGTGTCCCTATCTTGGGGTTCATTTTGCTTAACATAATCTTATCTGACCTTTTCTGCTTGTCTCAGACATATACTAGTTATTGCAAATAAGGGAAACCATGGGGCCTATGTTTCTTTGGGCCTGGCTTACTTCACTTAATATAATTTTTTCCAAGTCTTTCCATTTCCTAACAAATGGGGCAATGTCATTCTTTCTGATGGAGGCATAGAATTCCACATTTTTTTGATCCATTCATCTATGAGGGGCATCTGGGTTGGTTCCATAGTTTAGCTATGGTAAATAATGCTGCAATAAACATAGTTGTACTGGTAGCTTTAGTATGGTCTTGTTTGTGATCATTTGGGTAAGTGCCCAACAGTGGGATTGTTGGGTCATAGGGGAGCTCTATGTGGAGTCTTTTGAGGAACCTCCAAGTAAGGAGGTTTCCAAAGTGGTTGAACAAATTTACACTCACACCAACAATGCAGTAGGGTTCCCTTTTGTCCACATCCCCTCCAGCATCTGTTATGATTAGAGTTCTTGATTCTAGCCATTCTAACTGGGGTGAGGTGAAATCTCAGTGTTGAAATGAGATTGCTGGATCAGGAGGTAGGTACATTTTTTTTTTTAGTAAGTTCCTTCCTGTTTCCACATGAGCTGCATCATTTTACATTCCAATAAACAATGCTTAAGGCTTTCATTTTCTCATCCTCAGAACATATTTTAAAAAGAATGGTCATCCTAAAAGTCATGAGGGGGACAAACACAATAGTTTTGACATGCATATCTTTTCTGACTGATGATGCTAAATATCCCTTCCATTTCTGTACATCATGTTTAAGGAAATATCTGTTCAAATCCTTGCATGTGCAAAAAAAAAAAATAAAGAAATTGGGCTGACACCTTGCCACACACAAAAGTCACCTGAAAGTGAATTTAAGGTTTAAGTGTGATTCCAGAGGCTATAAATCTCCTACAAAAATAAGGAAAATATTTGTTGGGGTTCTGTTTGTTTGTTTGTTTTTACACTGGGCTTGATAATGATTGCTTGCCTATGAAACAGAAAACAACAAAAGCAAAAAAAAAAAAAAGACACATATGATTACAGCAAACCAGAAATTTCTGCCCAGCAGGAGAAATAAACAACAGAATGGAAAGTCAGCCTAGCAAATGGGAGAAGCTCTTTGTAAACTTAATATGTGACTAGGCGCTTTTCCCCAAAATTTGATTAGGAGCTCCTACAAGTCTGTAGCTACAAATCCTTTTGAAGGTTGACATTTTGCAAGTAGGAAGATTAAAATGACATAATTTTAGATTCACTTGATTAGAAATGTTAGCAAAAGTATTTTTCAGTGTTATTAGCACTTACATGTAAAATTAAAAATTCCAAAAATATTTAAATAGTATACTTGTAACATGGAGTGTTTAGAAAAGATATCAATGTGCTTTATTGTTTATTATTTTATTATCTCCCAAACTAAGAGAATTTAAAGTGTTCATTTCTAAATTTATCATTGTGAAGTATTTTTTTAAAGCTCAAAGTATTTTTCACTGTCTGCTGAAGTAGAAAAGATGAAGCACCTTTTTAATTTTTTACTTCCTTTGTTTTCTAACCAATATTCTCTGCAATTGCTCACAGAATATTTATCATAAATCAAGCATTTGTAACATGAGAGATGCTGCCATTATGCACAATTACTCTTTTTTTTTCTAGAGAAAATCTGTTTACTGCACCAAATATAGATAAATCACATCATAATATAGTCAGTAGTAATCTTCATCAGTTCTCATAGGACCAGAAAATGAAGCAACTCAATGCCATTTGGAATTTGGATATTATTAATGTTGAAAGCAGGGTATTTATATGTGGTTGGGAGGAGATGAGTCTCCAGGTTGTGTTATTTCTCACTTATTATAATAACATTAGGCAATTACTTTCACTCTGCAATTCTAATCGATTGTTGGGAAGAACTTAAGGGACAAGCACTTTCATTCTATCTACAGATGAGCTGAAGTAGGAAGTAAAATGTAGCTTTATTAGGAGGATTTTTCTTTTTCTTTTTTTTTGGGGTGGGGGTCCAGTCGTGGGGTTTGAACTCTGGGCCTGGGCGCTGTCCCTCAGCAATTCAGCTCAAGGCTAGCGCTCTACCACTTGAGCCACAGCACCACTTCCAGCTTTTTTCTTTTTGCTTATGTGGTGCTGAGGAATCGAACCCAGAGCCTCATGCATGCAAGGCCACCTCCCCAGCCCAAGGAGGATTTCTCTATAGGCATCAGACCATAGATTCTAATTGTTGAGAAAAAAAAATCAGTAAGTCATATATCACGACATGCAGGAAACAAACAAAAAGAAACCTTAAAAATCTTTATTGTGTAATGATTGCTGCTTAGCAGACTGGCCTTACTGGGTTTTCAATGTTTTAAAGCATTTTTTAAAGGAATGCAAATATCTGTCTTTAAAAGCACACTGTAAGACAGAAGGCTTAATAGACTTATGGTCCAATCTGAAGTGCAAATGGCTGTTTTACTTTGCTCGTGGTTTTTGGACTTGAAATTCCTTTCTCATTTCATGAGTCCTTATCCAAGACCTCAATGATGTACCTGTCATCTGTCATTTGATTGACTCCATGCCTCTAGAGACTATTAGAACATTATTGAGTTAAGAAGAAGGCATTCTGCCTTCTTCCCGTCCCTAATGGATGGGGTAATATCTAAGATCCTTTCCTTTTTGTAACACTCATTAGAAATATATCAGGGTGTGTGTGTATATATACAGATGTATATACACATATATGTACCTATATATCTATATATAGTTATACACACATACATATATATCAGATCAAGTTTCTTCTGTTTTTGATGTTGTATAATTGGGTAGTAATACAATAAACTGTCTCTTGGAAAGATTACTTTTGTTACTTAATTCTAAAATTTCCAATTTTCATCCCATTGTATATTTTGTATTTTAGTTTTTGGCATCAGAAGGGTTTGAATTGGAGGCCTCATGCTTGATAAGCAACCAGTCTACCCAGGGCTGTGCTACCAGCCCTTGTTTGCTTTAGCTATTTTTTGTTTGTTTTGTTTTTAGACAGGTTCCTGTAGCTTTTGCTCATTATTGTTATCTTCTTCTGGTTGTCATCCTCTTACTCATACCTTCCACATAGCTGGTACTACAGATATTCACCTCATACCTGGTTGTTGGAATAGAGTCTTGATGACTTTCTGCCTGAGCTAGCTCTGAACTGTGATGTTTCAGATCTCTGCCACTTAAGTAGCTGAGAATACAGGTGTACCCTGCATTTGAACCCATGCCTGGTTCAAATTCAAGCTTTAAAGGCAAGTTTGGTAAAAGTTTTCAACACTTTGTTGGGGTTTCTTTGAGTTGATTCTGTAATACACTACTTTATGTGGATAGTAGTGTAAACTAAGTATGAGTGGTTGGCCCAGTTGGTAAAGACATGGTGCTAATAAGAGTCAGTTGTTGGGTCTCTCTCCATCTGGGTCACGAGGTAGTACTTTTGTTCGAGTGCCACAGGTTTCAGGTCCAGGTGAATGGCAAACCTAGATGCTTTGACCGTAAAATGTGACAAGGGAGGAGAGTATGTATAATCATGAAAACCTCCTGGAAAAGTTGTCAGAATTCCTCACAGGGGTCAAGCCATGTTACATGAACAACAATGCATTTGAAATTCCAGAAGTGGGGGTATTGTAAGTTCAGAGTTTTGCAAGTTGATGATGGAGGCCAGAAAATGTTAAAACATAAAAAGCATGTGGTTCACATTTTAAAGACAGAAGACAGTCTGCATATTTGAACAGTTTTCCCCTCTTAGATATTCTCCCTGTTAAATGGAACATTTGACATGGTAGAACAGCATGTGCAGGCAAGGTACATGCTGAACTTCATTGTTTTGAATTAGCTGTAAGAAAGCATTCCATTTTTTCTAGGCCTTTCCAGCCTGATTCTTTCCAAGGCTAAGGTCTGGAAAAAGATGAGATGAGCATGAAAGCTACCATCATTTGTTGAATTCAGTAAAAGTTCAGTGCCTCCTGTCTTCCACAGTCTAAGCAGCCACTGTGGAAAATGGAAAGGCAAATAAGACATCACTTATAATTAGCAGAAGTTTACCTGAGAGTGAGGAAGGGGGTATAGATAAACTAGAAGTAATCAGAGAGTAGCCTCGCAAACAACGGGAAAATAAACACAAGGGCAGTGAGCTCACAAGGGACAGATTTTATGACCAAACCCAACTAAGAAATTTTAATCTTTCCAAATCTCCCCGTGTATCAACTTCTTTGAATATATCTAAATTTTTACTAAATCAAGAATATTCTCATTAAAAGGCTCTTCTACTCTCAAATCAATATTATTAATATTATTATGTTGGGGGAATCTCTCTAATCATTTTGTTATTTAGGTTAACATATATATGCAATAGAATGATCAAATCATATTTTATGGATCAAGAAGTATACTAATATATAATGTTAATAAAATAACATCTAGGTTTAATATAGAATAACAGAATTCTTAAAATTACTCCCTAAAACAAGCCCCACATTTGTATTATATTAGTATCATAATGTATACATACATACTATATAATAGAGTTTCATACATTTATCATAGAATAATATATGATATATAAAATTAGAATATATACATTTTTAATTTCATACATATTAGAATAGTGACTGGTCTACATTGTTATTATACCCATGAGTTTAAATTTAAATCACTTAATTTTTATTTTTAACAAATCTACATTTTATCATTGTATTCCTTTGCATTTTAAGAGACACATTTTCAGTTTTCTAAACAATTTGGCTCTTCATTTTTTTTTTGCCTTTTACTATGAAGAAGCTCACTTATGGAACAAAAATCTTATAACCATTCAACTAAGTTGCTGAAAATTGAATAAAGAAAGTACTTTTCAACTGAAAGTAGTAATTTTTAAAATCATGGTTTATTGCAGGAATATAATATATAATAATGCAGGAATATAATATATAATAATGCAGGAAGCTGCATTACGACTAACTGATATGATCAACTACATACACATCCAACTTTTGTCTTTCTCAAAATAAACTAGCACAGAAATTTCACACAGAATGAAGTTTACTAAGTGCTGCAAAACCTATAGAACATTTTCTCTTGTTTGGGTAATTTGTTTTGCCAGGTGCTGTGGTAAATGAATAAATATACTTCCCCTTGATTGTGCATGCAAAATAAATGATACAATGACTATTTCTCACCAGATTTATTTTATTTCAAAATGGGATAATAGATTACTAAATCCTAGCCAGGGATTCAATCAGGTTAATTCAATACCATATCTGAAACAATTAAATGTCTCCATTGTATAGGAACTCATATTTTGCTGATGAATTAATGCTAATTGTTTCCATACTTTACTTACATTATGCCCTTGATTATGGCTACCTTCTCAGAAATATATGACTCTAAACAAGTAGTCAATTAAATAACTACCAGCCATAAGTATCAAAGATTTTTCACAGAACTTAAAAAAATGTACAATTGAGCATCATTCTTTTTAGTTTCTGTCTAAATATTGAGTGCCTCTTTTATATAAACAACCAATATTTTAATAAAATCCTTTTATGATTGGGAGAAGATTAACTGAAGTGTTGAATGTCTCCTTATAGGCAGAGTTAATCAGGGTGGGTGACATTTGTACAGAATCTCTATCCTGAAATCATTTTTTACTTACTTCTTTTATCTTGGAGTATATCTCATTTTTTGAAATTCACTTACCAAATTTCAATTGGATTCATTAGGCATGTGTTATTAAGATGCTGTTATGTCATTAAGAATTGGAGTACATTACCGTGTTTTCTTTCTACAAGTGTTATCTTCTCTACTACTCAGACTTTTTCTCAGTAGGTATTTCTCTGTCTATGGTCTCAAGGAATAATCCTTGCCTTTTTTCTACTTCAAGTAGGATACATAGTACCTAATGCTTTTACTTTCTAATTTACTGAGCAACTTAATTTATCTACAAATTTCCTGAAGCAGTAGTAGGAAAGAAAGTACTGCAGATGAATAACTCCAACAACTTCTATTAAATAGTGAAAATACCACTTGAGTATAATGATGGACATGGATTCAAATTTAGACCTCATTTTTAAATCTAGTTTAATGGGGATTGTGGCATGTATGTCACAGAGACTGGTGTCTTAGATGAACTCTTATAGCAGTTATAATCAGGCCATATTTAATTCTATTCCCTACCACTGTTTTAATGGTTTACAATGTCCCTACCATTAACAGTTGCCTTGCTATTTCTTGAATATTCTGAGCACATTCATGGTTTGGAACTTGGAACTTATTTTCCACATATTGATGCTTTTCTCTTGTTAAACACATTGCTTCCCATTTAATTATTCTACTTGAAAGATGTCTTCACTATCTACCATACACAGAATCACAACGCTTCCTGGTTTTCCTGTCTCCCATCCCCCTTTCTGTTTTTGGTATCTCTGGAGTTGGGACTCAGGACCTTGCATTTCTTAGCTGGGCATTCTATCATTGAGCTACACTTCCAGTCCTTTTTTGTATTATTTTTGAGAGAGTTAACTAAAGAAGTGAAAGACCTCTACGATGGAAACTTTAAAAATCTGAAAAAGGAAATCAAAGCAGAACTTAGGAAGTGGAAAAACCTCCCATGCTCCTGGATTAGAAGGATCAACATCGTGAAAATGGCAATACTTCCCAAAGCTATATAAAATTCAATGCAATACCTATCAATATTCCAACCTCATTCTTCAAGGAAATAGAAGAAGCAATCCAAAAATTCATATGGAACAATAAAAGACCTCGAAGAGCAAAAAGATCCTTAACAGAAAGAACAGTTCTGGAGGAATATAAATACCAAATTTCAAACTCTACTACAAAGCCATAGTAATCAAAACAGCTTGGTACTGGCACAAGAACAGACCTCAAGACCAATGGAATAGAACTGAAAACCCAGAAATGAACCTACAGACCTATAGCCATTTAATCTTTGCTAAGGGAGCTAAAAACTAGAATGGAAGAAAGACAGACTCTTCAGTTAATGGTGCTGACAAAATTGGTTAATCACCTGTAGAAAACTACAGCTAGATCCTTATATATCACCCTGAACTAGAATCAACTTCAAATGGATCAAAGACCTCGGAATCAAAGCAGACACCCTGAAAACATTACAGGAAGGAATAGGAGAAACCCTAGGTCTCCTTGGCACAGAATCTTGTGTCTTAAACAGGCATATGCCTGAATTATGATCTTCCTATTTTAGGTTTCTTCCTATAGCTGAGATGACAGTTCTAGGCCACCATATCCAGCTTTTTCTGTTGAGATGGACTCTCACAGACTTCTCTGGCCAGGTTGAGCTAGAAACAGAATTCTCCTTGTCTCAGCTTTTCAAGAAGCTAGAACCCTATAGGCATGAGCTCTTTACACCTGGCTTCCAATCTCTCTTTGGAGACTAAAATTTTCTGTAATAAACTCATCATCCATGGTTTATTTTATAAATGTTTAAGAATGGCAAAGATTAAGTATAATTTATTTGCTAGTGTATCTTTTGAACGTATAAGTGTCTAGTATAAAGAAGCCATTCAAATACTTGTTGACTGTTACTTACCTACTTAATATTTGGGATCTTCTGTAGTACAAAGAAGACAGATTACTTCCTGTGATGGAGAAATGGGAGCAGGAGCAGGTGAGAAGAAGCATTGTGATAAGGTCATTTCTACCTTGCGCTTTGTTTCTGTGAACTGTGTGCCTTGAATCCATTATGTTGGATCTCAGTTTCTTTTTCTATAAAACAATATAATGAAAGGAATGCTTACTTAGTGGTAAAATAAAATTCAAAGTCTGGCAGAACTGATATGGCAATAGATACACCATTAACAGAAAAATAAACTTCATGTATTATTCCTGGGGGCAGGGGGTAATTTTATGCAAGAATCCCATGCCTGACAGGGGCCATTTGGCAATGTCTGGTGGTATTTTCCACTGTCTCAACTCAGCGGTAGGGAATATATCTTGACTTCTAGATGGTTATCTTCAAGCACCGTTCCCCCTCCCACCAACAAAGCATTGCTTCACCTGAGATATCAAAATACTGAGGCTGAGAAACCCTAGAATCTGAAAAAAAAGAAAAGGAAGAAAGCAAATGGAGCTGCTCAGATTTTTAAATGAAGTCAAATAAGATTACATAGTAGGCAAAAATAAAGATAGAAGTTCTCAATATAAAAATTTTTTAAATATTTTTTTAAAGTCCTGTTCTTAGGCTGGAACAAAGATGACTGTCCTGTGGGGTAGAGAATATCAACAAGTGATGGGTGGCATCATGGGTAAGCTTGGAAGACAATGGCCACAGAGGGACAGGAGTTTATCTCAGTTTGCCTGACACTCATTTTTCTGATTACGCACATCCAGGGTCATTTGTGGCTAATTGTGGTAAGGAGCACGCTCTATTATATTACCAAGGTGACCGATCCTTACATTTTGAAAGAAAATAAATCTACAAGATGCTTCAGAAAAGCAAGCTCTATGTTTCTAGCACCCAAGAATTAATGAGGCAAGCAGGAAATCTATTGAAAATAATACAAGGAAATCTTTTCATCAACACTCATCCCTAATGTCTCAGCCACCAGCTCATTGTTTTTGCTTCTCTAGATGGAATCTGTGTCTGTAGCCAACATCGGAAGCTCTGATTTTAAACAAGGTAAGGAGTAACTTTTACCACATGGCCCCTATCAGATAAACGGTGCCAACTCTGCCTTAATTAAGATGTAGTGGCTTTCAAATGTGTTTATATTACATAGCCTCTATCTCCCATGCATAAACACACACACACACACACACACACACACACACACACACACACACACACACACACACACACACACACACACACACACACACACACACACACACACACAGGACCATGAGAGTCCTGGAGAATGGACAGAATGTTTATATGGAATTAAAGCTTTTTTTTTTTTTTTTGGCCACCATAATAATAAGGATAACTTGTTAGTTTGTGTTGATTCTCTCTTGACTTAGATAAGAATGATTATTTTATAACATTAAAATAACTTTAACCTTTTAAGAAAGGTAGAAGCAAAAAGAACTTTTCTCCTATGCCCTCTGAAATGTCCTGGTAACACAATGAACAGAGCCCTGTGGTAGAGAATGCACCTCAGGAACACAAAGAGCACTTACTGAGCTAAGCAGAGTTGCGTGATGGTTGTGATGGGTGTGTGAAGGCAGGGACAGGGATAGGGCAGGGCAGGAAATCCTCCTCATCAAGCATTATACCTCGCTTTCCTCATTATTAATGTAACAGAGTCACACAAATTGTCCTAGCTCAAATGCTTGGAGGACTATAAACTGAACCCACCCTGCTATTAGGTTCAAAGTAAAATGATCACACAAGGAAACCTTGCAATGTCCTGTCTGGAGAATGTGGCCAGATAATGAGGATTAAAAAAAAAATGGCTTGGTAGCACTATGAATACGTTAAAGTACTTCTACAGGGTGCAAAGGAAACATAAATGATCAAATCATGGATGAAAACAAAGCTTAGTAACAGGATTGTTTATGCTAGCATTGGCTCGTTCTTTTCTAATGCTTAGGTAGTATTTCCTTTTGAATCATTGAGTGGAAAAGCAGGAGTAAGCAGACATGACCTTAAAATGTGAACAGTCATTTTGCTAGGGTTTTGGCCTTGGTAATAGTTTACTAAATAACTATTTGAAAATATCACTTTACTATTCACTTAATATGTGGTAGACACTGGCTAGGAAAAATAAGACTACAAAGAAAGTAGTTACATACATAGTTTCTGAGCCTCAGGAATTAAAAATGTAATTACAAGTTAAGAATTGATTAGCAAGTGACCATCTTTATACTGCCTGTGTCTGCTTTCACATTGTGAGATGTGAGTTAAATAGTTGCATCAAGAACATTGGCTGGGGGCTTGGAAGTTGGCTCAGTGGTAGAGCGCTTGCCTTGCATGCCTGAGGCCCTGGGTTCGATTCCTCAGCACCACATAAGCAAAAAGAAAAAGCCGGAAGTGGTGCTGTGGCTCAAGTGGTAGGGCACTAGCCTTGAGCTGAAGAGCTGAGGGACAGTGCTCAGGCCCAGGGTTCAGGCCCCACAACTGGACCAAAAAAAAAAAAAAAAAAGAACATTGGCTGACAGAGTCTGGAATATTTCCTAGCTGTTCTTTTGTGTAACTTTGCTGAACCCTAGCTTGCACTGATATCTCATAAACAAAAGTAAACACTTCACATTCCTAATTACAATTAGGGCTCATTACTGTCCATTAGAGTACTTACTGTATTAGCTGCAATTTTGTAAGGTGGAAGAATGTAACTGAAAATATTTAATTATAAGCCAGGCATCAGTGCTTCACACCTGTAATGTTAGTTACTCAGATCTCAGGATCTGAGGATCATAGTTCAAAGCCAGCCCAGGCACGAAAGTCTGTGAGACTCTTATCTCCAAGAAGCCACCAGAAAACCAGAAGTGGCACTGTGGCTCAAGTGGTCAAGCACTTGCCATGAACTGAAGAGCTGAGGGCAGAGTTCAAGCCTCATGACGGACAAAAAAACAAAAATCAATTATATAATGTCACACAGTAATAAGCTGATCTTCGCTTTGAAACTCGGCATTCTGATCATATATCCTCTGTACTTATTGTATATACAGAGTAAGCAAAATTTTCAAATACCACAATGTTCATATCAAGGTAAGAAATTAGTTATTTTATTTTTTCATAGCTAAATTAAATTTCTTGCTTGCCTTTTTTTCATTGTTAGTAGAATTTTGTTCAATTTTTGCACAAGTACCAATTCAAATTTTGGCCTCTTCTTTCTTTTTTCATTTTGAGTCTCGGGACCATAGTAGACTGGCAAAAGTAATAGATCTAGTCCATTATATATCCAGGTCATCTACCTCTAGTATTTCAAAGTACATACCTGTCATTTTCTATTATGCTTATATATAAAAATATGAGCATATTGGCTCATCTACAAATTAAATTTAATTATCTTCTTCATAGCTCTTCAGCTTGCATAGCTTGTTAACACTTTAGTGAGAATATTTTCTTGCAAATGACAAACATATGACATTAAAATAAGGAAGCAGGGACATGGAGTGGTGAGTAAGAGTATATCCTAAATAGTTTTTGAGGTTAAATTATTAGATATGGTTGAATATTATTTAATCTTTGTTGTTTGGATACATGAAACCTGAAATGAAATCATTTTCTTCTTAGAGTTTATCAGATATGGAGACATTCATGTTCATGTTATTTTACTTGAAGTTCTGTTTTACATGTTAGTAACTGAAATATTAGGATGAGCTGGATATAATGAAAATCTGCCTTAAAAATTACTAGGGGCAGGCACTAGTGGCTCACATCTATAATCTTAGCTACTCAGGAGGTTGAGATCTGAGGATCATGGTTCAAAAACAACGAGCAGAACAATCCCTGCGAAACTCTTATCTTCAGTTAACCAGTCCAAAAAAGTCCACAAAAAAACAAAAAACAAACAAAAAATGAAAACAGAAGTGGAGCTGTGGATCAAAGTGGTAAAGTGCTAGACTTGAGCAAAAGCTCAGGGACAGCACCCAGTCCTGAAGTTCAAGCCCAGAACTTGTGGAAGGAAGAAAGGAAGGAAGGAAGGGAGGAAAGAAAGAAAGAAGGAGAGAAAGAAACAGAGGAGGGAGGAAGGGAGGGAGGGAAGTAAGGGAAGGAGGGAAGAAAAGATAGAGGGAGTGAGGAAGGAAGGAAGGAAGGAAGGAAGGAAGGAAGGAAGGAAGAAAGAAAGAAAGAAAGAAAAAGAAAAAGAGAAAAAGAGAAATAGAGGTGGGGAGGAAGGAGGGAGGGAGGGAAGGAAGGGAAGGAAGGAAAGAGGAAAAGATAGAGGAAGTGAGCAAGGAAGGAAAGAAGGAAGGAAAGAGGAAGGAAGGAAGGAAAGAGAGAAAGAAAGAAAGAAAGAAAGAAAGAAAGAAAGAAAGAAAGAAAGAAAGAAAGAAAGAAAGAAAGAAAAAGAGAGGGGGAGGGAGGAAAGGAAGGGAAGGAAGGAAAAAAGAAAAGATAGAGAGAGGGAGTAAGGAAGGAAGGAAGGAAGGAAGGAAGGAAGGAAGGAAAGAAAGAAAGAAAGAAAATTACTAGACCCTTCCCTCTTCCAGCCTAGTTTTCATTTTATATGAGAAACCTCAGTTTGGCTTACAAGTGGTTGTTACGAGCTGAACAGTGTTTCAGCTGAGTTGTCACCATTATTATTTAATGCTTGTTAGATCTCTGGAGCATTCAGTCTGATATGGATGACACAGTTTTCACAAGTTTATTACCCAGGAAGACATAACCTGCAGAGTCTTGGTTACTTTTCTGTACTTGGTTTACTTTTTGCACTTTTCTCATTCATGAGAGGCCCTTTGAGGCTTGCCATGAAATACCTGCCTTGAATCCTGAAATATTCCCCCTGGGTTTGTAAAATTCATTCCAATGGATATATTTCAAGTTGAGTGGCTATATGTAGGTTGTAGATGGTCCTTTATAATAAGTAGGCTAGAACTGACAGCAGAAAATTAACCAGAAATGCTATATGCATAAAAATTTCTTTCAGTATTATTTGTAATAGCAGAATATTAGAAAAACTCAAAATACCTCTATTATGAAAATTATTGTATAAATTGCAATTGATTGCATAGTATACATTTGTAAATGCAATAAGGAGTATCTTCATGCACTGCTATGTATAATTGCAGGATATATTAAGTGAAAGAACAGGATTCAGAGTAGTGTTTATAATGTAATCAAGTGGCGTATGTCTGCAGATACACAAATTTGTGGGAGTAATGACATTGCCAGAAAGAAACAATGGAAGGCTAATCTAAAAGCTAATAAAAATACTTATACGTGGAGAAATAGACAGGGAAGAGAAGATAAGCTAGCAGCTAGAATTCTGTGGATATATTTAAATTTTTATTTTATTTTGGAACTATATGTTTTATGAAGCAATAAAAACCAAAAGAAATAAAAAATCAACTAAACTAGCTGCCAGAAAGCTAGGAGATAGGTTTTTCTCCCCCTCCCCAAATTAAACTAAAATAAATGTTAGTTAACTGGGAAAATATCTTGGTAGTAATATGGCAATAATATGCCAAGCAATGCAGTTTAACAGATGAGTCAATTTATTTTTATTGAGAAAAATTATGAAGAGGAAAACAGGTAGTTTTTTCTCTATATGCCATTAGATTCTAAATCAATTACCAAGGTTTTGATATTTGTCCTGAACAAGATCTAATATTGAAAAATGTTTTCTTGTCTTCTGAGTATAGAGAGAAACTAAGCAGCATATGAAACACAGGCCAAAATATTTGCCAAATGATCAAAGTGGAGGAGGGAGTGATCTTTGTTCTTTCTCATTTGCCTTCCTTGATTTAATAACCCTTGATTGTCAGAGTTATACAATCTCTCACATATCAGATTTCACCAGTTTATAACCGGATGACCACAGCAAATTTCCCCTTCCTAAGATGGCCTGTGCATTCATCCATGGCTGTCAAACACTAGTAGGTGGAGGTTCCTGTTTATTTCCAGACTTACTGATAAATATTGCTAATTGTCTTGTAATGGAGAGTCTTATTCCTCAGGTCCTAAACTATCTTCTAGATTTTCTCTGCCTTAGAGAAAGAATTACTAGTTGAAATATGCTTTAAAATTTTTGGTAATTTAAAATATTACAAATTGGAAAATGGTGTAAATATTTTTTAGGAATGAAACAAAAGACAAAATGAATATCACAAATGGTAATAGCTGCGTAGAGACGTTAAACTATGCCAAAGAAAAACAAAGGTTGAGTATAAATTCATCTGCTACTAGGTTGTAACTCAGGCTAATTTGACTTCCTTGTTATGTTTGTTTGTTTGTTTGTTTTGTCCGTCATGGGGCTTGAACTCTGGGCCTGGGCACTGTCCCTCAGCTCTTTAGCTCAAGGCTAGTGCTCTACCACTTGATCCACAGCTCCATGTCTGGTTTCATGGTGGTTAGTTGGAGATAAGAGCCCATGGACTTCTTCCCAAGCTGGCTTTGAACTGTGATCCTAAGATCTCAGCCTCCTGAGTAGCTAAGATTACAGGCGTGAGACATCGGCACCCAGCTCTTTGTTTTTGCTTCTTCAAATTACCAGAAAGTTTCCTGGGAGATTTCTGAATAAAATTGCTAAGAAATTTAATTATTTATCTCAAAAATGTGTGTTTTTATAAAGTATTAAAAATTTGTACTTGATTTTACCCAAGATAGACAACAATTATTGCTGATACATTTTCTCTATAATAAGAATTAGATTGTAGTTAGAAAATAACCACACAGCCAAAATATTATCCTTTTACTCTTTTTGTAACTATGGAACCTTTAATTTCCTCTTGTCTCATTAAAAAAGTTAAAAGCCAAAGAATTACTGATTTAATTTTTTTAATCTAAAAGTGAGAACAAAATAATTTAATCAAAGGGGCAGTGACAGTATTTTTTAAACTTTAAATGTTTCAAAAGCATCTCTACAAGAAGATTTTGAAACTTCAAAATACCCAGCATCTCCAAAATGTTTGCACATTGTACTATCAGGATATATTGGTTTATAGAACAGTAGAACAGATCATATGTACATTTGAGTCAAAAGTGATTTCTTAAACATCCACTTCTGCTTTGCAATATAGTACAAGTAATGTGGACCAAGGAAAAATCAGCTTTTAAAAATGTAATATTAGCACTGGGTTCCTAATGAGTATCATCATGTTATAGATGATATATTGTTTTCTTATGTGCAATTGTCCAAATACTCATGTATGATGCTATTACTTCTTATACTAATTATCTTTCTTTGAATGTGGAGGCTTATAGAGCTTATCATTTCCCATGAATCTCCTAAACCACTGATAATCCTAGGGATTTAGCCATAAGAACTAAATGGCAATTTGATAACTATTCTACACCTCTTATCGTCTAAAGGAAATGAGCTAAGATATCAACAACATGCATTCCAAGAGCACTAATACAGTGGGAGAGGCCTAATCCTTCCTTATAGTTTTTAGTATCACAGAAGAGAAAGACTTAATGAATTACACGCAGAAAAACAAAAACAAAGTCTGCTGAAAGAGACTGGATGTTGACAACCTTACCAAATAAAAATAAAGTCAAAAATAAAGATAAAAACAGAGAGAGGAAAGGAAGTGGTGACATTGTGCAAGAAGAATTATACTCTTTATCTGACTTATGTAACTGCAATGCCTCTGTGCATCACCTTTATCAGAACAAAATAAATGCATACAACTAATAGTAGGACAATAACAGAATACAGATAGGAACAAGGAAGAGGTCAAATGCTATGTGCCAAGCTGTTGAAATACAATTAGTGACAGGGCTGTAACTTCTCATAGTCACAGCATGAGAGGGATCTCTGAAGCTCACACTGAAAGAAAGGTTAAAGCACTTGAGCTTAAACCAAAAGAAAAGGAGGGAGTAGGGACAAAGAAGGAAGGGGCGGTGAAGGAAGAAGAGGAAGGAAGGGAAGGGAAGAAAGGAAGGAGGATGGAGTCAGGAAGGAAGGAAGGAAGGAAGGAAGGAAGGAAGGAAGGAAGGAAGGAAGGAAGGAAGGAAGGAAGGAAAGAAGGAAGGAAGGAAGGAAGGAAGAAAGGATGGATATTTGGCACTATACTTACCTTGATAATGAAAAGTTAAAACTGGGCCTTGAGATTGCCTGTCTGGGTGTGTTCTGGGAACCTGGGCAAGAAACCAAAACTATCCCTGTAAACCAAGTCTAGTTTTAGTATCTATTTGGAGGATTATTGTCAACATTCAATGATTTAAATCATCTATGCTCTTAAAATAGTGCCTGGAATATAGTAAGCTTTCATTAAAGATTATCCAATCCTCATTTTTCTTCAGTAAAGAAAATACAAATGACACTGCTAAAATTTATTTTTAAAATGATATAAGATCTACATGGCCCCTGTTATATGTTTTAAAACAGGTTTCAAATGCAGGATGAGACTTTATAACATGCTGCTCAAACTACATAAAATACAGGTTAGTATTTTAAAATAAAGATCGCAAGTATAATAAATATTATATTTTTACAGGTTGCAAATTTCCTTTTCAGTTTACCAATTTAATAAAATTCTTAAGGGAAAGTTGAGTCTATAGTGTCTTTGTAATGTAGTTTCTTTTGTTTTGAAGTTTCTGACTAATTGGGATTATTTAAGACTAAAAGCAAACCAGGTATCTAACCCCAATGAACTTTTCTTGTCAATTAAAGGAACCCCTTTGTAATCTTTAAGAGGCCTTTATATTAGGTTAGAGACTCTGAATCTCACTGCCTAGAGGGGATTACATTTCAATGGGAAGCAGTTAGCCCCAGGACATTGCATTGTATCCAAATCTACAACTAAATTAGATCTGGTTGAACCTGCGGGCTTGAGTTAGGTTAATAGGAGGAATTTAAGGATGTGACTTACTTACCAAAAGAATAAAACCGCCCATTTTCTGGTAGTTATTTTGTTAGGCTAGTCTTTCTAAAGAGTTCTACTTCTTGCTCTTTCCAGATTCTGCAAATAGAATGCAAGCAAGAGAAAATGGGAGAAAATGAGGGAGGGGGTAACACTGTTCACAAAGAAAAGTACTCAGTACCTTACTTATGTAACTGTAACCCCTCCATGCATCACTTCTACAACATATTTTTTAATGAGGTAAGATTACATTGTGTATGCCACAGAACTGAGAAAAATAAAGGAAGTGGTGGGTTGAAGTGGGAGGGAGATGTTGAAGGGATGACACAAATCTAGGTGCCTTATATGCATGAATTGTTTTGTTAAATGGTTAAAAACAAACACAACCAAGACATAACTGAAAAATTAAGAAAAGTGGGGGAAAGTGTGGGGTGGGAATGGAGAATGACAATGTTAAAAGGAGTGACACTGAGTAAGAGGCACTCTGTTCATAAACTGTTCTGTTGAAGGGCATCTCTTTTGTACTTAAAATAAAAAATATATATATATATATATATATATATGTAGAAAAGAACAAAAGCAATTTTATAAATTTATACCAGAAAAATAAACTGCAGAATGTACCTGGGCTTGCAAGAGCTAAGGGGAAAGGGTAGTTTTACTACTGGGCGGAATTTATCTACAGGGGTACCAGAATTCTAGATGCAACATAACTTCAACAGCTGGAAGCAATGATAATTGGTTGAACAGCTAAAATATGTCTCTGATGACCTTTGCTAAATCAGACTGAAAACGTAGAAACTTTTCAAGATATATCAAACATATTGGGATGTAAATTGTGTTAGAGTAAATATAACATGTGTGGCTGGCTTCTCCCTAATGCACTCTGACCTAGAGAAGGCTACAGAGGCAAAACATTCATCACTGTCTTAGTAACTAGACTGCTGAGAGCAGAACTAGTATGTCAGTTCTTTCCTAACGGATGGTCCTCTGAGCTGTGTCAGAGAAGAAGACATTGCAACTGAAATGACTCCTTGATTTCAATGGATAAGAGAAGTTCCTGGGATGGCAGAATTCAAGTGGTCACACTCAATCACCAAAAGCATGATAGATGTGATTACTGTAATTGGCATCAGGCCCTATTTGGTAATCAAAGTGGTCTGGGCTGACCTGTAAGAGCATTGGTGATGGCTAGGTTACTTGGATGTCTAGGGCAAAAACAGATGGTGAGCCCATTCTACTTGCTTTGTATATCTTGGGAACAGAGGTCAGGTGAACAAAAATCCACCATGGATACAATAATACTGACAAACTCCTATTGAATTCCTGAGGTCTTTTGAGAGAAAGAGTGTGCGAGACTAAGGAAAAAAAAAAAATATATATATATATTCACCATGGCAGTCCAAAAGTGTTCTTTGAATCTCCTTCTAAGTACTTGTCAAAAGTTATTAGACATACCTTTAAAGAGAGACACCAGGTCTTTGTGGCCAAAAAGAGAAGTTTTATTGAGCTTAAGAATGACTGTCTGACAAATGGGGCAATGTCATTCTTTCTGATGGAGGCATAGAATTCCATTGTGTATTTATACTACATTTTCTTGATCCATTCATCTACTGAGGGGCATCTGGGTTGGTTCCATATCTTAGCTATGGTAAATAATGCTGCAATAAACATAGTTGTGCTGGTAGCTTTAGTGTGGTCTTGTTTGTAAACATTTGGGTAAATGCCCAAAAGTGGGATTGCTGGATCATAGGGGAGTTCTATGTGAAGTCTTTTGAGGAAACTCCATACTGCTTTCCAAAGTGGTTGAACAAGTTTGCATTCCCACCAACAATGAAGTAAAGTTCCTTTCTGTCCACATCCCCTCCAGCATCTGTTGTTGTTAGAGTTCTTGATTTTTGCCATTCTAACTGGAGTGAGGTGATATCTCAATGTTGTTTTGATTTGCATTTCTTTTATGGCTAGGGATGTTGAACATTTCTTCATGTGTCTATTGGCCATCCTTCTTTCTTCTTCAGAGAAGTTTCTCTTTAAGTCTTTCGCCCACTTATTTATTGGGCAGTTGTTTCTTTGAGGATTTGTTGTTGGGGGGTTTAATTTTTTGAGTTCCAAGTATATTTTAGATATGAGACCCTTGTCCGTTGTATGGCTAGTAAAGATCTTCTCCCAATCCGTGGGTTTTCTATTGATCTTGCTAGCTATGTCATTTGCCCTGCAGAAGCTCTGCAACTTTATGCAATCCCATTTGTCCAACCTTTCTTTGATTTGTTGTGTTTCCGGGCATTTGTTAGGAAATGGATAAACTTGGAAAAAATTATATTAAGTGAAGTAAGCCAGGCCCAAAGAAACATAGGTCCCATGGTTTCCCTTATTTGTAATATCTAGTATATGTATGAGTCAAGCGGAAAAGGTCAGATAATGTGATGTCAGGAAAATGAACCCTTAGATGTGTATTTTAATGTTTTTTTCTTTCATGCATGTGTTTCTAACGCATTTATAAGATTATCTCTTTGTTGCTTTGTATGTCCCTCCCCCACAGTATAACCCCTGCTTTCACTATATTTGATGTCAGTATAACTTGTGGAGGAGATGGGGAAAAACCAGTTGTTTAAGGATACAGGTGGACCTGTTGCAACAATGAGAAGTACAAGTTGTCATGTCCAAAACGAGCTTTTCAACGTCGTTGCGGGGGCGGGGGGGGGGGAAGGAATAGGATTGGGATGGGGGGGAGGGGGGAGGCTGGGAAGGGATGTGAAGGGTAAACAAAGGAGGAGGCTGCAATGCTTGGTAAGAAATGTATGCATTTTCCTGCCCATGTAATTGTAACTCCTCTGTACAGTATGTTCACAAATAAAATAAAATTAAATAAATAAAAAAAGAATGTCTGAAAGCTAGCTTACTGAACATCTTTGTGAAATGACAAAACATGCATGTGAACAGCTATTAAACTGATAGAGTGCTAAAGTAATGGAGTCCACCTACAGGTTCTAGATCCCATCCTCTGATATATCAGGGAATAAACTTGAGGCAAAATATCTCTTGTTCTCCTACACTAACTATAGGAATTGAGCTCAGTATTTGGTAATGTCATACAGAAACAATGGAACTTTTCTAGTTAAGCAGCTTAAAGGTTCAAAAGTTTGAGGGCTGGGTTGATTAACTCACGATCAGATGATGCACCCTTAAGATTCATCTATCTTGTTCTCAAGAATTTTAAAGAGTCTGGGGCTGGGAAGTTGCCTCAGTGGTAGAGCGCTTGCCTTGCATGCCTGAGGCCCTGGGTTTGATTTCCTCAGCACCACATAAGCAAAAAGGAAAAAGCTGGAAGTGGTGCTGTGGCTCAAGTGGTAGGGCACTAGCCTTGAGCTGAAGAGCTGAGGGACAGTGCTCAGGCCCAGAGTTCAGGCCCCACAACCGGACCAAAAAAAAAAAAAAAAAAAAAAAGAATTTTAAAGAGTCACAGATGATCATGCATTCACTATTGCTTCTTCAATAAATAGTGTCTCAATTAGTGTGCATGCTCTGAGATATTTCTCCCTGATTTGTTTATCAATGGAATTTCTGTACTTGCTTTTAACTAATTCTTGAGATATAGTATCCCACTGGCTACAGCTCTTTCAAGAGTAATGCTGCAAAGAGGATGTTAACTAAAAGCCACAACTCAGCATATGGTTATTTCTCCAGTCATTGGTTAAAGGGCAGACTGATTGGGTACAAAGCACAAGTACCTATCAGAAATATAACCTAAAGTAAAAAGGGGCTAGAGCACAGTTCAAATTAAGCATGAAACCCTGAGTTCAAATTCTAATACTACCAAATTAAAAATGAATGAATAAATGAGTAAATAAATAAATTAATATGTAGAGCACTTGCAACAGTATCTGGTAAACAGTAGTGGCTTGTTGTAAAATGTTAGCCTTATTGCTAACATCTTTGAGGGAAAGTATGTATACGTTGAAGAGACCAGAAGTGTAGGGACAAAAGAAAAGTCTAACAGCTAACTAACAAGAAGGATGATTTCAGTCCTGCTTCTCCTGAGCCCAGACCAATGTATCATTCACACTGAGGCCACAGGACCACACAAAGTTTAACAGTTCTTCATTTATATGGTCTTTTGGAAGACGGAATCCTATTCTGGCAGAGTGGCTCTCGAGTGTGCCTTTCTGTGAACTCCATTGTTTGCACATCAGTTCCTGAGTTAGGTCTAATATATCACACAGATAGGTCATCACTACTCCTAGGTTTGGAGAGAGTTACCTCAGAATCTCAAGAAATCCCTTAAGAATTGTGCTCTCTTTTGTGGTAGGGAATAGGAGATACAATAATTTGCCTTTTTTTATTTTGAAAGGGATTTCACCACATGTTCTTAACTGCTAGGCTGTAGAACTTCTGCTAACGTGATAGGTCTTTGAATCTTCTCATATCTCTGGAGCATAGAAGTGTTTCCACTAAGCTTTTGTGTTTTTCTTGCCAAATTAACATGCAGTTGATAAAGTACACAAATACGATACTTGAAACACTTGCAGAAATTCAGGCCTCTTCAGAGAATACCATTACAGAGAATGAGATAGTTGGGAAAGCTCTAATGCAAAGCTGAATGTGTACTCATATCATTTCTAGGTGAAAGCAAGTGTTTCTGATCATCTTTATTGATTGAGAAAGCACATACATTAAGTACATTACAGCATGCCATGTTGCTGAGATCACATTCATCCTCCTCCAACTACCATTCATCAGAATGGCTGGTCAGCCTACTCAAGTTATCTGTAATCACCCTATAGGCCCCACCTATTTCCTGCAGAGGTCAGAATGACGAAGACAATGGGACTGGAATAGACAGCATTACTTCTTCATTTTCCAGATCTTTCAGGGTGCTAGGAATCTATCATTCTTTCTAACATGAGATATATTCTGTTTTTTTCTCCTGACACAGAGGTGGTAATCACAAACAGACTGAAGCCATTGTGAGTGCTGATTCACAGAGTCATTAGTTTCTCTTCATTGCAACAAAATACTGGAATTGGATATTTGATGAAGAAAATAATTTTATTTAGCTAGAGTGTGGGGATTCAAAAGCACGGATTGACTCAATTCTGGTGGGGGCACTCTGCAGTGTCACATCATGGTACATTGTAGTGGGTATACATGTGGGAAATGGTGGTTATCTGTTGCTATAAGAAGCCAGAGAAAGCTGAGTGATGTCAAGCTCAGGCTTTCACAACTTTTTATTTTCAGGACAAGTATCAATGGGTCACACCAAAGCTATTTTAATAGCTTATGAGAAACATCCACAATGACATAAAGTGCTCCCACTCTTGAACCTTCAAAGAACTCATCTCTCATCAATGATACTTAGGAGCCTATGTTCCCAGTTAGTGGACCTTTGGAAGAAAAATCCATATATGAACACTACAATCTAATTTCAAATCAGTCATTAGTATACATTTGGGAACTTTAGAGAATACCACTGGGTGGGGTCTAGATACCCAGAAGTATCACCTTTTTCCATATTTTGATGGATTTGCTCATTTTCTGTCACTTTACTTGGAGTGGAGGGGGTTATGTGTGGTAGAACAGGTTATATATGTAATTTTGTAAGAATTATTATGTGAATATAAAAGTGCTCTAAAATTAAAGTATATTTAAGAAAATATTCCAGAGAGACAAAATATGAAGATAATCTGCAAATTCTTATTTCATATGCAGGAGTCTCAAGTTTTTCTAACCTAGGGACCAGATCTAGCTTAGCTGAGCCTTCAACAATCTGTGAAGATTTTTTTCCCCCTGTTTTCTTTTTTCTTTTCTTTTCTTTTTTTTTTTTTTTTTTGTCGGTCATGGGGCTTGAACTCTGGGCTTGGACACTATCCCTGCTCTCTTCAGCTCAAGGCGAATACTCTGCGAATACTTCCGGCTTTTTATCTTTTTGCTTATGTGGTGCTGAGGAATCAAACCCAGGGCCTCAGGCATGCAAGGCAAGCACCCCTGCTTTCTTAAAAAAGATGAAGAAGCCAGGTGCCAGTGGCTCATGCCTTTAATCCTAGCCAGTCAGGAGGCTGAGAGCTAAGGATCATGGTTTGAAGCCAGCCAAGACAAAAGAAAAAAAATCTTCAATTAAAAAACAAAAACACTCAAAAAACAAAAGTGGTGCTGTGACTCAAACCATAGGGTACTAGCCTTGAGCAAAAAGAGGCTCAGGGGCAGTGCCCAGGCCCTGAGCTCAAGCCCCCGTAATTGACAAAAAAAGAAAAAAGAAAAAAAGAGGAAAAGAGCTTCTGTTAGACTATCAAGGAAGCACTTTGAGTTACAAATAATTTTAAGTACCACCAACTTTTCATTAAGAGGGTACTGAAATGACAACATTAAAAAAATTAATATCAATTTTTTTCTATACCTGGTTCTAGTGCTTGTTAGACTCACCAGTAAGGGCATTTTCTTTTTCACATAATAATTTCCTAGGTGACAGGGTAGCCATTGGGCTGCTCCCTTAAACCAAGGACTATTCATGCCACTTGTGATGGTGTTCTCAGTACCAGATGAGAATCTGCCTCATCACTGTATGCTTTTCCTGACCGTTGGGCTCTCTGAGAAGTGAACACTTAGCTAGAGATAGAATTAAAAGTTTATTTTTTTTTATAAAAGGAAAAACAGAGGAAATGAATTGTATAGAGGAGCTATTAGGGAGTAAAACAGAGCTGACATAGTCTTTGCTGGACCAATGGGACTTCATGACAAAATCCATAACTGCTAAGGAAATTCTCAGGAGAGGATGGTGAAGCATTTGGGCTTGAATCTTGTCAATCATTGGCTGAGATCAAGTGGATCCTTGGTTCAGAAATTATTCTTTAGCCCCATCCTTCAGATTATATTATCATTGAGAAGGATTTGGGAGACTTGAATTCCACTTCCTTACACTATTATTCTTTCACAACTAAGTAATTTTCAGGTAGATTCAGTAATGAGGTTGATTTTCAGTGGTGCATAATGGTCAGGGTCATTTCTCCCTTCTAAGAAAGCTACTTGACCATAGGTGGTCTTCTCCCTTGCCTTTTGAGATAGTTAACACTATTGGAAAAAACTTCTAAGACACAATTTCACAGCCTACATCACTATAATTTTTAATGACAGTACTATATTATAGCTCCCTAGGATGTTAGTCATGGATCAAGCAGAGATTTTTTAAATGAATCTCATTATAGGTACATATTTGTGAATACCTATAAGGATGAGATTTTTAGTAATACAACTTTTTTTTTTCTTCAGAAAAGGCACCAAAACCAGGGGTCCAAAGCATTTACAATGAAGCCCTTCCCTGTGAGATTCTCACTGACCTTTCAGCCTCAATACAAAAATAGAAAATGTTATCATTGCCTGGGCCTGCAGAGGTATTTTTAGATATAAAACGTCATGACCCATAGTTAATAAAAAAAAATCAAACACAAAGAGATGAAAGTGGGAACTTTCTTTGCAGAAATTCCTTTTTAGTGATATCCTGCCTGCATTTTACATGAAGAATTCTCACAGAAATCAATAGGAGATTAAAATAAATATCAATGGCAGGATACAGTCCAAATTATGAATGCAAAGCCTTACACTTGACAGGTTAATTGTTTTTTAAGAGGATTAGAATTGAGGGAAGCATTTTTTAAGAAGGAACACCAACATTTTGACTACAGATAAATGAATGTACAGAATTTTGTGTAGCATGGTCTTATCTATGGGTACTATGTCCCCCTTTTGTTCTAGTAAGTTACTGGCTTAAGGGAAGTAAAGGTTCCTATAGAACAAGCATCATGATTATCAACCAGTATGCTGGCTTTGCACTCTGCTTTTTTGTAGATAAAGTATTATGGGTTAATTTAAAACTTATTTCTCTCTTTGAGTATTCAATATGCAAGCTCCACAAAATGTTCAGTGTTTTTACTTTGTACTTTACAAATATACAAAATAGAAGTTTGTGTAAATTTATATTGCATATTTACTAAGGCAAGAAATGGTATAGAAAAAAAACATTTGTTCAGCATACTTTGGAATGAACCATTATACAAATTATTGTACATTTGAAACCAAAAGTAAACTGGGTATATTTACCTGACTTAGGTCATATATGTAGATTGGAAAACAAAAGTAGATTCCTTGTCAAAATATTCAGCTCTTTGAGAACTTTGACTTCATCTTTTGGTACCTTTAGAACTAAGACTTACCAAGCACCATCATTTAAGCTATTAGAACACACAGTCTGTACTCAAAATTTCTCCCTCTTCTTCACACTAAATAATGCCTTTTAGAAGGCAAAGAAAATGTAAATATAAAGATTACCTTGCATCTTCTCTACTTTTATTTCAACTATGATCAGCCATATAAATGTAAACCAAATTCATTTCTACCACTCCTTGCCTAGACACATTATTAAATATGTTGAAAAATGATATTAAACAACATCAAGGGAGACATTCAAAGTTAAGATTGACTAATAGGAGAGAATTTGAGGCCCATTTTCAATCAAATGTTACAACAGATATTAAGTGTACATGTAGTGTTCCTGTAGGAAAAATTATCATAGAGAAAATGGAATAGGAGTTTGTATAAAACTCAAGCTTTACATTTATTTTTAAGCTCTGCCATTACACCACTTAACCTATATATAACTTTGGACATCTGGACTTCTCAGAGTTACTTTTTCTTTTGTTTTCAAAGACATAACCGTGCCTTTCTGTGGAATGGAAATATAATTCAAGAAAGAACAGAATGCACATTTAAGGGTTTAGCTTATAACTCCACACTCCAGGTCAGTTACTCAGAGTTCTCGCTCCTTTTCCCCTCATAATGAGCTATTTGCCACATATGAAATATGTTTTAGTGATTCTAAAAATGCCTGTGACACTTGTGGCTAGAAAGACAAACCATATCATGAGTGGTGCTATAATCAGCACTGGAGATTTAAGTAAAATCCTGAGAAGTATATATACATATGTATATGTGTATATATATATGTGTGTGTATATGTACATATATACACATACATATGTATGTATGTGTATATATTTATTTATATAATTTTTTCCTTGAGTACTGAAGAAGAACATAGAAATGATAAAAGGGTCTACTTAAAAGTGGTAAAAGAT